>NC_139217.1:433220165-433800165 GCF_055691185.1 Crinia signifera | reverse complement strand
CACGCAGTGCATGTTTTGCAGGTCTCCTCACAGAATCACAAGTGAAATAATTAACTCCACCTGCGGATCTTATAAAATGTGTCTGTGAGTAATTAGTGCACCTGCTGGGTTACCAGCAAAACATGCACTGTGTGGGGTAATGAGGACCGAGTTGAGGACCGATGGCCAAATAGCAAAACTGTTGCAGGGCATGCTGGGATGTGTAGTCCATCAACAGCTGAAGTGCCAAGGTTCTCCCATCACTGTTTTAAGCCATGGGTATTTCCAATTTAGGACATGCATTACCATCATTATATATTTCACTCGCAGAACTCTTTAATAAACGTCTAATAATGAGAATGCATTTTAAGCTTCTAAAACTCTAATTTGCTTACTCTTGGCTGCGATTGTTAACAAATAATAACCATTTACAATGTGTATCTCTCTGCCTGCAGGTGTTGTTTAATCCTTTTGATGATATAGTTCCCAGAGTAATAAAAAATCAGAAAAAAGAAACTCTGGAGGAAGAGAATAAGCTGCCAAAGGTGAAAGGCACAAAGTAAGTTATCTGACTTCCTGTCCATATAGAATGATTAGTTATCAGCACGGATGTAAAGATTTAGTGCCATCGATGGCGCAGTAAGGATATTAGAGCTCATGCAGTAATTATGGGATCATAGACTAAGTATTATTATACAGCTCACTGAAGTCCATGATGAGTTATTCTATATACCACACAAGTACCCTAACCTCTGAAGTGATGACATCAGAATCTTCCATATATAAAGTCATTATGTACAATGCTCTGACGGCGAGCTATGATGGTAAGCAGGGCCGATAGCTTGTCATCCTAGCTCGCTGTCTATTCAACTGCCAACCCCCCCCCCCCCCCCCCCCCACGTTCACTCACCGATTCCACCTCGCTGTCTCCTTTCAGCGAGGTGAAAACTGCAATTATGGCCATCAAAACCTGCATTCTGTATTCTTATCCGTATTGAATTCAGTTATTAATGTGAACTGGAGTGAAATGATTAAGGTTTGCCATGCCTGTGGTATCCAATTACCCATTCTAGTTTAGCACGGGTAATTGTATCCTTACAGTTTTCCAATCAGGAGGTTTAAGAAGGAGGCAAAAAAGCTATCCAATCAGCTCTGATAAGCCAGTGTATTTTGTTTCACCTTCCTCAGGCTGGCCACAAAAACACACGTTTCTGGGGGGGAAAAAATTTCCGGCATCGTAATACAAATGAACCGGAAAAAAATATTGGCGAAATACTTATTTTTTTTACATTCCCGATATTTTTTTTTTTTTTTTTTTTACCCCTAATTGGATGTCTACAAAGTTGAAAGTGGAATTATTGGTTCAGTGATTTGGTTATATATTATCAAATCATAGAGCTCAATCCAATTACCTATGAAGGGGGCAAGTTCTGGAGGAATGCAAAAAAAAATCTATGGGGGATACTTATCAAGGTGGGAGTTCTATTTCAGATGAGATGTTGCTATGGGCTAAATAAATAAGAACTATAATCTGATTGGTTGTCCATAGCAACACCCCTTGTGAACTAGAACTCCCATTTTAGTAAATGTCCCCCTATGTGTGTGCAGACAATGTGGCACACAACAGAACTTGTTCACTCCCACAACGTAGTCGCAGGTATTTGAGCCCAATTTATTATTTTTTTTCTTAACCAGTTCAAATTCTTTAAATAACTGTAATTGTTAGTAGCATGTAACCGGCTACCTCCTGTCTCTGAAGTTGTTATACGGCAGCTGAATACGCAGCTACTGAACACTATGTTATAATATAATTCTGGTATTCTGTTGGGTCGTTAAATGCAGCCACAATAGATGTTGTATGAAAAAGATTTAATTACTTAAGAACGGAAAAGAATAATTGAAGAAGCACAAAAGCAAAAATGCAGTGTATACAAGTAACATTGTTCATGATTATAGTAATGGCCCTATAATGTGTGTTAGAAGCTGCCTTTATGTCAATGGGGATGTTCTAATAAGTTCTAATCCTTTTTATTATGTGCTGCAGCCATGACGCTTTGTGAATACTTTTAACAGCCTTCTAAAACTGCCCGGATTAATGTGGTCCCTCGTTCTTAATGCATTGCTGTCTAATTGTCTGTGAGCTGTCGTTGGTAAAAGCGTGTTTGTTAGGGTCTCTGGACTTTATTAGATGTAGTCAAAGTGACGTATTGAGCAAACTATAATGGAAATGATGCTGTAACATTCTAATATGAGATCATATAAGGAAGGAGATCATTGTATGGGTCCTTCATCAAATATATATAGTTTCACCCTTTGTAGTCCACTCCACAGGCCCTCATCACAGGGGCCTCCAGGTGAGAACAAACTCCTAAGAACCTATTGATCCTAATTTTAATTTAACTTTCATACATTAATGGCTAACGGGGAATTCAGTCATCCTTGGTGATTTACCCCAGATCTGATCCCCTGGGGACTATCCAAATTGCCCCTATCCCAGCACTTATCAGGAATTTTTGTTTTTTGGGGGCTGACTAGGGTCCCAAAACAAAATCCACAATTAGTGCTTTTTTCTGGCTGCGATTGTGTAAACACATAGGTCCGAGAACTTATCCCGTATCCCCCCCCTCTATGTATTTTCGTACAAAAAAATGGGAGTTTTTTAATTGCGCACAAAAAATTTTTTAATTGATTTCCCCCCCCAAAAAATCTTGTGAACAATTGAATTCCCCCTAAGACCGCGTTAAAGGCATATAGATATGAATGAGCCCTATATCATGGGCATCGTATGTGGAGGTGTTAATTGGAATGTGTGGTTATTTGGGACCCAGAGACACCATTATTCCTGGCCAATTAGTTAACAGTTGGGCTTTGTGTGTGTGTGTGTCAGCAGTATCTGCTGATGCTGTTGCACACTCGTGCAATGTGAAAATATAAATAACGTACACCTTGAAGAAAGTAGTCCAGCTACCTGATGGTTTGAACACATTTATATAAAATCAAGTACTGTATGTGAACAGTCATGGAGAAATGCATTTCTTTACATTGCTGCAGCCATTCCCTATATAAACCACTCTAAATGGAAAAAAAAAACATTCCAATATGCTACTCAAAAACAAATGAAAAAAAACAAAAAAACCCAGAATAAAATAGTAAAGTGAAAATTCATCTGATACAAAAGATTCCAGAACAGATTGATCTTGAAAGTGTTAAGTAGGGTGATAAAGAACACCTGACTTTAAAATTCCGATTTTAGAACAGACCCAAATGCAGAGCCAATTACAGGTGTGCGCCCCCGGGAACGACTTCGGATGACTTTGATTTTTTCACATTTCTGTTTGCAGCCTACTGTATGTAGGTGCGATCAGAAATCGGCTGCTGTAATTACGGTTCTGTGTACAGCGCAGGGTTCCCAAGGCAGCTGGCATGTGATTGTATCTGAGTTTAGTATTAATACTGGCAAAATATGTGTAACGTACTCAGGTGCCTCTATGGACTGAAATATTTGGAATAGCAGTGGGGGGGAGGGGGGATATTCTGTGGAGCACAGCTTTCTTTTGTCTGTAAATCTATTAGAGAACACGGCAGGTGCATCGTTTGTTCTGAGAAGGCCGTAAGAGAACAGCAATGTAATACTGTGCCAGTTATGTCACACGTTCTCACCTCTGCACATTGTTACTCTTCTGTGTTCTATAAGGCAAATTGATTTTTTTTTTGTGTGCTCTATGCTCCTTTTATGGATAGAATGGTCTTATGTTAAGTGTTTTAATTACTGCTGTGTTTGGCAAACCTTCTCTACTGTTTTATTGTGCACCCCCCATGTCTACTCTGCAGCTATTTCCCATGTACTGTAGCACTTCTACCACAGCCTTAATTTCTCACTTAGGGTTAAAACAATATTTAGCAGGAGGTGGTAAGAATTTAGCTGTGTACTGTGAATGAGCATAGTGGTATACAGCAGCCACACTGTGCGATCAGTTCCCTAATGTATGTGTCCTACATATTTGTGTGTTCAATCATTTAAGCAAAGGCTCCGCATGTTTCCTGTTCTCTCCTAACACAGAAACTTCAGTTTACTTTCTTTTGGAGAAGAAGCAGAAGAGGAAGAAGAGGAGGTTAATAAAGTCAGTGAGGTCAGTAAAGAACATGACTCAGATGAATATTTTGGAACACATGCAATGTCATTTCTTTTTGTCTGTGTGCACAAAACATCTACAGGTTAGTCAGTCATATAGGCCCCAGTACCCTGTGTTGGCAGACATCATACAGGCTAGCCAGTTATGTGGGCCCCCAGCATCCTGTGCTGACTGACGTCATACAGACCAATCATAGATATGGGCCCCAGCATCCTGTGCTGACAGACATCATACAGGGTAGCCAGTTATGTGGGCCCCCAGCATCCTGTGCTGACTGACGTCATACAGACCAATCATAGATATGGGCCCCAGCATCCTGTGCTGACAGACATCATACAGGCTAGCCAGTTATGTGGGCCCCCAAGCATCCTGTTCTGACAGACGTCATACAGGCTAGCCAGTTATGTAGGCCCCAGCATCCTGTGCTGACAGACATCATACAGGCTAGCCAGTTATGTAGGCCCCAGCATCCTGTGCTGACTGACATCATACAGACCAATCATACATATTGGTCCCAGCATCCTGTGCTGACAGAAATCATACAGACCAATCATTCATATAGGCCCCAGCATCCTGTGCCGACAGACATCATACAGACCAATCATACATATAGGCCCCAGCATCCTGTGCTGACAGACATCATACAGACCAATCATACATATAGGCCCCAGCATCCTGTGCTGACAGACATCATACAGGCTAGCCAGTTGTGTAGGCCCCAGCATCCTGTGCTGACAGACATCATACAGGCCAATCATACATATTGGTCCCAGTATCCTGTGCTGACTGACAGCGTACAGGCTAGCCAGTTATGTAGGCCCCAGTATCCTGTGCTGACAGACATCATACAGACCAATCATACATCTTGGTCCCATTATCCTGTGCTGACAGACATCATACAGACCAATCATTCATATAGGCCCCAGCATCCTGTGCCGACCGGCATCATATGGGCCAGACAGACATATATAGGCCCCAGCATCCTGTGCTGGAGGCACACTGACATCGGCGAGATGCAGGACATACCTACAGTATATAGAATACCTATGCCTTCTACTACTGCTCCTCATGGGCCAGCAACCTTGTATTTGGATTAGAAACACTTCTGTGGGACTGTCAGTTGCACACTCCCAAGTAGTGGGTCTCCTAATTGTAAGAAGAACAGTTCTAAGGATACATATTGGTTTATATTTAACAAAGCCTATTCAGTATGACTATGTAACCATGTGGTCTGTGCTCCATGAAAGATCGTGTCATTATTTTTCCTTCTTGCAGTATACTGGTTCTCGCATAAGATGAGAACTATCCCGCCCCTTCGTCTCTTCAGCTCTGTACGAGCTTCTTGTATGCACTTTCCTTATAGTGACTGACTGCTGTTCTTATACGCTCAGACTGTAAATTACAGATCAACCAACTACTGTATTATAAAAACAGTTTGTGTGCTTCCGTTACCTCAGCCTGCCTGTAGTGCCGGACTCTGTGATCTCATCAGCCTGACAGTGTTAGTATACACCTGGCTGATGTTCGGCCAGCCATGCAGGACTGGACCAAATGAGAGCTGCTCAATGAGACAGCAGCTTCCGGGTCCGACCTAGTGCTGGTCATAGTCTGGTCGGCTGCCAGTGAAATTGTATTGTGGAACCAATGTTAAGTATAAATCCCCAAATTATTTTCATCAACAAACCTACTATAATTTGTTTGTATAAAGCAGCAGTTCTGAAACTGTGGGTCCTGACCCCAAAGTGGGTCCCGACCTTCTCAGCATGGGGCTGCGACTCCATGTTGCTGACCATCAAGCTGATGACTTTCTTATCTCAGTCAGTGATGCAAAAATCTTTTGAATTGTTGGTTATTTTAGACTCCTCCCATCACTCTGTGCCCCCCACAATGCTGCCATGTATGTGCTGTCTGCTGACTACACATGTGGTGTGACGACCTTCTGCAGGAACTTGCTGGGGTCCGTAATAATGTTTATTGTCTGATGGGGTCCCAGAGCAAAATAGTTTGCGGAGCCCTGGTATAAAACATCTTTTTGTTTTTATTCCCTTCCTCCTGTAAAACTTTTTGGACTTTTCCTTTTATTTAAACTTTTTTTTCTTTTCTGGATTGAATGTAAAACACCATGGGGGCGCTGCGGAGTGGAACGCTGCAGCCATAATTGCTTCCACATTGCGTGCACTGTGTGCAGGGCTGTATGCTTAGCCGCCCTTGTCCATACTCATCGTTACTATTAAGGTGTATACACCTGGTCCGATTTGTCGCTGAGCGAATTTGGCTTAATATCACTCAGCGATATATATCGCTTGGTGACCAAATCGCACCGTTTGCCATTTTCATCAGCGATCGTCAATTTCTAGTTATAATTGAAGGAGCATGCTCCAGCGATATCGTACAGGGCTGGTTGGGAGAGGGCGCTCCTAGAGATATCGCCCTGTACACACTCCAAAACACGGGCAATATGGTCGCTCATCAACCATTTATCCAGCGATTCTGGCTAATATCGCCCTGCGTGTACATTAGAGTGCATCAGTCCTATACTATGTGCAAAATGTTACATAGGAAAACTATTGTTATTATGTGCGGTTCTATCCACGTGCACTCACTAAATATAGTTTATGTCTAACCCACCCAGTGATGCCCCCATTGGCTGCAAGTGGAAATGCAGTTTAGTCGTGTGCGACTTAGTAAAACGCCTCCATTGCTGTAATGATCACCTAATAACTCCCCCGGTATTACCAAAGACTTAACTTTGTAGGGGGTTCAATAAATCGTTATGATGAGTTTGGGGGCAGGAAGGGCGGCTACAGCATCTCTCTTTCCTAAAACGGAGGTACAGTATGTTGCCACTGTTGTGGGGAAATGACACGGCCAGAATCTCCTTCAGAAGACAGAGCTTTTCTGGCCTTTGTTGGATCTTCAGTGGCTGGCTTCACGACCCCATGGTTCCCGCAGCTGGCCTGCTTTATTACAGGTGCTCCGATTGCTGCATCCTAGGATGTGGCCTCTGGCTGCATGACCATATTGGTGCATAGATATAGAAGCTCCATGCAGATCTGAGGCCCAGTGTCTTTCCTATAGGGAAAAAAAAAAGAAAAGAGGCTACAATAGGTTTTTATGACAAAGTTCACTGGGTATGGGTCATAGGGTCTACTGCATAAAGGTTGACACGCATTAGGTCAACATTGCTAAGGTCAAGTTAAAGGTTAAGAGTTTTTTTGTCCCGGATGCCGACATGGGCACTGTCTAAGTGTCCCACGTCCCCTCGCGTGCTTAAGGCACTATTTTCTGCTCACACCTTGCTGTAGTGGATGGTAGAGTATGAAATACTGCCTGTCAGCACGTCAGCAAAAAAAAATGAAATCGCATGTCGACCTTCTACTGTCATCCTTCCCATTGTCTAATGCTTGGGTCGATATTCCAACTCTGTGTACATTAGCCATGTTGACTTATTTCAGGTGTCGACCTAGGTCCTTATTACTTGTGGGTATGTACCTATAAATAAACCTCCAATACTGACCATTTAGGTCTTTGCTATTTTGCAAAAATAATAAAAAATAAAAAATAATAACGCTTATTTCCACCACCTAGACGGTTACCCCTGAGGAAGTCGTTTTGGCGACGAAACGCGTTGGGTTTTGTGCTTGATTGACCGTTTTAGAATCCATGACTCCACACAGATGAATATATTGTTTTATTGTTATATTTTATCCATTTTATACATTAAATCTGTTGTATTGTGACCGAATTGTCACCTTTTGTTCTATTCGGTGGTGGATATATTTCAAGAGGGCGCACTTTGTCCATTGTCTGCTATTCGTCGACCTAGGTCCTGTCGACATAATGACCATATCCCAGTTCACCTACATACAGTATAAAAATAGGCTTCAAACTTAACTATATTATATTGGGTGCATTCAATAAAATATTGTATTCCGTATTCATAGCATTAAGTGGAATGAAACCTTATTAGAATATTAAAATAAATGTCCAATCCACTTTTCTTAACGAATGACTCCATACAAAGGGCGGTAGCATAGGACAAATGAGTGTTCATTGCATTCTCCTCTCTTTATGCCATGTGCCCTTTATCCCATATGTTGACACCAGCTACCTGTAAGAGTGGTTAAGATGCAGTAAATGCACTCCAATGCTGCCAGTGTCCACCTGGATCAGAGGTGTTGTGCCTGTGCCACATCGTACAAGTCCCTTTTTCCGTTCTGTAACATCCTGTAGCTCAGCCTTCTATCAATGTAAAGGAGTGGATGAAAATCATGTTTTTGTAGATATTAAAAGTGTACCAAATGATGCTAAAAAGGCCACGGTGTACAGAGCTGCGGCTGCTGCTGCTGCCTGGGATTTTAAAGGTCGATGCTTTTAATGCCCAAACATCCTGTGTTGATCTGATAAAAGCATAGCGTTAGAAGGGTTGAATTTCAGCATCTACCTTAATAATGAAATGTCAGTACAACAGTTGGTGCACTATTGCAGACTACAATAACATGTTCTAGTCTAGACTTTAATGTAATACCTTAATTGTGACCGAAATTATCCTAGATACAGAAGTGTAACCAAAAGTGAGTCGTATGTAACTTTATTAGGCAATAAATGGTTAAAATATCCAATCAGAAGGTCTACATTCACAGGAGATAACGGGTGATTACTGCTGGTTTACATACACACACATTTGCATGTAGCAGTATAAGCAGAGGTCTGACCAATGAATACAGTTGTCTATAATCAGATAACTGTATTTAGGTAGATCTTTTATAATACTACCAAAAGCACAACAAACAAACAAACAGCACTAAGGAGTATTAAATAAAGAATTACATTTGAGTCGAGTTTTATTACCGTTTATTATGTTAAAAAATTAAATGTTTTGACATTGTCAGATTATCCCCTTCAGTGGCACTCCTGAGAATTTTCCGGGCTGTGCCTCAGTGCCCAGTCTGGCAAGCCCGGAAAATTATCGGGATTGCCACTGTTTACAGCCGGGCAGCGCTGCTGAGTTCAAACACTGAACTCAGGCAGCTTCGCGCTGCCCGGCTCCCTCCCCTCTGCGGCGCCGCCTCCTCCTCCTCCCTCCCCTCCTGGTTTTTTATTGAAGGCGCCGGCTTATGACAAGCCCCTGCCGGGGACAGGTACACAGTGTGGGGGTGCAGGTCCGGGCACCCGCTGATTGACAGTGCAGCGGCGCTGCCCGGACCCAGGGAGGTAGTGGTGTTGTTTTTTTTAATAAAGGGAGCGCTCCCCATAAAAAAACTCGCCCAGTGGGGAGCGCTCCCCCCAAAAAAAAACACCACTGAACTGGTTAAACCAGGGGTCCTCAAACTATTTTGCTCTTTTATCATTAGATATTAAAATTAATTACAGGACCCCAGCAAGTTACTGCAGAAGGTTATCACATCACACGTGTAGTCAGCAGACAGCACATACATGGCAGCATTGTGGAGGCGCAGAGTGATGGGAGGAATCTGAAGTAACAGACAATTCAACAGATTTTTCAGACTCCTTAAATCACTGACTGAGATTAGAAAAGTCATCAGCCTGATGGTCAGCAACATGGCGTCGCGACCCCATGCTGAGAAGGTAGGGACCCACTTTGGTGCGGTTTATTTTTCTGTTTTTTCTTGGTCTATAGTAAGGCTGGGGTGCATTGTATCCTTGCTGGTTGTCTCGTAAGTAATAATTGATATGACTTGTATTACAGACCTTGAAGGGAAAAAGTAAAAGTAGCCACGATCTCCTAAAAGATGACCCTCGACTAAGTTCTGTTCCAGCCATTGACAAGTAAGAGACTGTAGACTGCCGACCGAGGTATACTTGGAATCCAGTTTGGTATAAATGATTGGCATCCTTGTTGTCATGACATATGATTTACAGAGTGTAGTGAGCACACTGTAGCTTTATATAGTGTGACAATAAAAACATCAATACAACGCAGTATGTACAATGTTAGCTATTCATTCCCACCTCAGAATGATTACAATCAAACAGATTAAAGGAGCGCACACACTAGAAAGTTCTGTGATTTTCCCTCAAACTCCCCGCCAGTCCGGGACAAAAGGTGTCATACAAAGACTTGTATTCAGATGTCATAAAAATTTGAACCCCTTCAGTGGTATACCCGTGCATGAAACATAGCAACATAGAATTTGATGGCAGATAAGAACCACTTGGCCCATCTAGCTTGCCCCTTGCCACTGACATGTTGTCTCAAACCACATTGACTGTACACTGCTGCTCCCCCCCCCCCCCCCCCCCCCCCCACTGATCGCACACCTACGCTGACTGCCTGGGAGCCCGAACACTCAACCTCCCCATAACCAGCACTTGAGTGTGCCCAAATGCACCAGAGTGCCCCAATTCATAAAAATACACCAACTCCCAAATTCCCAACTGCCTAAACGCGCCGAGTCCCCGAACATGTCCGAGCGCCACAAATACCTGGATGCACCCAAATACCCGAGTGTACCAAATACCTGACCACCCAAGCTCCCCCACTCCCAAATACCTGAATGCACAAGAACACCTGAGCACCCCAACTCTCAAATACCGAACGCCCGAGCACCCGAATACCAGAGTCCCTCAGATCTTTAGCTGCATTTTCTGATCTTTCCTGCAACAGTTTAGATCAGAAGATGCAGCTAAAGATTTGTGGGTGTGCGCATCCGATCGTCATCTTTTGAGATTGCTAATTATTTGAATTATAATCAGCCGATTGTTCAAAATCGCTGTAATGTGTGGGCACCGTAAGGTGCTTTCATGGTTGACCAAGTTTACGTATATGGATTCCATAGTGCATTGACATAATAAAAATCATACTAAGGGGCAGATGTACTAATCCTTATGCAGCCCACACACGCACCGATTATAGAATGCGTTTTGTACTTTTAAAGTACAAAACGCATCGTGCGTACAATTATCGGGGTGTTTTCGGGCGGCGTGTGCGACGCGATGCTTTGCTATGCGCGTTCCCGGGGACCGATTTTGGATGTCCAAAAAAGTATGTGCAGCAGGTACTTTTTTGGACATTATCGCATAGCATCGGGCTCAGCATTATACAGGCATACGAGCCGATGCTATACGATGGTTTTTTGTTTTTTTTGGGAAATAAAGTACCTCAGACTACTATTTTTCAACATACAAATTGTTATCAACAACTTTATTGCAGGTTTAAAACATGTGAACTCGAACAAAATAAAGGTCAGAAAAAGCCAGTGAAAAAATGTGCTTAAATCGCACAGCATCGCATCGCAGACAGCAAAATAACCATCACATCGGGTCATGCTTAATTCTGGCAGAAAAATTGTAAAGAACCATTGTACAGCCAAAAACGCATAGCACTGAAATCGGTGCTTGTGTGGGCACCATATGAGAGTGATAAAGTGGAAAATGATAAACTGTCATTTTTCAAATCGTTACACCACAGGAGTTGATTGGCTGGTACCTTATTACTCTCCATGGCCTAGTGCATCTAATATGGCTTACAGTTTATTTTGATATTTTGCATCAAAATAAATGGTGCATAATTAAATACAGCATAAGCATTGTGTATTATATATGTATTATAGAAAATGGCATTGTCTGTATACTGCATGTAATAAATAGCAGTGAGGTGTTATCTGGTAACTATTTCCAGTGACTTAGATAATACATTAAATATGACCTAAATATTATATAAGTATAATGCTTACCGTCATCCTATGTAATTATCGGCTATTTATTTCCTCTCCTGCCTTTCATCCTTCTAGTGAAATATTATCAGTTTAAACCCACCTGCTGGAATGGTTATGTCAAAGCTACAGTAGTTTCACAACTAAATTCTCAGGCATATACAGGTTGAGTATCCCGTATCCGAATATCCGTTATCCAAATTATTCCGAAAACCATACATTCCAGAAAGTGAAAAAAAATATTTTTTTTTGCTAAAAACTCACTGGGGACATTTGTAACATCACTCCTGATGACATGATATGTAACTGGCACTATATAAGTACAAGACAATGATTGCTTGGCATTCAAATTCAATGTCTGAGATAGTACACAAATTTAGTTTCATGTTTTGAAACCTTGTTTTTTGATCAAATAAAATATATTTGTGTTCATTTCATGTGTTTGATGTGTTTATACAGCATAAATGCAAGATACTTCAAAATACATCATTAAAATATTCTGAAATACGGAATAATCCATTATCCAAAATCCTCCTGGTCCCGAGCATTTTGGATACGGGATACTCAACCTGTATTCAATTGATTTCGAAACTGCGGTATTGCCGAAAAGACGGCAGTTTTAAACTAGAATAGGTCGGAAGGGGTTCCGACCTATTCAAGGCTAGCTTTTTTTTTTTCCAATAGGTCGGAATGTTCCGACTTGCCCAAAATCGGGTGGCTTGGCGGAATAGCTGCAAATCCACTTACTTCTGATGGAAACGCAGCCAAAAACCGAAGGTTTTGGCCATGTTTCCAGCAATCTCAATCCAACATGAAAAGATGTCGGATTGAGGCAGTGATGACTGCGCCAGGTGAGCAGCTTACACGGCGCCATCCTCCCGTCCGCTGCCTCCCGTACCCGCCCGCCATGCTCACCTGTCCTGGAGCTGGGCCATGTGAGAGCAGCTCACCCATCCCAGCTCTCGACTCCTCCCGAGTGGCTCCTCCCTCCACTGTTCTCACCCGGTCCCCGCGTCATCCGGGTTAGAAACAATCAATGGCCAAATGCGACATCCGGATTTGACCGCTGCTTTGAATAGACCATGTTGAATCCATTCCATCAAAAGAATTTCGGAATGGATCGGACATCAATTGAATATACCCCTTAGTTTCCTGGCATATATTTCTACTTTCTGGCTTAACTCCTATTCAAAAATACAAATAAAATCTTTTGCACAAATGTTTTTCCATATAATTTTGTCCACCTCAGATGACATTTTATATTTCATATCTACCAACAATACAAATTGATTTACTGTAAATCTCAATTGCAGCACGGAAGTCCCAGCGCAGTCTGGCAGCGACAGTGATGAGGTAAGTGTGAAACATGTTGTGGTTGCCATAGTTACTATAGAAATGATATGTTTTATTTAATTGCTCTTATTTGATCAGTAGGACATTCATATGTACAAAAAAACAAGTTTTAGCAGGGAAAAGGGACCACTTGTACTTTTAATATAAACGCACCAAGTAGCTACATAAGTTGTTGGTGATTTACTTTTTGGTGGCACCATAAAGTTTCAAATATATATTATAGAAGTCGCAGAAGGGAATAGATTGCCAGGTAAATGGTCATTTATCATGGTTTGTCTTTGAAATGACAATTAGGTGATTGGTTTTTTTTGGACATCTACTCCACTTTATCGCTCTCTAAGGCTTGATACATCTACCCTTGCAGGGCCAGACTGGCACTTCTGGAATATACCACAGGGGGCGACAACCAAGAGCACACTAAATAAGATCTTAAAATTGCCAAGATAAGCTATGAGATCCGCACAGAGCAAAACACATTGGCCCCCCACAGGGAAAAAAACAAACCTATTGGCCCCCAAATAAAAAAAAACAATCACGCTGGTCCCCACAGGTAACAAAAATGAAATACATTGTCCCTTTACATGAAAAGAAAAGACCAGTAAATAACAGTTCTACTGGTGGTGGCTGTAACCTGGTTTGGGCATCTCTAGATCTGGGGGCACACTTGAGAACAGTTCAAGGCACACTGGTGTGCCATGGCACAGTGATTGAAAAACACTGATCTAGAGTGTACCTTATGGAAGATATGACCAATCAAATGTGTGGCCTGGAAGCAAAATGACTGTTTTACTTACTAATACCCATTTTACATCGCTAATATCGGGTCCCACCCAGGATTTGGACACTGGTCTGTCCCGGGAGTGACCCGGCATTTGCGACTTTTAGCCCCCACAGCGACTCAGCAGTAAGTCGTGTTGCTGACGTCAGATGGGGGGGCGCATCTTCAGGGGCAGGTGAGGAGGCAGCATTTTTAGTGGATATTTTGCACATCTCTCACAGATGTTGGCACTCCACAAACCGATGTCATGTAAATGTCATAGAACGCTCTAGAGATGGCTTCTGTGAATAACAACACAGGGGCTGCAGTAGATATTGGAGGGTGCTGGCAGAAATATGCTTTTGTGCCGCATGGAGCTGCAGGTGCGTTGATCGCCGGTCTATAGAACAGGAACGCCACTACTGGCCTATAGTAGAGTGATTGTTGGTGGCCGAGTGCACTATATTCCTTGCTGGAAGAATATGTATTGAGAATAGCAGACTGACCAACGCGCACTTACAGACACACTGGGACAACACTGGCCTCTAGGCTTACTGTATATCCTTGAGTCTTCTTGAGAGCCACATCTTTCCCATTCCTGTGCTATTGTTGTTTTACCCTTTCTTCTGCCATGCATTGCTCAGGCATCATTTGTTTTTCATTGTCAGGAAAGTACAAGTGAAGAAGATGATGATGATGCAGATGAGATGGACAGCGATGAGAAACATCAGATGAAAGATCGTATATCCAGCAAACTGAAAAAAGACACCATTAAAAGCACAAAGCTGCCGGTAAAACCTGCAGAGGAGCCGGTGGAGAAGAAAAGCAGCCGCAGGTAACGTCTTAGTAATTCTATTCCATAGCCAGCTTTTAGTGTGCATGCGATGAGGGGAATGTCGTTACTGTTGGAGAATTGGCGTATCCAGCATCTGGTTAGCAGCAGAATCCCTCTAAACGGACAAGTTGTATGAGGTCCGTCTCATGCACTTGTGGGTTGGAAGGTTTTGTATTTAATCTACAGGGGTTGCTGATGGGTTTCTAAAAAGGGCAAATTAAATGGTGTTTTGTGGTACAGGGGGTAAAGCGCTTGTTTTGTGAAGGGCTGTTGGAAATCATAGTTGGCTGTAAGACATAAAGCATGAGTGGACCATTATCTGTAAACTGCACTCTGCTGTTATGCACTTTTACAGTGTGTGCTCGTCCCTTACTCACAGCACAGGTTCATGTGTCATGGCTTCAACCAAAATTGTGCTTTTCAGGAACAAGAGACTTTTCCTATTTTTCTTATTTGATTTTTCTCTTACTATGATCCGATAGGACATAAAAGAAGACTATAATAGTGTGCTGAGCGGTATACTAATACGGTGCGCATGTCGACATAGACGCCAAAAACGCTGAAAAAGTTGTCGCCCATTTCCATGGCAACTTTTAACGGTACTTGTTTCCTAGCAGGGCGCCCACTAAGCAAATTGCTTAGTGGGCTATTCTGCGTAGGAAAGTCGCTTTGCAACGCACGGGCCATTTTAGTGCCGTGCAATGCGATTTTTTAAATGTAATTTATTCACTGCTCTGTATGCCCCAGGGGATCGCATCGCATTGCACCTCCCGCAAAATCGCATACGATTTTATAGGGTGTGCGATGCCATTACATTTAGCTATACAATAATATCATTGTATGACATACAATGATGTTTTAGGCACCCCCCCCCCCAACTATCCACGCCACTCCTTTTTGAGTTGATTTTATATAGTGTGGCGAACGCAGCGAGCCACCGAGCCCGAAGCGTGGTGAGCGCAGGGGATTACTTGCAGGGCTCGCTGCGCTCGCCACACTATATAAAATCAACTCTACGCCGATGTGGATAGTGGGGGTATGAAAAGGTTGGAGGATGCATTCCGCCGCCCCTCGCGGGGCTCACTGCGCTCGCCACGCTTCGGGGTGGCGTGGATAGTTGGGGGGGGGGTGCCTAAAACCTCTTTATATGTCATTCAATCATATTATTGTATAGTTAATGTAATGGCATCACACACCCTATAAAATCACATGCGATTTTGCGGGAGGTGCGATGTGATGCGATCCCCTGGGGCATACAGAGCAGTGAATAAATTACATTAAAAAAAATATGAAGTGGCATCTCTTTTCTCCCTGCGCTTCAGTCTCACAGTAATAAAGAGTTAAGGTGGCCATACACACGCAGATTTATCTGCAGATCTGTCTGGTTGGAACAAACACATGGTTATGGTTGAGCGCAAATGACAGTTGACCATTAGCTTGGAAATGCTGGAAAACTGACAAACTGTCATTCATCCATAACCATGTTTTTGTTCCAACCAGCCAGATCTGAAGATAAATCTTACTAGTGTATGGGCACCTTTAATCCTGACCCTGTATTAGGAGCTCTGGCTGCACAGCGGGCAGTTACTGTACATGCTCAGCACTAATGTGACTGCACCAATAAAGGGTTAATGGTTAATGAAACACTGCCCTGTACTATTTAGGCGATTTGGGCTGTGTGCTCCAATAAAGGATCATAGATTGCAGTCTAGTGTGCTCCCAGTACAGCATCCTGTGGGGGGGGGGGGGGGGGGGGGGGGGGAGAAAGGGAGCCAGAATTACCAACAGAGGGACTTCTATCGAATACAAAACACACAAGATCCGAATTAGTTCAGACGATAAGGTTTTGCCTCGTTTTCACATACAGTCTGGCTGAAAACCCAGAACCACGTCATGGATTCACTAGTATTGCGGAAGTTTGGGCAGGTTCCGTTTGCTGAAAACCACCGGGCCCGCATCCCTCATTTTTACAAGTATACAATACCTGCTTACTTTTTATGTAGCTCTCATGTGAACCTGTAGATGGCACTAAATGACCGTTCTAAGTTAGTGCTCAATGATTTGGATTTCTTGTAGATTACATGTCTATAGTGACTACATACATTTAGCATATGAAGTAAAATTGTTTTCAACTGTAAGACAGCCCCAATAATACTGTATATTGTGCTTATTACTGTTCTATTTGGTTAGGAAACAGAACAAATTTGCGTCTAGAGTAATTTATTCATTTATTAACCTATTGTAATGGGGAAAAAAACCTGAAAAAAAGACCACATACGCCTAGCATTTAGCTTATGTACAATGGAGATTTTATCCATCATTTGATGCAGGGGGGTCTGCGCATGTGCAGACCCTCCCTGTGTGAACTCCTTCGGCAAGTATCACAATCGTCGAGGCGTTCACAGGGGAGGGCAGAGGGCGGCTGTAGGGAAACACAGGTAAATCGACGCCTGCTAGGGACAGGCACCTGACGTCACATGACAACGTCAGCGCCTGCCCCGTATTCGCCGACCATCAAATGATTTATCTCCCCTTCAGCTGCATGCGAGGGGATGTGTTCTCGTACACATCACCTCGCATGCTGGCGAGGGGAAGCGGGGGACGCTGACCTGCTAGCAAGGCTGCAAGTGTACGCAGCCCAACGACCAGTTCTGAATCCGTGATAACATACTCCTAAATCCAAGCATTAAAAATACAACACAATGGTAAAAGTAAATCCAAATCCATAAATAACTTGGTAAAACAGAATTGTAAAACTGACCTATTAAACCATTAATTCATAGTCTTGGTAATCCAAACTAAAGCATAGGCATGAGTTTAGCAGCGGGAGTCAGTGACTGGGGGGGAAGGGCAGGGGCGGGAGATCGTAAATGACATGCGTTCACTGGCAGGGTAAGGGCCTTCAGCAATGGAAGGGCAGCAAGCGAGCAGGCGGCGGGAGGCACCTGCACAATGGCCATCCTCCCCTGCCCGGGTTGAAAAATCTGTGTAAGAGCCGTTTTCTCCACTAGTTACCCGGGTTTAACCCACTAGAAACCCTGCTTGAGTCCCGTGAATCTTACCTTCTCACCATTTCCACTGACAGAAATCCCAGGTTGGTGCGCATTCATGTGCAAAAACCCAGGATTTTCGGTGGAAAAGGGGTATGAGTTACCTGCAAAGGAGTTCTTATTGATTCCTTCTTACAGCACGTTTCAGCCCCACCATGTCTTAAGGTGCCCATACACGCACCAATCCCGGCGGTGCAATCTGGGCTTTGAGGTGCGCGCTCCCGTGGCACCTCATCGCACAGTACAAAAAAGTATGTGCTGCACATACTTTTTGTACTTGCTTTTCATCGCATTGCATGCAAGGCGATTCTATTTTAGCCCAGAACGCACACTGGGATCGGTGCGTGTATGGGCACCTTAACTCTTGTGATGTGCAAGTCCACTGATTGCACTCCCTGCCAACCAGATGGTTGCCTTGGTCACCCTGCTACACAAGTGCTAGTTTTTCCATATATGCCTTGTGGCCTTGTATAGCTCACCTCCCATAATGTAACCTTTGTAATACACCCAACATGGCTGCTGCATCTAGTACGCTTGTGGATGGAATGAACAATACCTGGCTTTGATGTTTTTGTTGGGACTGTTCTATGAGCATTTTACGTAGTTAATGCCGAACATAGACGTGCGTCCATCGAGGTCAACATTGGCTAGAGCAGTGGTCAGGGGACTCGGTCCTCATTACCCCACGCAGTGCATGTTTTGCAGGTCTCCTCACAGAATCACAAGTAAAATAATTAACTCCACCTGCGGACCTTATCATATGTGTCTGTGAGTAATTAGTACACCTGTGCACCTGCTGGGTTACCAGCAAAACATGCACTGTGTGGGGTAATGAGGACCGAGTTCCCTGACCACTGGGCTAGAGTGTAAGATCAATTTGCTACATTTTATATAAATTGTGTTTTCTGATTTATTTGCAGACAGATTATGATTGATTGTCATGTTTACTCTTTTTTTTATGTCTGTGTAGCTAGTCTATTGCTGTATTACTTAAATCTTCTGCACTATGTGCATTTGTTTTTGATGTATGTAATGCGCCTTTAGTACTGTTGGAGAAAGAGCACTATATAAATAAAAAAATATTATAGTATTCATTCTAGCACCCACGATCTTCCCTGCCTGGGGTGTCACTGCCTGCTGCAGTGCTTCTAGCACAGTGTGGTCTGTATATCAGCACTGATATGCAAACCAGACCTGTGCTAGAAACACCACAGCAGACAGCAACACCCCAGGCAGGGAAGAGGAACTGCATGGGTTTTCAAAGATAGCGGGTGCTTAAATGAACACACTATTATTCTTTTTTTTTTTTTATAGATTCTTTATTTTAAATTTTTCAAGTAACAAGGTAGACAAAAGTACATGCATTTCGCATATCATAGGTATGAAATGATAAGTAATGGGACTATTTGTCTCACATATATCTTATAGACACAAACAGAAAGCTGAATATTTAGCAAAAAACATAGTCTCAACAATTCTTAAACAAGAGTAAAAGGTGGGGGGGGGGGGGGGGAGGAGGGTAAGACAAGGGGCTGAGTACAGGCATGAAGGTACATTTACTGAAACAAGTGACTAAAGTTGTATGATTCTCCAGGGAGTGTATGTCACGTACAGACAGGTGGATTTAGCGACATGTATTCATTTGTGGTTTTAAATTCAAGCCACGGTAGCCAGGTGGATACATATGTGGAGCGTTTTTCTAGCGCAGAGAAGTATATATCCTCCATATGCATGTAGAGGTCTACACTCTGACACCATTCCCTTACCGTAGGAGCTCTTGCTGAGCGCCAGTGAACGGGTACCACCGCTCTGGCAGCATTGCATAAATGTTTCAAAAGTGAGTTCTTATATCACACTATTATTCTTATTATAAATGTGCTGAGTATTTAGTTAAGAGGATAATTAGTAGCTTTTACTTCAATTTCCGTCAGTTAGGTACCTAGGTCATCTCCTGTAGTGCCTTAGTACAGTCTCCTGCCTGAGAGCTGGACACACATTAACAAATGGGCAGGAGCGGAGCGGCAGACAGGCTGTACAGTGTTACTTCTAACATCACGTCACGCTGCGCACTGCCGCAGAGTTGCACAGCCGGGTTCAGAAGCAGCCGGCCTTATGCGCTGGTCCTTTTTGCCAATTTTAGGGCCAAATTCCAGAAATCCAGCCAATCCCGATCCTGGGGTTGGCCACTCTACTCTTATGTCATAGTCTCTCATATTTTCTTCATTGATCAACAAACAAGCATTTTCTTTATATAAAATGAATTGAACGGTCAATTTGCTCATAACATTCAAGATGGCAATATGCATTGCAAGTTATAAATGAGAGCAGGCATCTGGCTGGTTGCTGTTGGTTGCAGCCCCTGCACAGTATCAGCCCAATATGTCATTTCCAGATGAATCGGAACAACATATGGGGCATATAGTTCAGTATGTATAACCAATATGCTGGTGCCCGTGGTCGCATATGAAGTCAGCCGCGGGATACCACATACATCCTGGAATATGCTAAGAATGGAACCGTGATCATTCCATCATTCAGTAAAATGTTCTGATCCGATATGTCGGGCCTTGGCCCAGCAATATCAGCTGGGTACACGTGGCGTAGTGAGTTCCCAACTTTACACACAGAAAACACAGACGAACGTCCTCGTAAGCAGCAAGGGGGCTTGGTATACAGTGTGCGTTTCTGAACTGCCATCTAGAATTTTACGCTCTTGATTTATTCTCTGCTTTGTTTATTTCTTGTAAGAGTAAGTCATTATAGTTCTTGGCATCAAAACAGTGCCTGATACTTACAGCGGAATGTAATAGCGCTCATTATTCAGAGCAGCGGTTATTTCAGATACACTGGTGCAAAATAAATACACGGTACATAGTTTACCCTTCCTTCTCATGCCAGGAGTATAATGATTTCCTTGGACAGAAGTAATCTGGATTGCTTTGGTAATGAAGATGTGTTCAATCAGTCTTCGGTTGAGGCTTTTAAGTTGTTATGGAACTAATGGTGTGTACACATGGTAGATGTGCCTTAAGATCCTATCCACGATCCGATCAGATAGGATCGTGGATAGGATCTTAAGGCACATCCGATTTGCATCCAATCTTGACTATATAGTGCAGATCTGCACTATATATACAAGGCAGCCATACGTGAACGCGCATCGGGATTGGATCGGGATCGCCAGGGTTAAAACCCTTGCGATCTGCATCCAATTCCGATCTGATGTTCACTATATCGTCAACATCGGAAAGGAAATTGGACCATGTGTACACAGCATAACTCTCCCAGCAAACGCGCCTTGTCACAAACTAAATAGTTATAATTGTATTGGATAAATATTGCTCCTTCAGTTCCCCAGTTCTAAGCAGAGAATAAGCTGTAAAATTGAATTCCTTATACGTAAGACATGCATATGGAACATCTAATTCTGCATAATACATGCTGCACCAAGTCTTTAGAGCTTAAGGTGCCCATAGAGGGTACTTGTTTCCTATCTGGGCGCCCAGGTTTTCTATGTACGGCACCGTAATGAAATCGGATCGCATCGCATCGTACACACACACGATATTGAACGATGCGATGCGATCCGATTCGATTTCCCATAGGAAACAATGTGAAATGGCTCAATTTAGCCAAATTCTCATAGGAACAATAGTAAATGGGCCAAAAACACCCCTGAACATTGAAATGTCCCCCCAAAAGTAGTTTACGCCACCCCGCCATCAACGTGAACCCGAAGCGTGGCGAGCGCAGCGAGCCCGCGAGGGGCGGCGGTACGCGTCCTCCGACCTTTTCATGCCCTACTATCCACGTCGGCGTGGAGTGAGAATAGAATAGTGTGGCGAGCGCAGCGAGCCACCGAGCCCGAAGCGTGGCGAGCGCAGCGAGCCCCGCGAGGGGACGCGGATACCTTCACAGTTATACGCGTCCCCTCGCGGGCGACGCGGACACCTGGGAAGCCCGCGAAGGGACGCGTTTACCTGTGAAGGTATCCGCGTCCCCTCGCGGGGCTCGCCACGCTTCGGGCTCGGTGGCTCGCTGCGCTCGCCACACTATTCTATTCTCACTCCACGCCGACGTGGATAGTAGGGCATGAAAAGGTCGGAGGACGCGTACCGCCGCCCCTCGCGGGCTCGCTGCGCTCGCCACGCTTCGGGTTCACGTTGATGGCGGGGTGGCGTCAACTACTTTTGGGGGGACATTTCAATGTTCAGGGGTGTTTTTGGCCCATTTACTATTGTTCCTATGATAATTTGGCTAAATTGAGCCATTTAACATTGTTTCCTATGGGAAATCGAATCGGATCGCATCGCATCGTTCAATATCGTGTATGTGTACGATGCGATCCGATTTCTCTACGGAGAATAGCATGGTGCGCAATTAACTTAGTGGGCGCCCAGATAGGAAACAAGTACCCCATATATTAGACCAGGGGTAGCCAACTCCAGTCCTGGAGAGCTACCAACAGTTAACGTTTTCCAGGTCTCCTCACAGAATCAAAAGTGAAGGATTTAGCTATTTTAAAATGTGTTGGTCAGTAACGTGTGCACCTGTGAGGTGAGCAAGAAAACGTGAACTGTTGGTAGCTCTCGAGGACTGGAGTTGGCTACCCCTGTACTAGACAATATACATGGAATTTGGCCATTTTTTATGCAATTGTGACGATCCGTCGCATAAAAAGGCTTCCAAATTGCATCGCACCTGCCCCGAAGAAATTCGCAGGGTCACAGCCAAGCCAGGAAGGCTTGGCTGGGAACACCTGCGATATATCGTATGCCAAAGGGCCGCATATGATGTATCGCATGAGATCCTGCCATCCGGGAAGGTCCCAGGCAGCTCAAGGGGGGGATCGCAGGCGACTTCTGAGGGGAGAAGTTGCCCTAGTATATGGCCAGCTTTACATGTGCAGAACTGTCATGCTACAAAGCAACCATGTGTACTATAATTTGAAGCTACGCGCATTTACAAGGGCAGATATTGTTTCCATTTACATAACCTAAGCCATTGTACATAAACAACTTCAAGGTGAGAAATACATTGTTTATCATGCTAGCAGCCACAAGATGGTGCCGACAGAGCATTCAATTGTTGCGACATTTCGGCTTGCAGCACTGGTCTGAAGTGACGAGCGATCGCGCGGTACCAAAACAGACTGTGTTTAGCCATGTAAAAAAAGGCTTACCCGGTCTCTTTGGGCACCACTGAGAAAGTACTAACTAATCCGCTTCTAACTGCCATGTTAAGGGGTGTAGAAATGCTTCGATCTGGCGGCCGTCGATACAGATTCAGTATCGACTGCCGGAGGTGGGAGTGACGGACGGTGCGAGGGGGAGGGAGGGGGATGCTGCATTGAGCAGCATGGGACCGCTTTCAATCTGCTAGATCGAAATAAATATATATATATTCCAAATTGAATCGAAAATGACCCTGAATCGAAGCGTGAGTACACAGCATTACAGGCTGATTGGCTCCCTCCACTTCCAGGCTTTGATAAATCTCTCCATTTTTTTCCTTTGCTTGCTCTCTGTTTATTAGTTATATTGTCAAGTTTGAAATTTCTTACGGCCACCCATGCCAAACAGTCCTCTAGGTGGCGAGCGATGACCATGACATAATGAAGAGTCGAAGACCTGGTTTGCTTCAGCTGTAACATAAAATGCTCAGCTTTTCCCTTATGCTAATGACGGAAACACTCTGGTTTTCCATAGTTATGCCAGAAATGTTGACAGGTTAAAACGCAAGTTAAGAAATGTCAAATTTACAGTTGTCTAGAAAGTTCCGCTCTCTTGAAACCCTGATCTCAACGCATTGTACAAGTACCGGCTGGAACGAGCTATATTTCTAATGTTAGGTGTCGTCGTGACATTTCTCCTAATGGGCTGAACACCTCCAGCCAGTAGACCTCTGGAGAGAGGTTAAATTGCAGCATTGTTTTAATTACCGCTAACAGAGAACGGGTTGTTTTACAATTAATTATAGGACAGGACAAATCCCAGGAGTCTGCACTCCTAAAACTTCCTGTCTAGCTTCTAGCATTCTGCCCTTAATGTACTCACTTTCCTCTTTTTTTTTTTTCTTTTTTTTTTTTAACCTGACTCCAGAGTTTTATATTCGTTTGTTCAGTTGATTAAAGAAATGCCAAAATAACGATTTGAGAGTGTTAAGTGTGCCTGTAAAATGATTGCAGTTCTTTTATACAGGACTTCCTAAAGTAACTCACAGTTTATACGATCGTATGGTATCACGAGATCACCGTTCATAATTCTACTTCTCCTATAGTCTCGGCACCCCTCACCAGACTTTTATCATCAATGTTTCTTCTTAAGCTTCAATAAACTTTTTAACAGTCCATGGTCTGATCGTATCCCCTTTAAATCGTTTACAGTACAAAATAATAAAAAAAATAAAGATAATTGTCTGGAAAATAAACGAAAGTGAGTATAAAGCACAATTCACTTAAATTTATCTGTAACCAATATTAGTTATATATGTCTGATCTTTTTTTTTTTTTTCTGACTGCATAGAGAAATGTATCGCTTTTATACACTTTTATTGTTATGTCAGCATATATGCATACTGTATTGCAATGTTTTGGACGCCATAATATTTTGCGATGTATATAAATAGAGATTTAAAAAAAAAAAAAAAAATTCAATCAAACACTGTTCTTTTAGCCATAAAGAGATATTTAGAAGTCTGTGTACCAAGGCTTGGAGAGAGATAAAGTGATCGGACGAGGCCAAATTAGTCCCGGTTTTAATGGTGGAGGGGTATTTTACATACACCTGTACACAGTGCTACTTTTCAGCAGGAACCAGTGGTAACTCCGTTCCTTAACCTCTAATTAAATATGGCATCATCAGGAACTGAAAATCTACTTTCCATAAGATACAGTAAGTTGTATTTTAAAGTCACCTGTGAGTGCCTTTGTTTCTAAATACAATATATAGATCTATCTCTCTGTCACTCTCTCTATTGTGTGTATATATATATTTCTATTTAATTGATCCGCCTCCAGACCTGGAGTTCCTGGACCTATTTTTCCAGAAAAATAGTACTGCCTGTACACTATTTTACATACACCTGTACAGACGCCTGTGCTAATGTCTTCGTCGAGAATCACGCTTGCCGAAGTGTTCCCACAGGTGGGGGTGGCAGCAGAGGCGTAACTACTTTTTTTGCGCCCCCCCGCCGGACATTTCGGGCGCCCCCCCCGAAATATTAACCCCCTCCTTACCCGTCCCCATTGCCGCCGGCGCTTCTGCCTCTAACCCGACACGCAGATCTGTGTCGGGTGACGGGCGGTCCCCGGCTCCGGCTGCAGTGCTAATATAATAACAGACACTCGGAAAATGGCTGCCCCCATACAGCATTATGGGGGCAGCCATTTTCCGAGTGTCTCTTATTATATTAGCACTGCAGCCGGAGCCGGGGACCGCCCGTCACCCGACACAGATCTGCGTGTCGGGTTAGAGGCAGCGGCGCCGGCGGCAATGGGGTAAGGAGGGGGAGGGCAGGAGTCGGGAGCCCGGGACCAGGTGGTAACTATAGTCCCGCAGACCCCCTAGGCGCCCACACCTGCCTAGCGCCTCCCCGCCACCGCGGGGGCTGCGGGACTATAGTTACGCCACTGGGTGGCAGACACTGGCCCAGAGCAGGAGCATGCCCAGCGTTTATAGGCATCCCCGTGAAAACGCTGGGCGTTCCCCTGGGAATGCAGATGGGCCAATGCCTGCTTGGAGTGGCAGCTGACATCAGCGCCTACCCAATCTTTGGCGGTCTGTGGAGGAAATAAGTCAGTTTAGATGGACTTTTATTTTCAAAGGTACAGTAGGAGAAATAATTTGATGGTCAGTGAGAAATACCAGGTGTTTCTCACAGGATTATGGATCTTATGAAAGAAACCGAGATATGAGGATACAAAATTGGATCAAGTAAGCAGATGTGTGAGCAATATCTCTGGATTGCTTGAGTGATGTGAAGTTCGGGTTAAAATATATCTTTTATGTGTCTGGTATAATGCGTATGAATGTAAGCTTCGTGTAAGAGAGACATTTTCTCATCATCACTGTGGTGCCTATCGATCATGCAGATCGGAGAGTGAGTACCCAGCATTACAGAGAAGCATTGAGACCAATTGCTCTAGGTGGCATAACTGAGACAATAAGGGGTGGAGGCATTTGTTCAAGTCATTTTTCGGGAGTATTAAAGAAACAATGATTACAGTTGATTTAGAATTTTCCACCGGACACAATCGTGTGGTGCAGGGTGCGCTGCTTATCCTCCATGAAAGATCTAGAAAACGAATGGAAAGCAGATCCAAAATAATTTTAGCTTTTTATATATACTCCTGGGACTGCTGCCTTCCTTCATTTTCATTGATCTTATCCAAAGTATCTCACACTCATGTGCGCTGCCTTCACGGGTTCTGGGTGGAACACACTTTTTCCTGGCACATGGATACACTGAATTCTTAGCACCACCTTTAGCATTATTTATTTATTGTTATTTATACAGAGCACATAAATTCTTCAGCACTTTATAGTGAATAAATGACTATACACATCAGTCCCTGCCCCAGTGGAATTTGCAATCAGCGCTGTTACAAGGTGGCAATGCACCCACGGCACCTTCATCCATCCATGCAACATGCAGCCTCTGGAACTGCCCGGAGTGCTGTTGTCATGCTCTGGGCATTGATCTCCTTCCCAGTACCAGTAGCACCACCACCATGGTGTGTCGTGACATCACAGTTTAGGGGGCAGAACTGCTGGAGCTGGGAAGTAGTTCACTGCCAGAGACTCATGCTAACGGTCCAGGCGGTTCCATAGAATGCTTGATGCAGGTGCCATTCCAGAGCATCCCTCGGACAGATGCAGATGCCGTGGGGTGGCGATGGTGCCATTCCCAAGACCTTGACCCTGTGCACCAACTCTTCCTGCAAGCCCTTAGTGATGGCCCTGCTTACATAACTATGGGGCAGATGTATTAAGCTTTAACAAGATAAATCCAAGGTTGGTAAGGAGAGATAAACGTCCAGCCAATCACCTGCTAACTGCCATGTTACAGCCTGTGTTTGAAAAAAGTCAGTAAGGAGCTGATTGGCTGGACGTTTATCTCTCTTTATCACCCTTGCATTTATCTCTTGTTAAGGCTTAATACATCTGCCCCACTATTCCCTACTTAATATTCACTAGGGTATATTTTTGGGTTGTGGGAAGAAACCAGAGCACCTGCTGGAAACCCAGGTAATTACAATAAGAACATACAAACTCCACACAAATGGGGCCTTGGGGAGAATAGGCAAGCTAACCGTTACACCACAGTACTACCTATTATTTAGGCCAGGCATGTCCAAACTGTCAAAATCTCATGCTGATTGTACTCGTGTGTACACACCATAGGGCAGGCATGTCCAAACTGTGGCCCTCCAGCTGTTGTGAAACTACACATCCCAGCATGCCTTGCCATAGCTTTAGCATTCCCTAATAGCAAAACTGTGGCAAGGCATGATGGGACTTGTAGTTTCACAACAGCTGAAGGGCCATAGTTTGGACTTGCCCGATTTAGGCTATGCATGTTTTTTTGGATGCCATGTTCATGCATGAAGCATTGAAATGCCTTGTTCCTGGTACAATCATGCCTACTCACCCCACTCCCGTGCCAGGGTCACGGGCAATAAAATATTTTAGTCTTGCCCTACCTCCCTCTAAATTGTGCATACCCACAATATACCGGTGCCAGCTTCATTCCTGTAAATAACAGTTTGCATATGTGATGCTAATTGAGCAATCAATGACGTGGAAACAGCAGATTTCCCTAAGAAACTGACCTCTCTATGTACAGACATAGACCTTTTGTTCCCAAAAGGTGGCAAATAGGCTAGTGTCTAGTGTGCTGCTTTATTCCATGGAGCGGCTGAGAGATCCTTTCTGCCTGTGAGGAGAACCAGCTCCCTGTCAGAAGTCAGACATAGTGTGTACTGCACACATGGCATATTGCTCCAGACTTGGACCGCAGCCCAGTTCACCCCATACACTCTTCCGTAACAGGCCTACTGTCTGCAACTTGCAGGATTAAGGCCCTACAAGAACCATTCCATTTCTTGAAAGGAAACACTGCGACATATGGATAATTAAGAACTTCTGCGGTTGTGCTGACAAGAAGTGTTTGAGAAATAAAGTAAAAAATCCGCTAACTAGATTAATCTGTTCATTAACTTTTGTTGTGTCTGTATTGTAGATTTCTTTTACCTTTTTCAGTAGTAAAATAACTCTGCTCGAGGCTGCTGCCAATCAGTGACTGCTGTATATGAGGTAGATGTATGCATTTAAGCTCTTCCACATCAGTCACTGATGGGAAGTAGCTTCTTCCAGACATTTTTTTTTTTGTATTTATATATATATATATTTTTTTATTGATCGGTTTATGTTGGTTTTACGTATTTGTTTCTGTTCCTTGATCAGCTACTGCTCTTTTACTGAGAGCATTAGGATCTCGTTCACAGGTTTGCAACCAACAGTGATTTTAATTCTAGTTATTTGGCGCACCCTAGGTGTATTAACGGCACCTTTAAACACAATACTGTACATATCTCTTTCTGATGGGATTTTCGGTAAATTGTCCTCTCCCAAACATTTTGTGTGGTTTATATCTATAGATTGTAAGCTTGCGAGCAGGGCCCTCCTGCATTTTGACTGTCTGTAAATACCCTGTTTTGTTGTATCACTGTCCCCTTTGTAAAGCGCAACGGAATATGCTGCGCTATATAAGAAACTGTTAATAAATAAATAAATATTTACCGCTTGCAACTCATAAAAGTGCAATTGAAAACCAGCAAGGTTTGCCCATTCTAGTTACCTTCTGTATGCTAGTGGCAAGATCCAATAGATCCAACAGATTGATAGAATCTACCCCAGTTCATGATAAGTAATATGTTACCAATGTTTGAACAAGCCCCATGCACACTAAGCACTAATACAAAAATACATTGCCGCCGCACCACAGCGATGCTGGCGCATATGTACTAACATAGGCACCTAGCATCGCAAAGTGGTGACGGAGGCCCCCTATGATACCTGTGATGTGGTGTGCAGGAGGTCACATCCCTGGCTTCAGCGGCTGTCCCCGGCGCCTCCTGTTGCTGTGACATGTTGCTAGCGAAGGAGGAGTTGGCTGGAGGACAGGACAGGATTAGTGGAGTCTGTGGCTGGCAGCGATAGAAGCCAATAGATTTCTATAGGTATCCTACCCTGCCTGGGGAAGATACGGCGGCCGGGTCTTTATACCGTTTGAAAATGCAATAAGACATTTTGAATTGATTATCTAAAACTATTCTAGAAAAAGCCAGAGGGTCTGGCTACTATTGGTGCACTATCTTACATGGTTGTACCCAACACTGTTCTATTTATTATTCTATTACTATGTGTCAAAATAATACTTTATAATCAGGAGCACTTTTTTACACACTGGGCGTTTTGCCCGCCATGTATGCTGACCGATGATGGGGAAAATTGCTGCCCGTCTAAGCGATTTTCCCAGGTGGTGGATGACTTTCCATAGCAGGACGCTATGGTAAGCCATCCACTCCGTCGCTCGTCTGCTGGTTATACCAATAGATGAGCAGTGGCGCCCAGCGATGATGCGGGAGCACGCTTACACACTCACTGCTCATCGCTGCCCCATACACACAGGGCGGCTTTTGAGCTGGAAGCAGCTTATACAGCAAAACTGAGCTGCTCCCAGATCAAAGTCGCCCAGTGTGTATGGGCTTTAAGTCTAGCATCCTGTACCAGTCACAACCCAAGCAGTTCCTCTTTCCTTCCTGTTATGTCGCTCTCTGTTTTGGTGCTTCTTGCACATTCTGATCTGTATCTCTGCATTGATTATCTGAGCGGATTGGACAGGTCATTGTGTAATGTATGCCCAGCAGAACTCTCAGCGTGCTTAATGTTATTTGAAGACATTGTAAAAATTGCACTGTAATTCCATAAACGTGTTGTCAAGCTCTTACTGAATAATGCAGGTTAATATACAAAAGTAATTTCTACATAATATTGATTTTTACACCTTTTTTTTTACAAGTTTAAAGCCAATCTGTTGCTGAGGCTTTATGTATCCCATAAATGATCAGTCATGTCTTGTTTTGTTTTAAGTCCAATAAGTTAGAGTTATGTCTTTGTAATTTGCAAACTGGAATGGATCATGAAGTATAGAACACATGTACATTAGCATGTGCTATAAACGCAGACCCCAATGCATGATTGATTGTTCCTCATTATGGCTGACTTGTGGCTTGGCTCTCACTTCACTCTGTGCTTTGCTCAAGAACCATATGCAAGGACTGAAGTTGGCAGCCATAATCTAGAACATGGTGCTGCTTACATAAAGTCATGTCTGTGCAAAAAGGCTTCTACCTCGGTCTGGTGGACTGATGATTGGGAAAGAAAGATGTCCTAGTGTATCGGTGCACCAAGAGAAATATAAAATATAACCTTTATTTCACATTCATTAAAAGGCTGCGAAAACATAAAAAAAAAAAACCACAGGCTTACAGTGGAATTTACACAATGTTAAAACAAAGGTGGTGGGCAGATATTGCACTGAAAGTCTCTACTAATCACATAAATGTGTGTCCCTTATTAACGGGTGTGGTATAGGGTTCCGGCAGTCGGGATCCCGACAGTCATTAGCCCGACATCGGGATCCTGACTGGCCGGACTCAGACAGCATGGCGAGCACAACAAAGTCCCTTGCGGGCTCTCTGCGCTTGCCACACTGCGGGCACGGTGGCTCGCTACGCGCTACCTATTCTATTCTCCCTCTATGGGGGTCGTGGACCCCCACGAGGGAGAATAGCCGGTGGCCGTCGGGAACCCGCCTGTCGGTGTTTTAACAGCCGGGATCCCGACGTCGGGTAAATGACTGTCGGGATCCCGTCCGGCACCCCTTATAAGCAGTGCGTGGCAGAGTCATGCAATAATAATGATGCAGAGATCTGTAACTCTTGCAGTATACTGGTCATGTGACCTTACTATAATTAATGACTCTGTGTGTCCCAATAGTTATATCAGAGCTCATTCAGAAAACATGCATGCATAATGTGGTCAGTGTCACGGACAACTAACAGTCAATATTTCCTCAATGGGATGTGTGTTTTAACAGTGTTGGTATCGTTATAACCTGCTGATCAGGGTGTCCTGTAGCAGACGTGCATTAGGGAACAGCAACCCTGTAAATGAATCATGTGGTCACCTATGAAATAATATCAAGCATGGTGCCACCTAATTTAGCAGGGAAGTCACAATCAGGTATATGCAACACGCCGTTGAAGTCTCAGCCCTTATAAGGGCTATAGGGACAGCACTCTGTTGAACACAGAATCAAAATGCATAGTAAGAAAAATAATAACAAAGTGCACCGTTAGCCGGCACACGCTTCGCAGTTTTAGCTTCTTCAGGGCCAACCTGACCCTTGTCCTGACCGGTTTTAAATACCGGTGATCGAGTGTCATGGTCCAAACAAGCTGCGTGTTGAAGCCACACCTTCGGACGGTGTCCGGAAAGGTTCTGCTGAACGTACCTCGGTGACGGCATTGTTGCCATATCAACCTGTCAGAGTACGCGAAAAATGATGCGTCTCTCTGCAGTATGTCTGGGATTCATTCCTGTGTGATTATTTAAGGTCTAGGTTGTGTGTGTATCCATGGTAACCTCATCTGGATTAATACTATCGTTTATGTGGTAAACAAAGAATACATAGATATATGTTGCAGCTGTATCTTTTAATATCGTTACTAGATGAGATCCCTTATGTCCATAACTAAGTATATTTTTCTCACATATAATGGCTATATTATTGCCAGTATGTCTTTGACTTAATTGAGTCCTCCTGTCCAGGTATGTGTATGTTTAATGTTAATGGATCATCAGATGTTGAGCATTAATAGATGGTTCAACAATAATAAACGCTCAATATCGGATGATCCATTAAAATTAAACGTATACATTCCTATTTAGGAGGACTCAATTAAGTCAAAGACACTGTATTAAAACACACATCCCATTGAGGAAATATTGACTGTTAGTTGTCCGTGACACTGACCACATTATGCATTCATGTTTTGTGAGTGAGCTCTGACATAACTATTGGGACACACAGAGTCATTGATTATAGTAAGGTCACATGACCGTTATACTGCAAGAGTTACATATCTCTGCAGCATTATTATTGCATGACTCTGCCACACACTGTTGGACACACGTTCATGTGATTATTAGAGACTTTCAGTGCAATATCTGGCCGCCACCTTTGTTTTAACATTTTGTGAATTCCACTGTATGTCTGTTTTTTGTTTTTCGCAGCCTTTTAATGAATGTGAAATAAAGGTTATATTTTATATTTCTCTTGGTGCACCGATACACTAGGACATCTCTTTCTCTTTAAGTCTTTTCCCAATTTATATATGTCCGTTGGTTGCATCCCCCCATTCAGAACACCATTATTTAACTGAAGGATAAATAAGGGGGTCCATTGCCTTCTCTTTCCTTGAACTGATGATTGATCAGTCGCCATTTGCAGCACATCGGAATGGCCTAAATGTTTTCACGCCGAAGTCTGTTTCGGTGTTGCTCTGTGCATCCCACTGGAGCAGAGTGTGCCCAACTATAGGCAATGCTGAGTTAGAGACGCCAATTGTGGGGGCGTCACTGTGTGGTAACTGGCCGCTTTGCCCATATTGGCATGCTGATGGACCAATGTACTGTGTAGAGTTTGGTGTACGTGTAAATACTCCTGATACAAAAACAGAGTAGCAGCGCTAATTGGGTATGACACCACAATGGTTGGATTGACTGTACAATAATTTTAATAAAAGTATGTATCAAGACTTTAAAAACAATAGTAATAATCAACACTGTTGCTCTATGATAGTTTCCGCTTTCTTTCAAATTTAGGAATGTCCGTTCCTATAATGCCCCTATACGTCAAACTGCATTATTAAGTACCAATGAGCCAAAGTATATGGAGATATAATTACCATCTGCCATGGGTGAAAATTAGTTCAAAGTCTCTGTTGCTCTGCGGTGTGCTAAAAGAGCCCCTTGCGGGCTCGCTGCACTCGCCATGTGGCGGGCCCAGTGGCTTGCTATGCTCGCCATAGGTTCTATTCTCCCTCTATGGGGGTCGTGGACCCCCACAACGGAGAATAGCCCCTGTGAGTTGAGATCCCACCTTTCGGAGCACCGGCAGTCGAGATCCTGGCGTCGGGATACTGACTGTCCGGATACCCACTTTCGGAACGGCATCCGGCACCCGTGCAAAAACTGGTTAAGATGTTTGTGCCCAGTCCACAACTTGAGGGGGTGATAAGTTTATCATTTTTCCAACTGCAGTAGTTGGCAGATGATGTTGGTCTCCAAAAACTCAAGGTTCAATAAGCCAATACAGAGTAGGCCCGGGTAGTATCCAAAGTGGGGGGGGAGCAGTTTAGGGCAATGTGCGCTAGTACTACATAGTAACATAGTAATTAAGGTTGAAAAAGACGTTAGTCCATCGAGTTCAACCTATTTGTCTTGTAACTACCGACTTGAGTAAGTCATATCTATAGGATTCCCTTAGTGGCCAAAAATGTATCCAGTTTTGATTAAAATTCGTTAACAGTAGTTGCTGTAATCACCCCCACTGGCAATGAGTTCCAGAATGTTACTGCTCTAATGGTGAAGAATCCTCCTCTAAATTCAGTACACGTTTCGCTGCATCAAACCACTTTATCAAAGGTCCTTTGATAAAGCGGCTTGATGCAGCGAAATGTGTCAGTACTAGCCCACATTTTGCATCCAAAGGTGCCTATACATTAGAGTGACTACCCTGAAAGGAGAAGTCTCCTGCGATCCCCCTTGAACCACCTGAGCAGGACTGCCTACGATACACCATATGCAGTCTTTTTGAGTACGATGTGCATGCATTCTCTCCCTTATGTAACACTGTAATGTGTGCATGCATTCTCTCCCTTATATGTAACACTGTAATGTGTGCATGCATTCTCTCCCTTATATGTAACACTGTAATGTGTGCATGCATTCTCTCCCTTATATGTAACACTGTAATGTGTGCATGCGTTCTCTCCCTTATATGTAACACTGTAATGTGTGCATGCATTCTCTCCCTTATATGTAACACTGATTACTTTACAAAGTGGGAATTGCAGATTTTTTTTTAAATGTCATTTTTTAAAATATAAACTTTTCCTTTTTTTTGAGTGTGTGTGCATGCGTGTGAAGATGGTTCCAGTGTATAGATACAGTGTCTAGATAAACAGATGATAGGTGTACCCCCAAAAGGTCGACATGCAGTAGCTGGACAGGGTTAAAAGTTTGACATGAAAAAAGTAGACACATGTCCAAGTCGACATGAGTTTTTATAAAACCGGCTTGTGCTTACTTGGCCATCCAAGTCGGCATAGAGGGAGACTATAATAGTGTGCACTGAGCCGGAAGCATGGCAAGCAAAGTGAGCCATGTGAGGGTACGCACTTCACTGCTCAGGGGTGTCCATGTCAACATTGACACCATTTTTTTTAAACCTCATGTCGACTTTTTATGCGTCTACCCTTTTCATGTTGTCATTTTGACCCTGTTGACCTTTCCTATGTTGACCTTTTTGGCCAAATAAGCATTTTGACTGTTGACCTATTGTATGTTGACCTTTTGGGGTCAACCTATTAACTGTAGTAGACACTGTAATATTCCACCCGTGTGAGGGGGGGGGGGGGGGTGTATATGTCTGTCTTATTTTCTGCTACTCTGAATCATACTCTTTACATAATGATATAAATGCTTGGCTGAGAAGCATCCACATACTATAAGCCAGCAGGAATACTGCAGTGTACCTACTTTATTAGAATGAGGGCATGTATAAACCCAGAAATGAAAGCTATCCGAAAGGGAAAGCCCCTCTGATTTATGTCCACATTATAATGTTTGTATAAGATGTGCCATCCAGCTGGGAGCCATTCCTCATAGTACAATATAACCCAATTCTGCCACTTCCACTGCTAGTACACATTAATAAAACCCATAATGGCTCAAGCAGTATATGACTGGCAACGCCTGGGCGTCCGATCTGCTATAGTACAATAAACATAATCACTGCATCCCAGCTGAGGTTTTACCTTGGCTGTGCATCAAAGCATGTTATAAGGTATAGCGTTATAGAGCTAGCACAAAGACGGGCTTGTTAGTGTGATACAGTTCATCCTGCTGCTACTTGGCCTGATTCCAAGCTCCTTGGAAAGTTGTTTTTTTTCTTCCTTACAAGTATTTGTCTCGTCACCTGGGAAGGAAGATGCTGAGCCGAGCCGTGGAAGTCTACTCCGTTTGGAAGCTGAAAGTGCCGTCTCATTAAAGCTGTAATTTGTAATAGAACACACAATGCAAGATATCGTTTCTCTGCCATATAAGATCTTCAGTAAGTCATTGCCGTATCCGGTCGAAGGTGTCCAGCTAACACTCTTGGTCGTATGCGTCTAGTTAAAGATAGTAGATCGGGTCTAGATAGTCCGTTTCAAAAGTTAGACGCAAGCGTTAGTTCGACAGGAACGTGATCGGCATACGCAAGGTTGACATGAGTTTTTCATGTTTTTTGTGGCTTTAGACCGACTTGGTTCATACCAGACCGTCCGACCTCTAGATCTGATTCGATTCCCATGGGACCGCATATCCGATCAGATGTCATACACTATGCAATTTGGCTTATTTCACCCGATTTCTCGGCCCGATCCTCCAGAATCGGGTGAAATCAGGCCCAAATTGTATAGTGTATGGGGGGGCCTTAAGGATATCCATGTACAGGTGACTTAGGGCCTGATTCAGAGATGTACGGAAAGTCAATTTCATCAAATTATAGGGAGATACATGTAGGCTCCATCGCCTTCATTTTGTTGCGACCTCTGTTCTGCGACTATTGTCACAAGCTGGGCTCTATATAGTAAGTCTCAGCTTGTGCAACTGGCCAATGGTAGCAGGGGCTACAAGAACACACCCCTGGCTCTCCCCTCCCAGTCAAGGGAAAATACCATCAACATTGCAAGGGCCATTCTGTGCATGTTCAGACCTGACCTTTTGTAGCCAGAGATTTCCTAATATTCGGGAATCTAACGTCCTCGTCAGACCTAGGTCCAATGCTGAATCAGGCCCTTAATCAGTAGCTCCGTCAATTTGTTTTAACCATCTGCAATATGGGAGCTATTCAGCCCTAAACGATGCTCTGCAAAATTGCAGAATCCTGCGATCGCCGCCCCACCACAATGAATTCTCGCCCAGTACAAGGCTGCTATTGGCTTGCGGAAATTGCACCGATAAGCGGCCAGCTGCAAATCCATTCGCAACTCACTCCCCATCAAATGATGTTCCCAGTCTGTGCGTAACCCACGTACTCTGCCTGTGCGATAGAATCTGCGATAGAGGCTGCTTGGGGGCCGAAGCTGATGTCACATGCCCTCCTAGATACCGCCTGGGTGAGCTGTATCAAAAATGGCATGAGCTCAAAGAAATGAGTAGGAAGACCTTTCACCGCACCGTAATCTATACATGGCTGAGTCCATTATTTCATTGATCTCACAGCCTACAGTAGGAGCAAGTTTTATCTTTGCTCCTTTGGTCATGGCTAGCCATGGCAATTCTATTGTTCTCAGCTGCAATACAATACGTATAGCAGCTGAGAACAATAGAATAGCCATGGCCAAAGGAGCAAAGATGAAACGTGCTCCTACTGTAGTATAAGTTGGGATAAGGTCATTGAGCTGTCACCGATGTATACAAATTTCAATGCAAGAGACAACTGATAATATCGAGATTGTGGTGAGAGAATTGGAAGTCCAAGTTGAAGAAACTGGAGCTTATCGGAAGTGTAACGTGTCTGAATCGCACCACTGCATGCTCCTTGCAGATTACTGCATAAGTCCCCATGGGCCCGATTCGCACAGCAGCCAATTATTAATAAAGATGGAGCCACACTTGTTTATACCGCAGGATCGCCACAGCTTTCCGCCTCGGTTCGCCGAGATGGGGACACGCTTGTGTCTTAAGGTGCCCATACACTAGTAAGATTTATCTTCAGATCTGGCTGATTGGAACAAAAACATGGTTATGGATGAGTGACAGTTTGTCAGTTTTCCAGCATGTCCAAGCAAATGGTCAACTGTCATTTGCTCTCATCCATAACCATGTTTTTGTTCCAACCAGACAGATCTGCAGATAAATCTGCGTGTGTATGGCCACCTTTACACGGATGCGTGTCCCATTACTAGGAATGGGGCGTGTATGCGTGTCACATTCCTGAAAGAAACAAAGTGCGGGACCCCCAATACGCAGAGAAGCCTTGGCGACGGCTTTGGGGCTTTTTAATATATATTCGCAAATAGATGTAACCAAGATCTCAGAATTTTATTACCATATAGTCTTTAAATCTGGTTACTATACCATTCGGTGTGCTGGGGGAAACCATGTATTTTGCTCTTACACAGTATTACTCCGCCCTTTTATGCACTTGAGTGATATCACCGAACTAATTGAGCATCTGCAACTTTATATATGTGATTTGTAAAATGACCAAGCATGCGGTTGTATAATGATGGTACAGATAGACGTTCTTTCAGGTGAATGGGGCATGTCTGCAAACAGGGCCACCGTAATCTAGGGAACATGGCCTGTGGTTGTTTGTTTCACAGCAATAACACATTTAAGATTAAAATAATGATATGTTACAAGCTTTGAATATGATGAAAGTAATTACAGCTGTAGAATTTTGTACTTATGGCGGCGTTATAATGCGAGTCTCAAACTCGTCAGCTCTGAAGTGGTAGCTGTATGAGACTCTTTTGTCTTGTAACGTCTTTCATGTCCTGTTTGGTGTTGGAGGAATATGAACACTGATTTTAATTCTCTGCTAATTGCATCCATTTTGTGTCCATTTCCTCAATTGGACAGTAGTCTGACTGTAAGGGCTGTAAAGCAGACCGCTGTCACTGTTAATTACTTCTGTCCCAAACTTCTTTTTTAATGAGGAATAAATCGTCAGTAGAGAGCGTTTGAAGTTCCCCCTGTATGTCGTTTTGATAAGCAGCCATACTGAGCTCACTGCTGGAAAAGAATTGCAGGGGGAAAGTGGCTTGTGTTAAGTGCCATTAAACACTGTATGTCACCATTACATCATTCAGCTAATTGGTTACACCTGCCACTTGTTAATTTCAGTAATCCCGTATTCTCAAATTCTCATGCTAAAACTTCTATAGACTGCGCTGAACTCTTTATACCATGGATAATTGTACTTTGTAAAGTATCACTTTTATATATTTTTGTTAAGGTAATTCCTTCTCCCTAATGGCAGGATGGAGTCTCTTGAAGAGCACATTATTACTTTCTCCCTCCATATCCGCTAATTCAGCCATTCACAAAGTCTCTGCCCGCTTTGCAGGTCTGGTTATCCGCATCCTCCCGATATAACTGAAGACACAAAATTTAAGAAGAAACTTGAAAAACAGTTGGAGATGTTTGCCATAGCAACCAATAAGCTTATAGCTTTCATTTTATTGGATTTACTTAATCAATGCTAGCTACTAGCTGATTGGTTGGTATGAGCAACTTTTCCATTTGACCTCCTTAGAAAGTTTGATACATCTCCCACTTAGGCAGGTATTCAATGCTTGTATTTGAGCGCCCTATTCAACGCCTCAGGGGCTTGCTGCCCCTGGCGGCGAATTTTAACCCCCCCCCCCCCCGGCGAATGCCGCCGGGGAGCTGGGGGACGGCTGCAGGCAGGGAGATGAAGCCTCCCTGCCTGCGCCGGACACTGTGGGGGTGACAGAGGGCTGTCGGGGACACAGGGAGAGCCCCCCAGAGCTGGCAGGGGTCTGTGTTAGGAAGCCGCTACACACTGGTCCCGATCGTGCATGTGTAATGATCGGGATCAGTGTGCACTGAATATATGAATATTAATGAGCGGCTCCCGGCTCGGCCCCCTGCTGGTGATTTGTGTAAAAAAAAATATATATATACTGTGTACATTTTTTTTTAAATATATTCATGTGCTGCAAGCACATGAATAAAAATAGCATGACCCTTGACAGAAAAAAAATCTGATTTTTTTTTACACCAAAATAAAAATAAAAAACGAATAATTTTCAAAGATCACATTCCAGTTCTCCAGAAAAAGATGAGGAATGTAAAATGGAGAATCCGGGGGTTAATCACTGGAGAAAGCAGTTTCCCACTTCAGCATTGAATACACACTCTGCGAATTCCACTAAAAACCCCATTGAAAACCACTGGCGAATCGCAGAGAATCACAAACAGAGAATCGCCAGACATTCGCTCTTCATTTGCAGAGAATTGTGTCCATTGAATAGGGCAAATTGTTTTTCCTGTGAGAAAATTCCCTGTAAACCCGGGGAATTGCCTGATTCCCCAGAAAATATGGAGAATCAGAGGCATTGAATACTGGCCTTAGTATATATGTTGTTAAGAAGAGGAAATTCATGAGCGGTCTCATGTCCGGCAAACTAATGCTGCAGACCTCAGTCGCCAATTCTCAATGGAGACAGCAGTCTGTCCAAATTGAACAGTCTACACAAAGCTTAGAGAGGGTCATGGGGAGTGCAAGTCGGCAAAATTACTGAATACATTTTATTGAATTCTTGATGACTCAATTGATCAAAAACAGGATGGTGAAGATTCAAAGGCACACATGGCGACACCTGTGGAGGGATGCAGCGATATACACGTAGCAATGCAGAGTAGAAAGACCATGAAAAGTAGAGCGTGTTCTTCTTTAACTCAACCCTGTTTTTTAGTAATCTGCTGCAGACCGGTGGTAGTGTGCACTGCATCAGTATCTCTGGGTGTGGGCTTCCATCTTCCCTGGATTCACCTGTATAAAAAGAAATGATTGTACAAGAAGTGATGTTGTCTGAAGCCTGTGGTCATAGCCACAGCCTAAACAATTAAAAGTTCTGGGCTGTATTTATAAAGTTGCTGCTTGTTGACCGGTTGGAACATTTGGTAGAGTAAAGAATCACTAACATACAGTGCAAAAGCATGGTGTGCTTAAACATACACTGAATAGGAGTGCCACTTAGAATGTTCAGCTCATTCCCCTTGTATTGGGTGTGGTATAAATCACCGACAGTTGGGATTCCGAAAGTCATTACTCAGATGTCGGAATCCCGACTGCACAGCGGGGGGAGCGCAATGAAGCCCCTTGTGGCTTTTATTCTCCCTCTATGGGGGTCGTGGACCACCACGAGGGAGCAGTCCGGATTCGGACGTCGGAGGAATGACTGTCGGAATCCCAACTGTCGGGGAGCCGTCCGGCACCCCTTGTATTTCATACTATTTTCAAAATGGAAATTTTATTTCTGACTTGAATCATTGCTGATGAATTCTTTGGAAGGTTTTGTCATTTCACTATCTCTATGGTTTTCAGAATGATGAAAAAAATGTACGGTCATTTAATATTTATCTTTCCTAATGTATTCCCTGTTGATCCTTTTGTCTTTGTTATACTTTGTAAGTCATGCTTGCAGACTTTATAGTTGTTTCTTCTAGGTGGGGGCAGCAAGTTCGCACAGCAGGGGAAGTAGGAGGGTGTCTGGCATAGCTTCGTTTGGCTACGCAGGGTGTTTGCATCATGGTGACCCCGCTATACAATGCAGAGATTACTGGTATTGTAAAATAATGGTGTGTACACACGGGCGATTAGGCTTGCTATTCACGGCAACACACCCCACATGCATGCGATTTGGACAATATAGTGCAGATCTGCACTATATAGTCATTGCAGCCATGTCTATCTGGTTCTCGATTTGTGTTGCCACGGGAGCGCACATCGGGATCGCAAGGTAGAAAAACTGTGCGATCTGCATGCGATCCCGATGCGATTTGGACTATAGAGTCAAAATCTCATACTCCTGTGTACACACCATTAGGGCATGACTTTGAGGGCACAGTGCAGCTGAAATCAAGTAATTGGCCCTCCTTTATTCTGGAAGTGGGTGGTGCTGGGCGATGAGTGCGGCTCTAGGAGTCTTGAATGATTTTCCAAGCATCTGGTAGGGCCACTTTATATGGGAACCTCCTGGCTATTCCTGGAGAGTAGGCAAGTATGTTCTAAGGTCGTGATTTTCTTTGTAGATGTTCAGTATTAACCAAAAGTATTTTATTTATATTTTTAGTGATGTTTGCCCCTTTAGGTCTTTGTATCTTATTACAGTACCATGCTTGAATATGGATATTGTGCAGCCTTTGCAAGCTTTCTGGAAATATAAAGTGCATTTGTCCAGATTTACACAAATCTTTTTTTAGGGCTACCATGATTTTATGTGAAGGTAGGAGGCTAATGAAGCATATCGCTCATGATATAATGGGTAAACGGCATCTGACGCACTACGAATGGGGAATGACAGTGGCACAAAGCTGCATTGGTGTATGCAGTGATCCATGTTTAATTAGGCACTAAATGTAGAAGACCAATGGCTTTTTCTGGCCTAGGAATGACCGAGCCCACCTTCATGGGAACAAAGGTGATCCCAGAGATGGTCTCAAATAGTGGCTGCATTCCATGTAGTCTCTTAGGAAGATGAGCAATGTGTAGGCCGACTGATATACTGTAGGTGAAGTCTGTTTATGCATTAAGCAGTGATAGAGTGCAGAAGTTACCATAGCAACCAATCCGCTTCTACCAATCCGCTTCATGGGCAACTTCACTGCTCTTTATACATTGCTTGATACATCCACCTAATTTTTAGTTGTTGCTTAAGATAACTAAGAATATTATTATTCAATATTAAGTCTTGCAACATCACCAGAAATAATATGCTACTGATAACATCTAGAACATAAATTTGTCATTGTCTGTTTCATATGAACACCAGATTTTCACTGTAACATTTCAAGGGATTATAAACCTGTTTATGATGATTTGCATTACTCATAGTCGGGAAACTAAACTCTGTAATTTTCCGCCAATGTAATCTTTCATTCCATCCATTTCCATGTATAGCCATGAACATAAAGCATATGACATCATTGAGATGAAAGGTTTCCCCCAGAACTATTACTGCTTACCTTGAACGCATATGTTGGATCTTTAACAATTTAATTGATAGTTTTCCCTAAATGCTACTGATCACATTTCTTTTTAATCACAGTCAGATTTTACTCAAAAAATAAAACCAATGAGCTAAGATTTCTATTAATTTTCAATGTAACAGATATAGGCTCCGATAATGATTTGATCGGTTCCCCACGTGTTGGCACGGGGAACCAATGTTTCTGGCATGCGCATATTCTGTGCAGGCACCTTCGCCGAACTGCACTGTCAGCGTGGTGCTCGTGCGGTGGGGGCGCTCCGACATAGGAACGCCCAGCATTTCATGGGCGCAAATGGAAATCTGTCTCCAGGAGAAATCATTCCATGGACGCCAGCGGGCTCTCGCGAGGGGTCGTCTTTTAATAACACATCCCCTCGCATGGTTTGGGGGAGGAGGTGGTTTTTTTGGCGGTGCGGGCACTCTGCGATCTTTGCAGCTTACCAAGTCGACCAGAGTTGATGTGTTTCACCCACAATTTGACAAACGTTTGCAATGTTTTCTTCAGTTCTGCTCATTGCTGGCCGTCCTGATTTATCACGGTCAGTGGCACTTGATCGTCCCTCAGAAAAACGTTTCGCCCACTTGTAAACTGCTGTTTTCTTTATGGCATTATCCCAAAAATCTTTCACTAACAGCTCTCTGAATTAGCTTGCACTCTTGCCCAGTTTAACAAGAAATTTATCGTGCATTTTATGCCGTAAATCAAGCACTGACACTCTCTCGCGACGGCACACCAAACACACAAACAGTAATATACACCACTCAGGAAAACACCGCTGTAGATCAGCTGTGAAACACTGAAATACAGTACCAACGTCATCAAAACATACTGACGATTCTGTCCACTGCTACCACGGCAAGCACATGCTGGCAAGTTCGTAAATTTAATGGTCAGACGCCGTATGCATCCAAATAAAGAGTACGTGTCTGCAGTGGAAAATATCAGTAATCATTGTGCCATTTAATAAGACTTTTGATAACGTTCTGGCTGAGCATGGAACATGTTTTTATAAAATTTCTGAGGCGGAGACCACATCTGAGCGAAAGGGGACATTGTGACACTGGGTGTTGTATATGGTTCCGACAGTTGGGATCCCGACAGTCATTAGCCTGACGTCGGGATCCTGACTGGCTGGACTCAGACAGCATGGCGAGCGCAACAAAGCGGGCACTGTGGCTCGCTACGCTGGCCACCTATTCTATTCTCCCTCTGTGGGGGTCATGGACCCCCACGAGGGAGAATAGCCGGTGGCCGACGGGAACCCAGCTGTCAGTGTTTTAACAGTCGGGATCCCGACGTCGGGTAAGTTACTGCCGGGATCCCGACTGTCGGGACCCGGTCCGGGACTCGTGACACTTGGATGTAGATAACCTCCATTGTGGAAATGTCTGCGCTTTGGGCAGAGTCTGTGCATTAATTTGGAGAGGACAGCAATGCAGTTGGACACAGGGTGAGTTGCTAAGTGAGGAAGTAGATTTATGAGACCTCTTGATGTAAATATAGCTTGGAGACCAATACAAAAAAAATAATCAAAAAGCTGAGAAGTTACTTTTCAGGAACCCCAAAAGAAATCAGGACGGAGGGTTCAATTATCAACCAACAGCACTGATTATACTGATCCACTTGTTGGACCTGACTGCTGGATTTTGATACAGGTAATCCTATACTATTAGTCCCAATAGAATTTCCAATCTAAATTACTTGGAGCTTACAAGCTGAAGTATCATTTTTAACACTTAATGACTACCCTGGTGTCTTCACTCAGCAAGTCGTTAAATTCTAACAAATTAAATTAGCATAATTTGCATGCTAGATTTACAGAAACCTTCAACGCTACAAATAATATTACTCCAAGTGCATCGGGATCAAGAAAATACTATGATAACATACGCATTCCTGTTGAATTGTTATCCTCAAGTGACCTGAGATTTCCTTGGTATTTCTACACATATGGTACATAAAAAGAAATGAATTTCATAAACCCCAGAAATACTTGAACACATTTTTATAAGCAAGAAAAAATATTCCATGCTGCATTGTCTTATGTATAAACTCCTGGAATTTCTTAATTGTATAGTGTCTCCTGAAAAGTTATTTGTAATTATACTGATATTTACTGTTGTTCTCAGTAGTATTGTAGTAGTGGCAATAACATACTGTATACACAGATCATTTTGAGGGTAGTTTTTTTTACAGTGTTTCAGATAATATTATGGACTTCTGAACACATTTTATTAGATTGGGTGCAGCCTATTATGTATGTAAAGTATACTTTTTGTTTGTATACAAATTTATCCTCTCGATATCGACAGATTTGACGGCACTCAGGTAAAAGATGCTTAAGCGTAGATAAAATGCCAACATTTTGAAAACCTTTAAATGTGTGTACAAAAGAGAGCACTGTCCAATCTGTTGTCAGTTACACAAGCTGCTTTTAAACCTTATCTTCCATGGCTATCATCAGGCAATGATTTAGCCCTCTGATGGAACTTTGTGTCTAGACCACAGGAACAACCTTCTTCCTGCTTCCAGTGACAAAAAGAAGTAAAAACATTATACACATGTCTCAGTGGTGATGCTGCGCATGCTCAAAAGCCTGGCTGCAGCTCATAGAAGGCAACTAGGGCTGTGCAGAAGGCAGGGAGTGGCTTTCAACAGGAAGCCAGCTCTCTGCTAATCGCAGCCTGGACTGGCAGTCCCATAGGGCGGGAACACCTCCAAATGGGACTGCCTGTCATGTGTCTGACTTCCGATTTCAAGTCTCTGCAAGTCACAGTGAATAGTGTGCAGTCTCATGGGCTACATCTATCTTCACTGACGCCGAGCAGGGTGGCGGATTGTAATAGGGGGGAGGGGGGGGGGGGTGCATAGAACTTAACTCCTGCAGCCCATGCAAAAAATTCATCACTGGTCAGGAATCCATCTCATGTATAGAAAAGTGCTGTTAACAGTGATGAGTAAAGAAGCCATCTGACTAAGCGAATCGTTATGATGAGTAACTAGCTTGTAAGCAAATCCCTTGAGGAATGTCCATGTTAGGGCATTGATGATGCATTGGCCCTTTTGTGACTAAACCCTGCCTTTGGATCCTAAGTCTAGCGAGTAAACAGTTTTAATATAGACAACTTCATCAGTAGTGTCACATGGTGTTATACAAACTTTCCTAAGTTACTTGGTGTATACAGGTTTCTGTAACCATTTTTGACATGTATGCATTTGTGGCGTCCCAACCTATAAGCTACATATAAGAAACCAGTGTCACACCTGGTACCTCTAGCCCCATTGGTCTAGATCATGGGTCCTCAAACTGCGGCCCTCCAGATCTTGTGAAACTACAAATCCCAGCATGCCTTGCCACAGTTTTAACACTCCCTTATAGCAAAACTGGGGCAAGGCATGCTGGGATTTGTAGTTTCACAACATCTGGAGGGCCGCAGTTTGAGGTCCCATGGTCTAGATGAATCGCCTATTAGTACAGAGCATTGACCTGCTTTAGCCTATGACAACCAGATGTTGGCTTTCTTTATTCCAGCTACAATAATAGCAAAAAGCTGACATTTGGTTGCTTGCTATGAAATGCAGCCCTATAGTTTTGTTTTATTGACTTAGTTGGCACTAAATAAGTAAATATAAGGATAAGGCATCACCCACTGTTTTTGCTCTTTAAACTGTTGATATACAACCAATAATAAACTTTACAACCATTTTCCCGGATTTCATTGGTGTAGCCCTTTTAAAAAAACCTCTAAGTTGGGCCGGCATAGCTCACTGCCACTGGACAAGCACTGCATTACATCTGGCCTGTATGCCTAATATAACATAGATCAATATTGTTCTACATGGTTTAGTTATATGTATATATTAATTTTTTTATTTCAGCAGGGTCATAGTATAACTACATATTCACATGAGTTTTATTATTTATTTATTAACAGTTTCTTATATAGCGCAAACATATTCCGCAGCGCCTTACAGAGCATATTTGAACATTCACATCAGCCCCTGCCCGAGTGGAGCTTACAATCTATGACCCCTACCACATGTACACGCACACACAGACATTCTTGGGTTAAATTTTGTTGGGAGCCAGTTAACCTACCAGTATATTTTTGGATTGTGGGAGGAAACCGGAGTACCCGGAGGAAACCCACGCAAGCAGTTAGAGCAATGGCGGAAATCGAATCCATGACCTCATCGCTCAGGTATCTTCTCTTAACCCATTACACCAGGGGTTCCCAATCTTTTTCGAATCACGGCACCCTAGAGTATCAGAATTTTTCCACGGCACCCCTAGACCCAAAAATATATATAGAAAATTAAGTAGATTGTGTTTATATTCGTTTCTTAAGTTCATTTATATAGTAAAGGGCAGGATTTGCTTCTGATTGTACACATATTTATGATTGACATACACCAGCACTGGTTTTGTCCATAAATAATTGATCATAAATAATTTGAATTGGTTCTGGACCACCAACCCATGGCACCCCTGCAAGTGTGCCGAGGCACCCCAGGGAGCCACGGCACACAGTTTGGGAACCACTGCATTACACCATTCAAAGGGTTAAGAGAAGATACCTTAGGCGGTGGTGTTCCCAATCCTGCAATGCGGGGAGGGTTTTGGTTGAGCAATGCCACAAAAAGACCAGACATAGTAAGAACACTGTGTGGGCAACGCTGTAGGCAATGCATGTTCGTAATGCACTAATGTCCTGCGGGAGGACAAGATTGTATGTGGGTGTATTTTGAGGTTTGTCTGGGATGCGAATTGTGTTTTGATTGGGTTTTTGTGGTGGGTGCTGAAGGTCAATGGACTGATACACATGTGCATTACAATGTACCTTTACTCCCTACAACTATGCTTTAGTGTATATATAGATAATTCACCCCTTATTATAAAATTTGAGGTCCCTTTAAGTGACCTGAATAAGCCCATAAGCTCTGTTAAATCCAAATATTTCCCAAACCGATGGACAATAAGTAAGTTTTGCAGTTTAAGTAATGTGTCTGTAAACTTTTACCCTTTATTCCTAACTACGGGGGAACCAATGCATAGCGCCACGTAGTGTACATTATCAGCGTATCTTAGTGTTCACTCTAGGATTTGTTTAGGGCAGGTCGGTGACCACCAGGCAGGGCACTTTTTTCAATCGGGAGGGCATATTTTATCTTAGAAACTTACAGTAAAAACAAAACAAAAACACAAATATAAAAAATTGCACACTGCACTAGGATTACGCCCATTAAACATTGTCATACCCTGCTATGCCCATTACATATTCTGTCGTAATGACAATTACACATTATGGCACACACTGTAATGCCGGTTTCACATTATACCACACACCATAATGCCCATTACACATCATGGCACACACTGAAAGTTCTCAGCAGCATGTCAGCACGGTAAGGGGCAGCATAAGGGCGCAGAGTGCCACACACAAAAAGGGCAGGGTGCATTTTGAGGTTTTAAAAACTGGCAGGGGTGCAGCACCCTGCAAAAGAAGCTTAGAGGGAACATTAGCGTATAAGGGCGCAGAGTGCCACACACAAAAAGGGCAGGGTGCATTTTGAGGTTTTAAAAACTGGCAGGGGTTCAGCACCCTGCAAAAGAAGCTTAGAGGGAACATTAGCGTATTTCACGCTACACCGATACCCTTATTGCGGTATCCTAACCAGTTCGAAGTACTTGAACACAATCTCAATGTTCCAGGTATCGTCCCTGTAAATACTTACTCTTATTGCGAATAAATGACACGAGACTTCAGAGTTAGGGTACAAAGTCCTTTACCGTATGTATTAAGTCCCTTATGGACAAAAGGGTAACAGAGTATATCGAGATCATAAAGTATACAATTCTTAACAATAACTAACGAGAAGGGGAAAAACAAATGTAAGCACACCCAGCTATAATGCAACTACAAACAATACAAAAGGTACAGTTACAGTCTCTCACATGCAGGTGCCCCTCCCCCGGACCAGGGTACTGTATTCAAAGTTCTGAGCACGGTCAAATAGACTGTCCCTGTCCATGCGCGGCAATATAAAGGGTCCAGACAATGGGGTACAATAAAGTTCTTCATTGGTCAAGAGGTCAGGTTTCGCCTATCCTTATTGGTACAGTAAAGATGCACAGCTGGTTCTTTGTTCAAGGCTTCGTCATCATGTCCAGGGGTATCTGGTTTCAACTGGATTTCCTCAGTTAGCCCTTCCACGTGACAATGTATAGATTAATAAATATAATCTCCACAATTTATGAATGGTATATGTTGCGCATTTCAAACGAACACAGTAGGACTGTGTGTGAGAGACTGGTCACATAGGTACTAAATATGTCCAGGGGGAATCGTGTATTATCCTTAGTACTATGTGTTGCGATATTTAACCATATAACTATATTTTATTATTTGTGATTGTGGAGTATGATTCTATGTGTATTAGTATGGCTGCCCTTTGCGTTCGCACAATAATCCTACTCGCTCCGGTACACTCTTTACGTAAATATGCGGTGAGGATGCAATACGACTTTGACAGCTCATATTGGGGCAGATGTATTAAGCCTAGTGAATAGATAAAGTGGAAGGCGATAACATACCAGCCAATCAGCTGTGTTTGAATAATGAATGTTGGGAGTTGATTGGCTGGTGCATTACCACCTTCCACTTTTTTATCTCCACTTTATCTCTTCATCAGGCATTAATACATTTGCCCCATTGTTTTTAGATTTGTACATCCTGGTAATCCATTAATCAAACTGTAGGTAGTATGTCCCATATAAGGTAATACTGTGAAATGTTGCGTAGGCCTCTGCACGAATTCTGTGCACGTCAAGACCTATAGAAAAAAATGCATCATTCAATTTCCAGTAAAACGTGGTCATTTTCCAGCAATTTTATTACATTCTGCAATTTAACAGTCATTCCAGTAAGTGTGAAATAGTGTTTCAGAAGTCACTGCCTGCACATCGTATACCAGGTGTTGGACTTATCTTCATATCGCTTTATCCTTTTTTCCTTTTTTTTCCAGAGGATTCTGTAATTACACAGTGTGCCATTGTTATCTGGATCAGATTTTGGAAACCGCTTCTGATGGTGTTACTGTGAGATAACAATGTACTTACTACCGCTTCTATTATCAGGTTTTTTGGTAACTCATTGTAAATTCTGTACAACAAAGTATTGTTTTGTTTTACCCATTCGGTTTTATCCTGTGGCAAATGGGTGCTATACACTAGTGCAGTGGTTCTCAAACTTTCTTGAATCACCGCACCCTAGCGTATCTTTTTTTTTTTTACTAGTACAATTTTATCCCTTTTCATCAGGTTCCAATGCATCAGGCCAAGAAATCTGAGGAAGAGAGTCAAAATTGCATGTGTTTGACATCTGATCTGATTGCGTGGTCACGTGCGCTTCGTAATGGAGCCAGAGATTGCATGGGCTGCGCTATAGATTTGTCAAATCAGGCAGGCGTGGCTGTGACCGCATAGGATACATCATACACAAAAGTACTGCATACTGTGTATTGTATGCAGTCCTGCCTGGCAGTTCAAGGGAGACATCTCCCCTCAGAGAAGTCGCAAGTGTATACCCCTTTCCACTGACTAGAAAATTCCCGGTTATTGCACATAAACACAAAACTATTTATGTGCATAAAAACCGCTCCACCCGGGAGCAATCACCTGAGAATCATTCCTGGATACCTTGCAGGGTTTTACATGGAAAGGATCTGACTGAGAGGCAGTGGAAATGGTTAACCAGGGTTGTCCAAACTGGGAATCAAAAGGGTCCCAGCATAGGGAGAGACAATGTCCTCCTACAAGCAGGTGATATCATCCCTAAGCGCTGGCACTGCACCCTTGTGAAGTATGAATGGCACCAATCTGGGTTAAAGGGTGTAAAGGGGTTTGTCATATACCTCTTTTCTACTAAATTTCCTGGTCTGGCCCTGGATTTGGAACACTCTTGAAAACCACGTCAGACCTGGAACTTTAGTGGAAAAGAGAGAAGTCATTATGAAGTAATTCAGTGTACTGCTTGTTCAGCCTTTTGTGTCATTTTACACTGAAATAATTGAGCTGTTCCTCCTATGCAATCAGCAGGGTTACAGTCTAAATTGTATACAGTGTCTGGGTAGATAATCAATGGGCCGACACCAAATGATCAACATGCAAAAGGCCGACATACAAAAGGTTGATATGATTTTTGTTCATGTTTTTTGGGTGTCATTTTGTACGTTCATAACATGGACCCAAAAATAGTTACCATGTACCCTAGCATGTCTTGCTTCGCTTAACATGCTTCGGTTTAGGGGCCTCGCTTCCCTTGGCACACTTTACCATTCCTAATCGGAATCCTTGTGGATGGTAACCTATGGAAAAAGTTTTTTTTTTAAACTCATGTCGAGCTTTGCATGTGTCGGCCATTCTCATGTTGAGCTTATGCATATGCGCTATTTTGGTGACCTATTGACTATCTGTCTAGACCAGAGGTGGACAATAAGCAGCCCTCCAGCTGTTAATGAACCAACATCCCAACATGCCCTGCATCATTTTCAGCAGGGCCAAATAGCAAAAAAAAAAGGCAAGGCATGCTGGGATGTGTAGTTCATCAACAGCTGGAGGGCTGCTTATTGCCCACCCCTGGTCTAGAAACACTGAGGGGGGTAGTAAATTAGTGCCGACTTTTTTCGACTGCACTCTTCGAAAACACATGGGTCAGCGAATTACTCGCCAATCTACGTGTTTTAGTTAAAAAAATGCGGCCATTTTTGATCATTTTTCATTGCTGCAATTTTGGCTTTAACAAAGTAAAATTGCATCACAGAAAAAACTGCCAAAAATGTCCCCAATTAGATAGGAAAGTCATTTTTTTGGGGGGTGGCTAGCATCAGCTCCAAGCACTGCCCCCCTCCGATGACACCCCCCCCCCCCCCTCCACTACCCATGTTATCCGCTGTGGGCAGCTTCACCTCATAAATGCCGTGTCGCTCCCGGGACGGACCCATGTGAAACCAGGGAAAAAAGGAAATTGGATTCGCAAGAATTAAACCTACAATAACACTGGCAGTAATTCTTTAGTGACCTGCTACTCAAGGGTGTAGCAAAATGACAGGAGAGGAGAAGTGATTGGGAGGAACAACCACAAGCCACAAATTAACCCCTTCCTGACAGAGCCAGTTTTTGCGTTCCTGACAGAGCCCTTTTTTTCAAATCTGACATGTATCACTTAAGTGGGGATAACTTTTTTTTGCTTTTACTTATCCCAGTGATTTTGAGATTGTTTTTTCGTGACACATTGTACTTCAAATTAGTGGTAAATTTGGGTCGATACAGTCTGTGTTTTTTTGTGAAAAATACCAAAATGTCGTGAAAAAATGGAAAATTTTGCAATTTGCAAAATGTTAAATTTTCTGCTTGTGAGACAAATAATCATACCACTCAAAATAGTTAATAACTAACATAGACCATATGTCTACTTTATGTTTCCATCATTATTTCAACTTGCTTTTAATTTTTTTGGACACTAGGAGGCTTACAATATGAATAGCAAATTCTCAAATTTTCAAGAAAATTTCAAACACTGATTTTTTTAGGGACCAGTTCAGTTCTGATGTGACTTTGAGGGACTTGTATGTGAGACACCCCCATAAATGATACCATTTCAAAAACTGCACCCCTCACAGTATTCAAAACAGCATTTTGGAAGTTTGTTAACCCTTTAGGTGTTTCACAGGAATTAAAACAAAGTGTAGGTGAAATTTCAAAATTTCATTTTTTTTGCAGATTTGCAATTTTAATACATTTTTCTAAGGAACACAGTAGATTTTACTAGAGAAATGTGACTAAAAATTGATTCCCCCAATTCTTTTGTTTTCATAAATATCCTATATGTGGCCCTACTGTGCACGTTGACCAAACCACAGGCTTCATAATAGAAGGAGCACCTACTTGATTTTGGAGCCTCCTTTTTATGAGATTATTTTTTAGGCACCATGTAGGTTTCTAGGCACCATAAGATGCTAAAATTTAGGAACCCCCCCACAAGTGACCCCATTTTGCAAACTACACCCCTCAGGGAATTCATCTAGGGGTATAGTGTACATTTCAAACCCCCAGGGGTTTCACCAATTGTGGTACAACTGGGCAGTGAAAATTAAAAATTAAATTTTTTACACAAAAATGCAGTTCTGGCTCAAAATTTTTCATTTTCAGAAGGTATGAAGGAGAAAAAGCACCCCAAAATCTGTGCCCCAATTTCTCCCGAGTACGGCAATGCCTCACATGTGACCAAAAAATACCATTTGGGTGCATGGCAGGACTCAGAAAGTAAGGAGTGATTTTTGGATTTTGCAGCTCAGATTCTGGTGGAATGTTGGTGGGTGCTATGTTGCATTAGCAAGACCCCCCAAGCACCAATACAGTGGAACCCCCCCACAAGTGACCCCATTTTGCAAACTACACCCCTCAGGGAATTCATCTAGGGGTATAGTGTACATTTCAAACCCCCAGGGGTTTCACCAATTTTGATACAACTGGGCAGTGAAAATGAAAAATTACATTTTTTTACACAAAAATGCAGTTCTGGCTCAAAATTTTTCATTTTCATAAGGTATGAAGGAGAAAAAGCACCCCAAAATCTGTGCCCCAATTTCTTCCGAGTATGGCAATGCCTCATATGTGACCAAAAATACCAGTTGGGTGCATGGCAGGACTCCAGAAAGGAAGGAGTGATTTTTGGATTTTGCAGCTCAGATTCTGGTGGAATGTTGGTGGGTGCTATGTTGCATTAGCAAGACCCCCCAAGCACCAATACAGTGGAACCCCCCCACAAGTGACCCCATTTTGCAAACTACACCCCTCAGGGAATTCATCTAGGGGTATAGTGTACATTTCAAACCCCCAGGGGTTTCACCAATTTTGATACAACTGGGCAGTGAAAATGAAAAATTAAATTTTTTTACACAAAAATGCAGTTCTGGCTCAAAAGTTTTCATTTTCAGAAGGTATGAAGGAGAAAAAGCACCCCAAAATCTGTGCCCCAATTTCTCCCGAGTATGGCAATGCCTCATATGTGACCAAAAAATACCAGTTGGGTGCATGGCAGGACTCAGAAGGGAAGGAGTGATTTTTGGTGGTGGAATGTTGGTGGGTGCTATGTCGCATTAGCAAGACCCCCAAAGCACCAATACAGTGGAACCCCCCCACAAGTGACCCCATTTTGAAAACTACACCCCTCAGGGAATTCATCTAGGGGTATAGTGTACATTTCAAACCCCCAGGGGTTTCACCAATTTTGATACAACTGGGCAGTGAAAATGAAAAATTACATTTTTTTACACAAAAATGCAGTTCTGGCTCAAAATTTTTCATTTTCAGAAGGTATGAAGGAGAAAAAGCACCCCAAAATCTGTGCCCCAATTTCTCCCGAGTACGGCAATGCCTCGTGTGACCAAAAAGTGGCAGGACTCAGAAGGGAAGGAGTGATATTTGGATTTTGCAGCACAAATTCTGGTGGAATGTTGGTGGGTGCTATGTCGCATTAGCAAGACCCCCAAAGCACCAATACAGTGGAACCCCCCCACAAGTGACCCCATTTTGCAAACTACACCCCTCAGGGAATTCATCTAGGGGTATAGTTTACATTTCAAACCCCCAGGGGTTTCACCAATTTTGATACAACTGGGCAGTGAAAATGAAAAATTACATTTTTTTACACAAAAATGCAGTTCTGGCTCAAAATTTTTCATTTTCAGAAGGTATGAAGGAGAAAAAGCACCCCAAAATCTGTGCCCCAATTTCTCCCGAGTACGGCAATGCCTCATGTGTGACCAAAAAGTGGCAGGAATCAGAAGGGAAGGAGTGATATTTGGATTTTGCAGCACAAATTCTGGTGGAATGTTGGTGGGTGCTATGTCGCATTAGCAAGACCCCCAAAGCACCAATACAGTGGAACCCCCCCACAAGTGACCCCATTTTGCAAACTACACCCCTCAGGGAATTCATCTAGGGGTATAGTGTACATTTCAAACCCCCAGGGGTTTCACCAATTTTGATACAACTGGGCAGTGAAAATGAAAAATTACATTTTTTTACACAAAAATGCAGTTCTGGCTCAAAATTTTTCATTTTCAGAAGGTATGAAGGAGAAAAAGCACCCCAAAATCTGTGCCCCAATTTCTCCCGAGTACGGCAATGCCTCACATGTGACCAAAAAATACCATTTGGGTGCATGGCAGGACTCAGAAGGGAAGGAGTGATTTTTGGATTTTGCGGCTCAGATTCTGGTGGAATGAATGGTGGGTGCTATGTGGCATTAGCAAGACCCCCGAAGCACGGTGAAATGATGAACCTAAAAATCCATAGATGTGTGGTATATTTTAAAACACTCCTTTATACATAGGCCGGGTTTGTCGGGGCAAGTGTCACACTGGAAAATAGTTTGCTTTCTTATTCCCTTTTTATAGCAAACTTTGCACCTTTTTTGTGTCCTGCCCTTTTTTCCAGTGGAGGGGATTTCATCAGGAAAATGCTGCCCTGGTACAATACGGGGGCCAGTACTAGAAGTACTGGGGCCCTCTGCCTGCTGGTTCCCAAATACTAGGCCCTTTATGACTTCCTCTTGAAAGTGCATAAATGTCCCCCTCTGGCTGGTAGAACGGAATAGCACGTAAGCGTTATACAGTGCCATCTGGATGATATACACGGCCAGCTTCTTGTACCAGATTTTTGTTTTCCGCAGGGGACTGTACGGCTTCAGTACCTGATCTGAAAGAACCACTCCGCCCATGTACCTATTGTAATCCAGGATACAATTAGGTTTTGAGGTGTGGGTACTGGTACCTCGTACAGGGACGGAGGTGGTACTGTCTCCGTGAATTGTTGTCAGTATAAGGACATCCCTCTTGTCCTTATATTTGACCAACAACATATTTTCGGTGCATATTCCCCTGCTTTCACCCCTTCTCATTACTTGGGCAATGTGCGTTTTTGGGAGGCCTCTTTGGTTCTTGCGCACAGTACCGCAAGCTGCTGTACCTCTTGAACCAAGGGCCTTAAACAGGGGGATGCTGGTGTAAAAGTTATCCACATAGAGGTGATAACCTTTATCCAGGAAGGGGTGCACTAAATCCCAGACAATTTTTCCCCTAACACCTACGAGGGAGGGGGGGCATTCTGGCGGTTCAATTCTTGAATCCTTCCCTTCATATACCCTAAACCTGTGGGTGTACCCTGAGGTGCTTTCACACAGCTTATACATTTTTATGCCATACCTTGCCCTCTTACTGGGAAGGTACTGGCGGAATTTAACCCTTCCTTTAAAATGTATAAGGGACTCGTCTATGCAAATGAATTTATCTGGGATGTACATCTCTTCAAATTTGGCACTGAAATGATCAATGACCGGCCTGACTTTGAATAGCCGGTCAACGGTGGGATCATCTCTGGGTGGGCACTGTGCATTATCGTTGTAATGCAAAAATTTAAGGATCGTCTCAAATCGAGCCCGGGGCATGGCCATACGGTAAAATGGGGTGCTGTACAGAACATCTGTACTCCAATATTGCCTAATTTCTGGCTTTTTTACTATGCCCATATGAAACACCAGACCCCAAAATGTCATCATCTCTACTGCATCTACAGGGGTCCACCTAGCAAATGATGACGTGGGGTTTTGAGCAATAAACTGCTGGGCATATAAATTAGTTTGGTCCACCATTAAATTTATAAAATCATCAGAGAAAAATAATTTGAAAAAGTCAATTTCTCTGAGACCTGTGGAATCAAATTGGATTCCTGGCATGGCCAAAAACTCAGGAACCTGGGGCTCAAAATTGTCTGGTGGTGGGGTCCATACGAGATCAATTATTGGGGGGGGGTCTCCGCTGCTCTACGGGGGCGTCTTTGAGGGGGTCCCTCATCACTAGAGGAGGAAGAGGAGCTTAAGACGAAGCCTTCAAATTCCCCGCTTGCATCACTGGCTGTGTCAGAGTCAGAGGCAAGCATGGCATATGCCTCCTCCGCTGAATACATTCTTCTGGATGACTGGGATGACATTTGGGATGCCATTTTTATTTTTGTGTTACTGGTAGTGAAATGTTTCAACACGTGTATAGTGTAGGGGGGGGGGGTACAAACTTTATTTCAACCCGGGGGGTATGTAGTGTGTATGTAGTGCAGAAAAAAAAAAATACTTTATACAAAAAAAAAATTGAAGGGGTTAAAAAAAAAAATTGAAGGGGTAAAAAAAAAAAATTGAAGGGGTTAAAAAAAAAAAAAAAAAGGTCCTGCGCCAAAAATTGAGCACAGATGTTGGTCAGTAACGTCCGTCACTGAACAGCGCTCAAAGGCAACAGGAATTTGATCAAAAAAAAAAAAAAAAAGATCAACCCTGTGCCGAAAAAGCTGATCAGTGATGTACGTCACTGATCAGCGCACAGTGGCCACAGGACACCCACAAAATCACAGTGTGTGTAAAAAAAAAATTAAAAAAAGACCCACAGCAGCCTCAAAAAAAAAAAGGTGATCAGTGATGCGACACTGATTACCAGTGAGGGGCAGCAGGTGCACAACCTTTGGTGCAACTGACAGTGCAACTGGCAGCAACTGGCAGGTATATATATAAAAAAAAAAAAACCTCTGCACCCCCAAAAAGTTGCTGATCACCTCAGATATAGTGATCAGCACAAAAGGCGGGGGCAGCAGACACAAAATTTAGCACTCTCTATCACTATCTCTCTCTATCTCTCTATCTCTCACTATCTATCACTCTATGACACTGCAGCAGCAGCACTGACAGTTATATATATGAAAAATAACCCCTGCACCCCCAAAAAGTTGCTGGGGGTGCACAAAATGGGGGCAGCAGACACAAAATATAGCAGTCTCTATCACTCTCTGTCACTATCTCTCTCTATCTCTCACTATCTATCACTCTATAACACTGCAGCAGCAGCACTGACAGGTATATATATATATATATATAAAAAAAACCCTGCGCCCCCAAAAAGTTGCTGATCAGTTAATTTATACTGATCAGCACAAAAGGGGGGGCAGCAGTCAGTTATATAAAAAATATATAGCACAATCTGTTACTATCTCTCTATCTCTCTCTATCTCTCTCTCTCTATCTATAACTATATCACACTGCAGCAGCACAAAATATAGCACTCTCTGACACTATCTCTCTCTATCTCTCTCTATCTATCTCTCTCTATCTAACGCTATTACACTGCAGCAGCACAAGTTCACAACACAGGAAGTCACAAGTAGTAACAGGATCCAGGAAGCATCCAGCACACTACAAGCAGTAATGAAGCAGTGATCAGGTAAGTATTTTGCTCGGTTCAGGTCAGTATACTGCGGCAGCTAGGCACGGTGACCGCACTGCACGCAATTCCAGACCGGAATGGCGTCTGCAGTGCAGTCACCGTTAGTTTAAATCTCCCTCCTTGGCTGTGATTGGTCCGTCGGTCCGACGAACCAATCACGGCCTTTGGGGGCGGGCGGGGTGAGGTGGGGTGACACCAGTGTCACCCTTACACCCCGCAGTGATTGGTGCTGTACTTTACAGCACCAATCACCTCCGATCGCGTGTCACCGGCGAACGTTATTCGCCGGTGACACAGAAAACGCTGTAATTGGCTGTTCACACTGAACAGCCAATCACAGCGATCGCCGACGGGGGGGGCGGCATCGCAGCCCCCCCTGGGCATGCAGGGACATGTCTGCTGTCAGGGACAGCAGACATGTTGAAACTGTCACCGCGTCTATAGACGCGGTGACAGTTACAAGCCATGACGTACATTTACGCCATGTGTCGGGAAGTACTTCCCGACCATGACGTAAATGTACGTCAAATGTCGGGAAGGGGTTAAATTAATCCTCCTGCTCAAATGAAATGAGTGCTCCTTTTGGTTATTGTCCAGGGGAAGCAGAGGGTGAACTTGTGGAACCTATGTCTCTATTTGTTATACTGAGCACTAATTTATGCTTATTGGGTGTTGATAATGACCATTCTTCACAATCCTACACTATAGTGATGTGAAACATTGCTGTAATATTCTAACAGTTTATCCGAAGTGCAGCTGATTTCAGTGGAGTCTCAGCTCAGCCTTAAGAATGTATATAAACAGACTACAATAACTTGGAAAAATGTGCTGACTAGGAGATGGTAACAGCGCTGTATTGTTTCAATGTGGGATGCCTCAATTGTACTGGGAAATGAGCCCAGACTCAGCAGCTTACCTGTGCTGTGTGACCAAGCAAAATCTAGAGCTCGGAAATGACAGCAATAATATTGTTTTATTGACATGGTAGTTGGCAGGCGTTGAGCAGAGATAAATGAAACACCGTGGAGCGTAAGCATATTAGTACAATTTGTTGAATATGTATTGGCGTGCTCCCCGCAGGGTTGAGAGTGTAATGTGAGGTATTGAGATTGCAGTGCCTTAAAGGAACAGTACAGTGTGCTCTCAGATCATCCTTAGCATAGCCAATAAGGAGCCTTCACCTTCAGACCCAGGGTTCTTCCTTCCTTCATGATGTCATAATTTCACACATCTTTTGGGGAAGGAATGTGATCATTTCACCTTACACAAGAAGCTTTCCTCGTATCCCATCTTGCATACTGCAACCTTACGCCTCCTACAGTACCTCTGTCCCTGTTTCAGTACACTGTAGGATTTTACATGCCACAGTATTACAACCTTATTACTCACATAATTTATACACTGGTTTCGCATCCTCCAAAATCAGATTCAAATGAGTCCTCCTCTCCCTACGAAGCCACCACCCCTCCTTACAGCTCAAATCTTGTCTTCTTGATCTCCTGTATGTACTTCTGATCTACATTATGACCTTCTTACTGTAACTTACAAGACTTCTCCTGTGCTTCTAATCTCGTTTGGAATTCCATATCACATCTGGTCAGACTTTCCCACAGAAATCAAATCTAAAATGCCATCATGCACTCTTTCCAACTCTACCCAGGCTGTTGCTCTCTCCTCAGCAGGACCCTCTCCCTACCTTTTCATTTTTTCATTTACAGTAGTTTGTCTTGTATGTCCTATTTTCTCCACAGTCCTGTGCTGCAGACCACTGTGGAGCATACTTGCCTCCTCTTTTGGATTGGCCGGGAGGCTTACAAAATCGAGTGCTGATCCCGGCCTCCAGATGGTTAGGCAAGTCTCCTGGAGCTGGAAGGACATTCAAATGGGTCATAATAAGACACAATATAATAAAAGTAAGACTGAAATATTTTCAGTGCTTTAGAATGTGTCTAAATATGTTTAGTCAACAAGCAACAATGGGTTCTAAAGGTGTGTACACACGGGGCAATATAATTGCTGGCGATATATTGCTAGCAATATATCGCCAGCAATCATATTGCTCAGTGTCTCCTTTTCATCAGCGACAGTCACGGGGCGGAGGGGCGAGAGAGACCCGAAGGCAGAAGGGAGGGAGCAGCGTCACGGGGCGGGGGGAGAGAGACCTGAAGGGAGGAGTGAGGGAGCAGCAGATGGAAGGAAGGAAGGAGGGACGCGAAGGAAGGAGGGAGACCTTCTGCCACTGATCTCCCCAGCGCTGACCTCCTGCACAGCACCCGGGGAAGCCGCTGGTTGCAGGAGCATGCTCCTGCGACCATTAGGGAGTTCACACGGGAACACGCAGCTGGCGAGTTATCGCCAGCAGCACTCCAAATCACTGGCAATATGGTCGCCCCCGTGTGTACACACCTTAAGATCAGTTTTTCAGCATTGCTTAATATCTGAAACCCACAGACCTATCGCCCTTAATGGAGATTGATGATTATCAAATATCACAAACATGATATCATCTATTATAGGTTATACCAAATAATGGGTCTAGTCCAGTGGTTCCCAAACTGTGTGCCGTGGCTCCCTGGGGTGCCTCAGGGGAACTTGCAGGGGTGCCCTAGGTTGATGATTCAGAACCAATTCAAATTGTTTGTGGTCCATGTAATAGGCAAAAACAGTGCTTGTGGCTTCCAATTAGAAAATATGTGGATAAGCAGAAGTTAATAATTTGTCTCCCCACATAACTGGACCAAAGGATGACATATAAGCACAATATATTTAATTTAATATTGTTTTTCTGACATTCTTGGTAACAAACTTTGCACCTGGGGTGCCGTGACAAATATTCTGATACTCTAGGGTGCCGTGATATAAAAAAGTTTGGGAACCACTGGTCTAGTCCTTCAACTTTGGTGCATGGTGGAATAGAAACAAAGTCCTTAAATTGTCATGTGAGATTGTGTCTATTGTGATAGTTGATAAAAATAAAGAGAACCAGACCTAGCAGGACAATTCCACTTCTGCTCTTCACTCGTCTCCCGACAGCGGACGAGGAATGAGAAAGTGGGAGGCCACGGGGTTCTGGTTAGATAGATAGTATTAGTAGTGAGTGTTCGGAGCTGGGTTCAACACCAGTTGACCCTGATACTAATACACTGTGCAGGGTACACTCCTGGGTTTAGGCCAACACTCTACTACAGTTACAGATGGAGCCGGGCTCCCTCTTGCTGGCGAATCGCCAGACTGTCTCCGCTGGTGATCCGCCAGCAGCCCGGCACTCCATCTGACTGAGACGCGCTTGCGTCGCACGCGCGTCTCAGTTTCGGGGCAACGGGAACCTGTCCATCTCCGCTTCAGGGAGACGGATAGGGTTAGGGGGGTGCGGGGAGGCGGTGGGGACCCCGGATGACAACGACAAGCTGGAGGGGACCCGGGGGAAGCTCCGTCGGAAGGGGACGCGTGCGCATCTCGTGCACGCGTGTCCCCTTTCGCAGAGCAGATGGTGGCTGGCGGAGGATGGCGGCTGGCGATTCTGACGCCATCCCCTGCGAAGACAAGGCCGGCTCCATCTGTAGCTCATATTAAGTATGTTTAAGATTAATAGAGGGTTCCAAGAACCAGGCCTTTCAGGAGTGGCATAGTATAGGCATAATATATAGGACTTGTTTGTCGACAGTTCATCGTGTCTATATATTATCTGGGTATGAATAATGTTGAAGTGGTCACGATCAACACATTGAACCCTGTTGACATTCTCTTGTCGACATGATGACTGTCTACAAATCACACCACACTATAATCTGAAGGGTTTAAGTTGTCCTAGGTACATTTGCTTGTAGGGGTAAATTTACTAAGATGGGACGGTACTTGTGAGTTATCCGGGCTGCCGATTTTGTCCTTAAGTTTGGTTAACTTAAGGACACCCGACCGACGCGATGCCCACGATTTAGCTCCAAATCGGGGGCATCGCGTCGGTCGTGGCCGTTATAAGGGGCCGCGACGCGATGCCCCCGATTTCCCATAGACAGTAATGTTAAAAGACACGATATCGGGGGCATCGCGTCGGTCGTGGCCGTTATAAGGGGCCGCGACGCGATGCCCACGATTTCCCATAGACAGTAATGTTAAAAGACGCGATGGACCCGATTTCCCATAGACAGCAATGTTAAAATAAAATTACAATGTGAAATTGGGCAATATGTTTTTAAAAAAAATGTTTCATGGCCCCCCCACCACCGTTAACGCCACCCCGCTATTGACGCCAACCCGAAGCGTGGCGAGCGCAGCGAGCCCGCGAGGGGCGGCGGTACGCGTCCTCCGACCTTTTCATGCCCTACTATCCACTAGGGCGTGGAGTGAGAATAGAATAGTGTGCCGAGCGCAGCGAGCCACCGAGCCCGAAGCGTGGCGAGCGCAGCGGACACCTGTGAAGCCCGCAAGGGCACGCGGATACCTGTGAAGGTGTCCGCGTCCCCTCGCGGGGCTCGCCACGCTTCGGGCTCGGTGGCTCGCTGCGCTCGCCACACTATTCTATTCTCACTCCACGCCCTAGTGGATAGTAGGGCATGAAAAGGTCGGAGGACGCGTACCGCCGCCCCTCGCGGGCTCGCTGCGCTCGCCACGCTTCGGGTTGGCGTCAATAGCGGGGTGGCGTTAACGGTGGTGGGGGGCCATGAAACATTTTTTTTAAAAACATATTGGCCAATTTCACATTGTAATTTTATTTTAACATTGCTGTCTATGGGAAATCGGGTCCATCGCGTCTTTTAACATTACTGTCTATGGGAAATCGGGTCCATCGTGTCTTTTAACATTACTGTCTATGGGAAATCGTGGGCATCGCGTCGCGGCTCCTTATAACGGCCACGACCGGCGCGATGCCCCCGATTTCGGGCGCGATGAAAAAATCGGCAGCCCGGATAACTCACAAGTACCGATGGGACTTCTATTGAATATGGGATGTTGCCCATAGTAACCAATCAGATTCTGCTTATTTAACACCTAGCTCACTCGCACAAGAAGTCTTGCGGCTTGGTGCATGAGGATACGTCTGTACTGACTACAAATGCGCTGTTATCAGCGGCGGCTCCTACCTAACCACAGCTGGGTGGGCTGCTGCTGGCCATGTTGCTGGGTTCTCCCCCCCCCTTTCATTCAGGGTCCTGGCACCTGTACAATGCATCTGACCAGTGTAGGGTTCGGCGCATGTGCAGCAGCGGCGATGGTTCGGCTTTGCTGTGCAAAAGCCGGGCTTCTATGGTAAGGCAGAGAGTGGCTTCATACAGGAAGTCAGCTCTCTGCCCTATAGCAACCTGGACTGGCAGTTCCGTAGAGAGGAAACCCCTTCCAAATGGGACTGCTTCACTATGGGTAACTAGCAGATAGGACTATCCATAGAAAGTCACAGCGAAGCCATTGCAATGTAATGGACTGAATCAGGCCTCACTGAAGCTGAGCGGGGTGGCAGAATTTAAAGGGGAGAACTGCAGCCCTGCTGCTCTCAGGTACAATACGCCACTGACTGTGAAATAAAGATTTTAACTTTTTTTTTTTTCAGACAAGCAGATACATTTATTATGAGGCAGTGACATTACTGAGCCAGCGCTCATATGTTAGCCATTTTTAAGGTTTTATGCTACAATTATACCATAGGTTACGAGGCATACAATAGTCTGCATTACTCTGTTACTTCCTCAACTAACATCCAGCCTTCACCATGTGTAAGAAACCGTTAAACAAACTAAAGAAGAAAGTAATGAGATTATTATTCTCATAAAATACAAAAACATTTTATTCTTCTTTTGAACCAACAGTGGATGAAGGATTGTAGGTTCTTTCAAATGTTTCTGTGATACATCAAGAAGCGCTGAGAGGTTTCTTTTAGGTTTTTTTCTTTTTTTTTTTTTAATTCTTTAAATTGAAGCACTGTTTTGAGCGCAGGCTTTTTGTGCCCGGTGACAGCTGCTGGATGTTTTCATTCTAGTTTTACAGCAGTCGTTAAACAAGCCTTTGTTTCTTCTGTTTTGCTTCTCCGACATGGTAATAACAGTAGCAAATTACAATATTTGGATATTTCACTTCCATAGCTTTTCTTGGTTTAAGAGTTCTTAGAAATCAGATAGGATACTAAAGTCTTTCTTGGAAGTTCACCTAGTAGATATCCTTATAAATGTTTAGTTTTTCGTTATTTATCCCCAAAGAGCAAGAGTGCCGTGTTCTCGCTGAGAAATAAAAACAGCGGCAGAATCAAAGCCTCGGGCATCATTTCAGCCTATTGATCAAAACGGATTTCATGTCAAACTGATTTTGGAGTTTTGTGAAACCAAACAAATTAAAATTTGACTCTTAATATCCAAAACATGACTGTGAAAAAAAACTGTTATTTGTTATCTGTTATTTAACGCACACATACAGTATTCTGCAGCGCTTTTACATTCACATCAGTCCCTGCCCCAGTGGAGCTTACAATCTATGTTCCCTACCACATGTACACGCACACTCAGACATTCTAGGTGTAATTTTTGCTGGGTGGATGGTGGAGGAAGCCGGAGTACCCAGAGGAAACCCACGCAAGCAGAGGAAGAATATACAAACTCCACACAGGGCCATGGTGGAAATCGAACCTATGACATCAGTGCTGTGAGGCAGTAATGCTAACCATTACACCGTCCATGCTGCCCAATCTGTTTTCTGTGGGAAATGGAATATAAAGTAACAGCACACATACATAGCTGCCCCATCATACTAATAAACACCGAAGCCTTTCAACTTTAAAAGCATCTGTGTTTTTATGTATTCCCCAAAAAGTCTTTGGGGTCTGTTTACCAAGAAAAATGACCAACCAACAGGTTATTGTCATTTTTCAAACACAGGGGCAGATGTATAGAGGTGCCCATACACTAGTAAGATTTATCTTCAGATCTGGCTGGTTGGAACAAAAACAGGGTTATGGATGAGTGACAGTTTATCAGTTTTCCAGCATTTCCAAGCAAATGGTCAACTGTCATTTGCTCTCATCCATAACCATCTTTTTGTTCCAACCTGACAGGTCTGCAGATAAATCTGCGTGTGTATGGACATCTTAAAGCCTGGCAAAGAGATAAAGTGGAAGGAGGTAATGCACCAGCCAATCAACTCCCAACTGTCATATTTCAAACACAGCTGATTGGTTGGTGCATTATCTCCTTCCACTTTATCTCCATTTTATCTCTTCACCAGGCTTAATACATCTGCCCCACAGCCTGTAACATGGCAGTTAGGAGCTGATTAACTGGTACTTTCTCTTTTGCCATGGCTCAGTAAATAATACTGATCAACATATCTTATTTTCAATCCTAGTACAATTTTAGGTTAACTTTGTGGTGTAGATTCCAAATATGACATTGGTTTTTGCTAAACTGTTTCTAATTATTGAGATACACGGATGAGAAACAAGTAAAATGCAATAGACGACCCTTTTGTACATGGAGGTGGGATCTTCTGGAATGGTTGGGCATGGCTAGCATGTTTCACCTTCTAGAATGTTCTTGCGCTGAATCCAGGGTGGACTAGATGGGCAAAGAGGTTCTTCTTACAGTACTGTAGTCAAATTATATGGGGTAAATGTACTAAGATGGGAGTTCTATTGAAGAAAATGTTGGCCGTAGCAATCAATCAGATTCTATCCATTATCATTTAGAAAGTGCTAATTAAATAAGAAGTATATTGGTTTCTCGGTGCAACATCTCATCTTCAATAGACCTTACATCTTTGTAAGTGTTTCTAAACCCAACCTAATTTCCTGGGCTTTCAATAAGGTTCTCCTAATTTCTTATGGCTTACAGTAGTTCTTGCTCTTTAGGAATTACAACTTGTAAATTCCATTCTCTACTCAGCGCTATGTTATGTTCTTTTGATTCTGGCACACCCAAGTTCTCCTGCCCCTTGGCTCATTAATAGCTAATACCAGCATTCAGAGACTGCTAACTCCCTTCTGTCATGGAATGTTTCCCACATCTTTACATAAGGTTGTTGATCCATTGAAGCTCAGATAAAATTCTGCCATTCTAAGGAAGTTTGCTATTAAGACGTTTGTTGTGCAGAGTTGGAGGCTGGTTGCTTTCTATTGAAGATGACTCAAGAATTTAGGGAGGATTTTCAAAGTCACTTATTTCTATTTGTTCAGTCTTCTTGTTATGGCGGTTCCATGGCTTATATGATACGCTTACATTTACAAACCTATTGCTAAGGTGCCTTTTATGGGCTATTAAACAGACCTAGTTAAACTGTTGTTCTCACGTTGCTTACTGCAATGTCTGTGTAATGATTTAACATGTTTCTTACAACATTAGGTGTACTATAACAGGCCTGTAAATGTAAATCTTGGTTCCAGTACTTCACTCAGGGGCAGATTGGCCACAGGCCTCACAGGGAAGATTCCTGGTGGGCCATCATATCTGTGAGCCCTGCCATCCAGTGTTGCTGCCATGGCTAGACGGCACATTATACTTCTGGTGCTACCCGTGTCCAGACACTTCTACAACATTTACTAGGGATACTTTTAGTTCCAAATCCACCCTTGGCTTTATGTATGGGATCTGTGCCCTTTTTTTTTACACTGTATTCTCCATTCCATACATGTTAAGCCCCGTGCACACGGGGCAAAATGCTTACTGAGCGTTTATCACGCAGCGACATATCACTCAGTGTCCCATTAGACACTGCCGGCCGAAGCTGCTGGTGCTGCGACCAGCGGTCTCCTCAGGGCTGCTCCCGGCGACCCTTGCCTCATACACACAGGAATATGGTCGCTCAGCGAGCATATCTCCGGCGATTCTGGCTAGAATAGCCCCATGTGTACAGGGATAACTGTGATCTCCTGAACAAGAATAAGACCATTCATGGCTGGACTGGCACCCAACAGTACAGGGGAAACTCCTGGTGGGCCACACTGCCTGTTGGCCTATCCTTCTCCATCTAATTTCAGGTTACAGACCATGCATTGAATGAATAGATTGTTACTCAGTACTTGTGTATTTTTTTGCGGCGCGCTTCGCATACCATAACGCATACGATGGTATGCGATGCGACGCGATATCGTACGACAGTGCACGATGGCATACAATTTTGAAATTGTATGCCATTGTACATGGCATACAATGCCATACGATGCAATGCGATGCGATTAAACATTGTATAAGCACCCTAATGGGTGCTTATACAATGTTAAGCACCCTAATGGATGCTTACAATGTTAAATGCACCCCCACACCACCCCCCCCACTATAAACGTGAACCCGAAGCGTGGCGAGCGCAGCGGTACGCGTCCTACGACCTTTTCATACCCCCACTATCAACGTCGGCGTGGAGTTGAGAATAGAATAGTGTGGCGAACGCAGCGAGCCACCAAGCCCGAAGCGTGGCGAGCCCCGCGAGGGGATGCGGATACCTGTGAAGCCCGCGAAGGGACGCGTTTACCTGTGAAGGTATCCGCGTCCCCTCGCGGGGCTCGCCACGCTTCGGGCTCGGTGGCTCGCTGCGCTCGCCACACTATTCTATTCTCAACTCCACGCCGACATGGATAGTGGGGGTATGAAAAGGTCGTAGGACGCGTACCGCTGCCCCTCGCGGGCTTGCTGCGCTCGCCACGCTTCGGGTTCACGTTTATAGTGGGGGGGTGGCGTGGGGGTGCATTTAACATTGTAAGCACCCATTAGGGTGCTCAAAAGCACCCTTTAGGGTGCTTATACGATTTTTTATCGTATAGGGGGTCAAAATCGCGTCGCATCGCATGCCATCGGGTACATGGCATGCGATGCGATACGTTCATCGTACGACGGACATCGGGGGCGCCGCCAAAACACACAAGTACCCGTTACTCTATTAGATAGTCAGTTACCTGCTAGAGCAGGAACTGGATAAGCGTGGGTGCTTGGTTTGCACCCATGCTCATCCATAGTGCAGAGTAAGAATAAAGTTGTAAAAAAAAAGTGAATACATTTTAAATTAGCCAACCATGCAAAAGGGCATAGAGACTCCCCAAGACAGGACGCAAATCAAACAGATATGATAATTTGAATACTTAAGTGATAGGAGTGGTTACAGAAAATATGTTTGAGGTACAAAAAAGGTTCCAGACACTAAAACATTGCATTATTATTAGCAAATATAAAAATATCAGGCCTTTTCTTTTTCTGCATTTTCTCACAGTGAAGAACTACGAAAAGAAGCACGGCAGCTACAGCGAGAACTAAAGGCAGCCAAAAGGAAAAAGGAAGAAGATACAAAGGAGTATGAAAAGGCAAAGGAGGCAAAAGAGGGTAATTTAGAAATAGTTTTTATATATATATATATATATATATATATATATATATATATATATATATATATATATATATATATATATATATATATATATATATATATATATATGAAGAAAGTAATAGGAGTGCGCCCTAAGAACAGTTTAACACCACAGAGCATGTACAGTTAAAATATCTGTATTTATTACAGCAATAAAGTACATATAAAAAACAACAATAGTTTTGACATAAAATTTAATCGGTAAATCCAAACAGAATGATCCCAGAGCAGGAAGCAACCCTACGCGTTTCGTCCGTTTAGGACTTCATCAGGGGTAATTCTGGATCCAATTCTATTTAATGAAACGATAATTTTCCCGCATAAGATGGTAATTGGGGGAAATATGTTGTTAATAAACGGTCTATAAGGATTTATCAGCATCAATTCTTAGACGTGATATCACAAAAAGGCTCCAAAGTAACCAAAGTTTTTGTACTTAGATGTTGAGCGAGGATGCAGATAAGCATAGGCGACAGTAAATAGTCAATATCCAGTTCAATAATCACGTTATGAGCTTCAGGGAGCCAAGAGCTGTGTGTATTCCAATGGAAGTACCGCGTACCATTGGAATACACACAGCTCTTGGCTCCCTGAAGCTCATAACGTGATTATTGAACTGGATATTGACTATTTACTGTCGCCTATGCTTATCTGCATCCTCGCTCAACATCTAAGTACAAAAACTTTGGTTACTTTGGAGCCTTTTTGTGATATCACGTCTAAGAATTGATGCTGATAAATCCTTATAGACCGTTTATTAACAACATATTTCCCCCAATTACCATCTTATGCGGGAAAATTATCGTTTCATTAAATAGAATTGGATCCAGAATTACCCCTGATGAAGTCCTAAACGGACGAAACGCGTAGGGTTGCTTCCTGCTCTGGGATCATTCTGTTTGGATTTACCGATTAAATTTTATGTCAAAACTATTGTTGTTTTTTATATGTACTTTATTGCTGTAATAAATACAGATATTTTAACTGTACATGCTCTGTGGTGTTAAACTGTTCTTAGGGCGCACTCCTATTACTTTCTTCATCTCTATTTGTATCCATCGTGCCTTTATTAACAGCAAGGCACAATAGAAGTGCTGCCCCTACATTAGCGCAGAAAAAGGGTCACTACCCCTTTGTTTTCGATATATATATATATATATATATATATATATATATATATATATATATTGCATTTTACAAAGGCTGAAAAGTAAGTAGACCGCCTCTATATTTCTGTCCTATAGATAGACATGGCAACTCTATTCTGTTATTGTGAAGCTCGTACATCGTTGTGTCTGAACCTGCCTTTGGACTGCCATTGTCGACTTCGGTCACAGCCTCTGGATGATGTTTCTTCATCGCTGTCTGTGAGATCGTCAGAGATGTGTGATTGAATTTTCTGTTAAACTTGGCAAAAGTGTTGAAACGACATATTACAGCAAACATACAGATCTTCCACTCGCTGTGACCAAACAAAGATAAGTATGGCAGTCCAACCAGCATAGCATTGCCACATCTCCTTAATCAGCCCTGGTATAATCTTAGCATATTTATTCTACTGTAAACTGTCCCGGTAAAGCAGCAGACCCGAGAAATTCTGTGTGCAGGTGTCCCAAGCACTTGTGGGTAATAGTGCACACTGCTCAAGTGCAGCAGCAAAAGCAAACCGGACACTGGCATGCATTAAAAGGGGTATGGATTCAAGGGATGCCAAGGTGATAGTGCCTCTTTACAAGGCATTGGTGATACCACAATTAGAATACTGTGTTCAGTTCTGGTCACCGCACCTTATAAAAGGACATAAATGAATTGGAACAGGTACATAGAAGGGCGACTAAGCTAGTAAAAGGTCTTGAATCACTAGAATACAAACATAGGTTAACTGAATATGTTTTCTGGGGAGAAACGGAGGTTGAGAGGTGATATGATTAGTATACACAAGAAAAAAGACTTTCCCAGTCACCACTGCGCCTTAGTGCAGAGATCACAATTATTCCGATGGAGGAATAGCTCAAATCCTCCAAAATATACAATTCAAACAAAAACTTGGAACATTATAATTGCGCTCAATTGGAAAAATTATATAGTTACGTATCACCGTGAGATCGATCAAACATGGAAGTAGATCACTATGTTCGTTTTTAAATAAGGAAGAAAACACATATATTGTGATATTGCTTTAAACAATTAGTAAAGTCTTAGGGTGTCTCTTCGGGTAAAAAACTTTGCTTCACGGAATTCTTGTGAAGATAAAATTTATCGGGTCACCCCTTGTAAATAGTTCATAAGCAAATGCTTACAATATCTTACAATTTATGGTCGGTATATAAACATATAAAGGTATCTTTAAAAGTATGCTCACATATTCTTACTTCTTATACACTGCATATCCTCTTATAATGGTTTCTTTTTCCAATGAATGAACTGGCACCAAGCAGATTGATTAAAAAACTTTTTTCCAAATTTATTTCGCTCATAAAATATGAAGTAAAAATATGTAGTAAAAACAGAAGATGAAGCCCCTGCGCAAGACGGAGAAGAGCAAGGCGTACTACCTGTGCACGTCCGTCTCCAGCCCCCCACCGCCTTCCCCCGGGGGCCACCAGCCCTGGACCGAGACCACCTGGGTCTACCACGCCGGAGAGGACACCCGGGTGATCGTGGAAGAGGAGAAGAAGTTCCTGCTCCCCTTCTGGCTGCAGGTCATCTTTATCGCGCTGCTGCTCTGCCTGTCCAGCATGTTCAGCGGCCCGAACCTCGGCCCGATGGCCCTGGACCCCATGGAGCTGCGCATCGTGCAGAACTGCGGCAAGGATAAGGAGAAGAACTACACCAAGCGCATCGAACCGGTCCGCCGCCAGGGCAACTACCTGCTCGCTGCTGCTGGGCAAAGTGCTGGTCAACACCACCCTCACCATCCTGCTGGACGACATCGCCGGCTCGGGGCTGGTGGCCGTGGTGGTCTCCAGCATCGGCATTGTTATCTTCGGCGAGATTGTGCCCCAGGCCATCTGCTCTCGGCACGGCCTGGCCGTGGGGGCCAACACCATCTTCCTCACCAAGTTCTTCATGATGATGACCTTCCCGGCCTCCTACCCAGTCAGCAAGCTTCTGGACTGTGTCCTGGGCCAGGAGATATGCACCGTCTACAACCGGGAGAAGCTCCTGGAGATGCTCAGGGTCACCGACCCTTACAATGACCTAGTCAAGGAGCAGCTCAACATCATCCAAGGGGCCCTAGAGGTCAGGACCAAGACGGTGGAGGACGTGATGACCCCGCTCAGGGACTGCTTCATGATGGCACTGGATGCCACCCTGGACTTTAACACCATGTCCGAGATCATGGAGAGCGGCTACACCCGCATCCCAGTCTTCGAGTGGGGGGAGGTCCAACATCGTGGACCTGCTATACGTCAAGGACCTGGCCTTTGTGGACCCTGACGACTGCACACCACTGAAGACCATCACCAAATTCTACAACCACCCCCTGCATATTGTCTTCAATGACACCAAGCGGGATGCCATGCTGGAAGAGTTTAAGAAAGGTGGGAGCCATGCAATGTGTTGCGGTGGGAGGCGCTGCACAGGTGTCCATGCACCTGGTTGTAGAGGGTGGGCCACTTTCCTAGGTTCTGTGGTAGTGTTTGGCTAGCATCTGTTATTATCTCTGGTGCAGAATGCTTAGAACCTCCTGAGTTCTATGTTACAGATTATCTATTATTTAGTATGTGCGTAAGAGAATGCATACCATCTCTGTAAGTTCTGTGGTAGGAAATACCGATCAAACGGGTTTTATGGCTGGTAAAGCAACTTTGATCAACCTGAGAAGGGTCTTTTCCTACTTACAACTTGCGGAATATAGAAAAGATAATGTAGTAGTTGCATCGTTTGATGCAAACAAAGCATTTGATTCAATAGAGTGGGAATATTTATGGGGTACCTTAAAAACATTTGGGTTCGGAGAAGGGTTTATAAAGTGGGTATCATTGTTATATAAAAATCCTAAAGCAAGGATGACTGTTAATGGATACACTTCCCCCCCCCCCCCCTTCCCCCTCTATAGAGGAACCAAGCAGGGGTGTCCACTCTCGCCCTTACTTTTTGCGGTGGCAGTGGAACCCCTGGCGTGTGTACTAAGACATCTTCTACAGGGAACAGGGGTAGGCCTAAATTTGATTTCTTTATATGCGGATGATTTGCTGGTGGGAGTATCGAACCCTGAAGGGGATATCCCTAGAATAATGGAGAGGATGCAGGAATTTGGGGAGTATTCTGGACTTAAAATGAATTGGGAAAAATCCAATATGATGTACATAGGAGATAATATCCCAATGGGGTTGGAAGGTATCCCCATGAAGTTAACAGGAAAATTTAGATACCTAGGGATAATTGTTTCAAAAACAGCAAAAGAGTATATTTATGAAAATCTTATCCCGTTGATAGAGGATATAAAAATCAAGTGTAGATCATGGATTAAACTTCCTATATCCCAAATTGGTAGGGTAAACCTCATCAAGATGTCTATCCTTCCCCGACTCCTATATATATTCCAGCAGTCTCCTGTATACGTAAAAGACGAATACTTCCGAAAAATTAAAAGTATCATCTTGTCATTTATTTGGAGGAACAAACGTGCAAGAATAAAGATGGATATACTATATAGAGATCGGGATAGAGGGGGTCTAGCGGTACCTAATTTTAAGGAATATTATATATCAGCTCAGCTGGTCCATATGTGTGCATGGGTTCGGGAAGGGGAAGCCTCTGTGGAATTGAATAAACTAATAAAGCGTACGGATGAAGATCAAACTCCTCTTCAGAGACTACTTGTAGGGGATTTGAGAGGGAACCCTCCACCAATCATTAGACAAGCCCTTAAGATCTGGAAAGGGGTAAATAAAACGTTGAATTATAATGGGCTGGACCCCGATATTACCATATTTTCATTAGATGTCCTAAAAAATATTAAAGAGCATCAGGGGAGCTGCATATGGGAAAAATATGGTATACTATCGATTGGCCAATTATATCAAGGTCAAAACATTCAATCATTTTATGAACTACAGGTGGAGTTTGGATTACATAAACATATGTTCTTTAGATATTTGCAGATTAAGAGCGCATTGACACAGTATGGAGTGGGTAGTAGGATTAATATAAAAGACTCACCATGTAAGAAATTCATTAAACAATTAAGTAGCGGGAAAAGACTGTCTAAAATATATAAATATCTTAACCTGTATACTCAAGACGAGGAGCTGCAACCATTAAAAGAAAAATGGGTAGAGGATATTCCCCAGTTGAGAGAAATAGAATGGGGGGAGGTATTATCAGCCCCAAGTGGGGCTACCACCTCGATCTGTATACAACAAGTGCAATTCAACATCTTGCACAGGAGCTATATAACCCCGGTAAAACTAAAAAAAATAGCAGGTACAAATTCTGATAGGTGTCCCAAATGTAGGAAGGAGGTCGGATCATTTCGGCACCTTTAGTGGGACTGTAAAATAATAAGGGATTATTGGGAGAAGATCATCAGTATTTTAGTAAGTTTGGGGGTCCCTCGAGAACTCCTTTCAGAACCCAATCTTATTATGGGAGTTTGGGAAGGTGGCGACATCACAAGAGAATGGAAACAGTTGGTGAGGAACCTTGCAGCGATAGCTAAGGTAATTATTGCCAGGCACTGGCTATCCCCTTCAGGTCCTAAAATCCAGGAGTGGTTGAATTTAGTAAATAGTACATGTGCACATGAGAGATATGTATATGCCACAAGGGGTTCAGGTCCAAAGTTTATTAAAATCTGGGGACATTGGAAACATTCCCCGCTGTATGAAGGGGTAGATTGGAAGGATAATTAAAGAGATAGTGGTAGGGTTTTTTTTTTTCTTTTTCCTATAAAAATTACTATAGGTAAGCACTTAAAATAATGTCTGAAACTAGAAACACAAAGTTACATAATGGTGAAGGCAGAAGTGGGGAGGGGGGGGGGGGAGTAGAAAGAAAAGAGAGTGTAGTGGAACACTGAGACTCACAATCACTGATATTTAACGAAACACAAAATAACGATAAGAAAACACTAAAAATATAAAAAATAGAGAGGGGTAGGGAGGGAAGGAAAGAGAGGAAAGGGGAAAGAAAAGAAAGAATGGATTGAAATACGGAGTTGCACAGTTATTAACATATTACGATACTCAAAATAAATCAAGAAAGCACAGAGGAAGAAGGGATGTTGGAGGGGGGGAAGGGGAGAAAAAGGGAAAGAAAAAGAGAGAGAAATATTAAAAATAGATGGAAAATAAAGGCAGCAGCCTACTGATTAGTTCACGTGCACAAGAGTATTCACGAGGGGAAAAGATTTTCAATACTATATTATGAATTATGGATTAGTAAATTGTAAAGAGATAAGAGAAGGTATTAATATATACTCATGCTTGTAGTTTAGATCACTGAATTTTTTATTTTTTTTGCCTTACTTGTGGTACATATCTCAGGACCTCGCCTTGGATTGGGTTATAAGATTTTATACGTACTATATCCTCTTATGGTTCCCGCCAAATAAGATAACATGCAGGGTTAAAAAGAGACCCGATGTCTAAAGAAAAGAACCTGTGACCAAACCGACTCCTCACACATCTGAATTAAACGAGTTTCAATTACATATAGAAAAGAGGGAGTAATAACTAGAAAATGCCCCTATGCCAGGAGAACGATGGGTATGTTTAATGCCTTGTCTTATGTCTAATGAAAAGACCACTAAGAAAAATGTGAACTAAAGTGTAATATGGGCCAAATGTATGTATGTCTGTACTGTCTGGGGGTGGGAGGGTATTTATGTGATTAATGGTGGGGAAAATGTATTAACAAACTGTCATATAACTGTGTGCTGATTTTCTTTTTTGTATAAATAAAGACTCAATTTAAAAAAAAAAAAAAACAGAAGGGGAAGCTCTCCACAGATGGAATAAGTGGATAAAAAATATGGAGAGTGACCAAGGCGCCACGACAACTCACCATGATTCATACAATTCATGATGAGTTGTCGTGGCGCCTTGGTCACTCTCCATATTTTTTGTCCACTTATTCCATCTGTGGAGAGGTTCCCCTTCTGTTTTTACTACATATTTTGACTTCATATTTTATGAGCAAAATACATTTGGAAAAAAGTTTTTTAATCAATCTGCTTGGTGCCAGTTCATTCATTGGAAAAAGAAACCATTATAACAGGATATGCAGTGTATAAGAAGAACACGTGAGCATAATTTTAAAGATACCTTTATATGTTTATATACCGACCATAAATTGTAAGCAATTGTAAGCATTTGCTTATGAACTATACACAAGGGGTGACCCGATAAATTTTATCTTCACAAGAATTCCAGGAAGCAAAGTTTTCTACCCGAAGAGACACCCTAAGACTTTACTAATTGTTTAAAGCAATTTCACACTATATGTGTTTTCTTCCTTTTTATGTATAACACACCGGAGGAATATTTAAAAATGAACATAGTGATCTACTTCCATGTTTGATCGATCTCACGGAGATATGATTAGTATGTTCAAATACAGGATTGGGAATCATATGGAACTGGGAGATGATTTGGTCACTAACAGGCCTATACTTAGGACACGCGGGCATGTACTGAGGCTCGAGGAAAATAAATTCTGTACTGAATTAAGAAGAGGATTCTTCACTATTAGAGCAGTAAAATTCTGGAACTCATTGCCGGTGGGGGTGGTTACAGCAACTACTGTTAATGAATTTGGTACTTGTGTATTATAGCGGCGCCCCCGATGTTGGTCGTGCAATGTTTTTATCGCATTGCATGCCATACACCCGATGGCATATGATGCAACGCGATTTTTGCCCCCATACGATGAAAAATTGTATAAGCACCCTAAAGGGTGGTTTTAAGCACCCAAATGGGTGCGTACAATGTTCAATGCACCCCCACGCCACCCCCCCCCCCCCACTATAAACGTGAACCCGAAGCATTGCGAGCGGCGGCGGTACGCGTCCTACGGCCTTTTCATACCCCAACTATCCACGTCGGCGTGGAGTTGAGAATAGAAAGTGTGGCGACCGCAGCGAGCCACCGAGCCCGAAGCGTGGTGAGGGGACGCGGATACCTTCACAGGTATCGCGTCCCCTCGCGGGCTTCACAGGTATCCGCGGGGCTCGCCACACTTTATATTCTCCACGCCGACGTGGATAGTGGGGGTATGAAAAGGTCGTAGGACGCGTACCGCCGCCCCTCGCGGGCTCGCTGCGCTCGCCACGCTTCGGGTTCACGTTTATAGTGGGGGGTGGCGTGGAGGTGCATTTAACATTGTAAGCACCCATTAGGGTGCTTATACAATTTTTCATCGCATCGCATTGTATGGCATTGTATGCCAATTTTTCATCGCATCGCATTGTATGGCATTGTATGCCATATACAATGTCATACAATTTAAAAATTGTATGACGTTGTATAACATCGCGCAATATCGCATCGCATTGCATACCATCGCATGCCTTTTTGGTATGCGATGCGATGGGCGCCGCTATAATACACAAGTACCATGAATTTAAATCAAAACTGGATACATTTTTGGCCACTAAGGGAATCCTATAGATATGACTTACTCAAGTCCGTAGTTACAAGTCAGATAGGTTGAACTCGATGGACTAACGTCTTTTTTCTGCCTTAATTACTATGTTTTTCAGTGGTTCTCTGTTCAGCTCCAGCAGGGAATATGGCACTCAGGTCTTGTAAAAAATAAATAAAAAAAGCCTTACAAAGCATGCATGGTTACTGGCTTATGTGGGCCCCATAGCAACACATTGAAGGGGCCCCTGTTCCAATGCTTCTTGAGAGCATTCTTGAGAGTTATTAATGTTATGCCTCATAGAGGTGCCCTAGTTAATTTTATGAATAAACGTAATGCTGTAGTTTACGTTATGTCACATTGTGGTGCTTCCCATACACTTTATGCCATACAGTGTTTCTCTGGTTCTTATTATGCCACATTAAATTGCCCTTCAGTTCATATGAAGTACAGTATCTGCATGCCACTTCTGAGCGATATCTTTTCTAATAAAGAGTCTAGTGTGAATGCTCCTGGTCGTTAATGATGCACGCTCCTGCCATTGTCTGTACATGCAGCTCAATCTGACTATATCGTCAGTGGCTGCATGCATCGCAGGGAACTCTGTGCTATCAATGAACCATATCGGCACTGCGGATATAGTCAACTGTCCTGGCAGTGCCGCTAGTTGGCTATTGTGAACTGGGCTTTACTGTGGAGCAGATTTTGGTGGAGGTGATTGTAGTTATAGTGAGAGGAATGATTTGGTTCAGGTGGTCCTATATTAAATATTGCAGTCGGGTCCAGTAAATTCTCGCTCTGCCTCACTCTCTCTGTACAAATATATTGTGGTGCAGTGAGCAATGGAAAGGTTTACCCTTCCTCAAAAAGGGATCGGAGGTTAGATGTCTACTTAGCTGATCACTCCAGGTCTCTTCTTTTGAGTGGGTGTTATAGTCGCTGCCAAACTGCTGTCAAGAACGTTCCTTAAAGAAGTTATTTTTCTTTTATGCGACATTTACTGTAGTGGTGCCAGAAATGACATCAAACACATTCATTTAAGCACTAAATTTCCTCAACATCTTGCAGCACTTAATCAAATATTTGAAGAGATACCGTTCCTGTCACAACTTTGTAGGTCTAGCTGCAAATGTGTTACAGTCTAGGTCACTCTGGGGAAGCCTAATCGCTGTTTGCTTTCATTAATCATTACATGGAATTCTAGTATCTGTTTTGGACCGTAAGAACTGTGTACTTTTTTTATTTAATGTTTTTATTTTTTTCTAGGGAAGTACGTTAATTTTACCACTGGCGGTAAAATAGATCACACGTGTCATTTTGCTGTTGATTTTAATTAATTAGAACATGCTGACACAGTAATATTGTTTGAAATGTAAAATTCCATGTGAACCAGCATGCTGGAGCACAATACCATTCCTTTTGTTTGTATGTCTTCACCTTCGCTAATATTAGTTTGACTGTCGCTTTATTTTTTTAAATCATGTAGTCTTTTTATTCATTTTCAAAAATCAGTACAAACAATAACAAGAAAAACAATAAATGTCATCAATAAAATAAAAAAAAATCATAATAACCAGGAGTTCCTGTCACATCACATAAAACAGGTCAATAGGCAGTATCTACAAATAATTGTATAGTGTCCAAATAGCAACATAGTAATAACAAGGTCAACGATGGAGCAGCATCACAAAAGCTAAACAATTACATCCTATACCAGTGATGGCTAACCTTGACACTCCAGCTGTTGTTTTTTTGAATGGCCAAATAGAAAAACTGTAACAGGGCTTGCTGGGATGTGTAGTTCAACAACAGCTGTAGTGTCAACGTTAGCCATCACTGCCCTATACGATGTTTGGCAGAGCCTCTTCGCTTCTACCCAGTCTAGAGTTACACCATCCATCCCACTTCTCAGAAGATTTAGAAACGGAACCTCGAAGTTTGAACATATGACGTTCGTGACTGGCCACCTCATTAACCAGTGCAATCCACTGATGCATACTGGGGGAATCAGGGGAAAACCAAACCCTAGCTACAATTACTTTAGCCAATGCAGTGAGACAAAGGACAGATCTATAGATTGTAACTGAAGGCATCTCCAAGATTTAAGCCGAAAAGGCATGACATCGGAGTAATAGCAGGAAGGGACAAAACCCAGTATTATCAGCCTGATGCTGCTTTCCCACTGCCAAACCTGCTTTGACCCTGTTTTTTAAACCGTTCTTTAAATGGGTCAAAGCAGGTTTAACCCCTTTCCCACTGCATGTAGTAAACGGTATATTACTGGTTAATTACTGTTTTTGTACCTTTCATATTGAACCCCTTGTGAAAGCTACAAAACGGTAATTAAGCAGTAATATATCCCCCTTCCCCTGGTACCTGCCCTGCGCCCACCCTCCCCTGATACTTACCTGCGTGGGGGATCCGGGCAGCGGGGTTTACGCACTGCTGAGGAGGCAGCGGGGTCCGGCATGGGCACAGTACTTTGGGTCCCTCTGCATGTTGGGCAGTGGGGACGCAGCGGGGTCCATCCCGCATGGGCACTGTGCTGGTGGTGCATTCAGGGTCCATTCGGGGTCCGGGCAGTCCCTGCAGCTGATGGGAACTAATAGTTCCCACTATGCGCATGTCTACTGAGCGCCGTGCATATAAATATGTGCATATGTAATGAGCTGCTCATTGATATGTGCATAGTGCAGGGCTGGGCAATTGCGGCCCTCCAGATGTTGATGAACAACACATCCCAGCATGCCTTGTATCAGTTTCAGCTTGGCCACATAGCAAAACTAATGCAAAGCATCCTGGGATGTGTAGTTCACGAACATCTGGAGGGCCGGTGTTGCCCAGCCCTGGCATAGTGGGAACTATTAGTTCCCATCAGCTGCAGGACTGCCCCGACGCTGAATGGACCCCAAATGGACCCTGCTGCACCACCAGCACCTACAGCGCAGTGCCCATGCGGGATGGACCCCGCTGCGTCCCCACTGCCCAGCATGCAGAGGAACCCAAAGTACTGTGCCCATGCCAGACCCCGCTGCCTCCTCAGCAGTGCGTGAACCCCGCTGTCCGGATCCCCCACGCAGGTAAGTATCAGGGGAGGGTGGGCACAGGGCAGGTACCAGGGGAGGGGGAAGTAGTGTGGGATTTTAAATATCATTTAAGCGGCATTCCCTCTGCCTAAAAAATGGTGTTTAAACGTGTAGGACTCTGCTTTTTAAACTGGTTGAAATACCGGTTAACTTTAACCGGTAAATCAACTCTGGCGCTTTCCCACTGCAGCCTTAAACGGTAAATAGTAGGGAAAAAACTGCAATTTAACGTTTAAGAGCTGCAGTGGGAAAGGGGCATCAAACAGGACAGAGGGAATTATCTCTAAGGCCAGCTCTCTGCAGGGACACAGGTGTACGATAAACCCTCTGGAGGACATAAAAAACCACTTGCCAAAATCGAATACAAGGGGTAGTATATTTAAGTGACCCCAGAATTTGAATCCAATGTTCGTTGGAAAGAGGTCCCAAATCTGATTCCCATTTTAGTCAGAGGCTAGTTATTTGAACTGGATCAATCTATCATTAATAGCTGCATAGATAGTAGAAATCTTCCCTCTCAGGCCTAGAGTGAGCAGCAGCGCTTTTGACTGTCGCTTATTTGATGATTTTATGTACGGTAATGCCCTGACCTGAAATTCTCTGAGTCTATATGAACTGTGCATACTGGGCCAGTGTGAGTGCCCTACGTGCCCCCGTTCCTCCTCTTAAAGTGTCTGGCTAGTCACGTCTCCCATAAAATAGACACTTGGCTATGGCTTCTGTCTTGGGTCAGTGAGTCACTGAGTGGATGATGAATGCATTTGAACTGACTTCAGTCCCTTTCACTCACTCTTTCATATACCTTACTGGGAAAATATTTTTCTGTGTTTGCTTATATTTTTGAAAGTGGCGAAACTTCACACCCATCACTTGGAGACAACAGGTAGCCTGTATAAGTGGCTGCTCTCTGCCTCGTTAGGGCTACCAGCAGTACACAGTCCAGCCAAATGCCAGACCAAGACACCCCGTGACTTTAGGTAGCTGGCCCATGTATTTTGTATGTACCCAACCATCTTTTGAAGCCCCTGCTGGTACGTACACATATGTACACATGCAGACACAGCATCCAACAGCAAACGCTTCTATTGCCTCCAGGAGGAAATTTGCTATTTTACTCTTATTATTATTGTTACCAGTTATTTATATAGCGCACACATATTCCGCAGCATTTTACAGAGAATATTTGGCCATTCACATCAGTCCCTGCCCCTAGTGGAATTTACAATCTATATTCCCTACCACATGTACACACACACACAGACATTATAGGGTTAATTTTGTAAGGAGCCAATTAACCTACCAGTATATTTTTGTAGTCTGGGAGGAAACCGGAGTACCCCAAGCACAGAGGGATTATACAAACTCTGCACAGTTAGGGCCATGGTGGGAATGGAACCTATGAACTCTGAGACCGTAAGGCTAACCATTATACTGCCCAGACTGCGTTCAATTTGAATGGAAGTCGCATATGTGATGTGACTTTGTACTCCAAATCACTGTAAATTTTCAATGTACAAACATCATCGAAGTAACATTTGTATTAAAGGAAATCGCAAATCTGTGAAGAATGATCTTTGCCAACCCGCTCAAGTTTGAACCAAAATCACATCTCGATTGCGTAATGCACCTCTTTTAAAGCGCAACAGGTGCCAACCATTATACTTCAGACTAAACCAGTCGATGCTAATAAATGCCCACCAAGTTGCCTGCAGCACTCCATTTCTGCTATCTACTGTACCTTGACTGAGGCAGGTTTTGGTGTAGCCTGCATTCAGTCAGTGATGTCATGTGGTCTGCACCAGCTGACTGGTTGTGGTGCAAATTTGAGGTGTGAGTTGAATTCTGCTGGCATGCCACTTATATAGGAATTTAGTGTGACATTTGTAGCTCATTGAAGTGCGACTTCTATAGCGACTTCTTATGAAAAACATAAAAAAACGACCCAAATTATATATATATATATCAGAATATAGTGATTTGAGATACTCCTCTCATTCATGCTCCATTATTCTGCAGGACTGGGACTAATGTGTTGACTACTATACGAGTAACTTAGCTGCATTGGGCATGTGCGTATTACTGGCACTAAGATTCACGATTTTCCCCAAATGCAGGAATTAGAGCCACTGTGCAATCAACTTTATATTTATTATTATTTATTAACAGTTTCTTATATAGCGCACACATATTCCGCAGCGCTTTACAGAGAATATTTGAACATTCACATCAGTCCCTGCCCCAGTGGCGCTTACAAACTATGTTCCCTACCACATGTACATGACCATTCTAGGGTTAATTTGTTGGGAGCCAATTAGCTTACGAGTATATTTTTGGATTGTGGGAGGAAACCGGAGTACCCGGCGTAAACCCACGCAAGTACAGGGAGAATATACAAACTCCACACAGTTAGGGCCATGGTGGGAATCAAACCCATGACCTCAGTGCTGTGAGGCAGTAATACTAACCATTACACCGTCATGTTAAACTATTTTATACAGTAAGTAGCTCATGTATTTTCTACATTTATTGACAGTATAAATAAAGTCCACTAATGATGATATCCTAATTTTTACATGACAACCCCTTGCAGTTTTTATCCTCATTCGCCCCTTTAGTGAAAACTGTCACTACCTTAAACTTTGTTCTTCCCAAACATACATTGATTTCAAGTACAGTGATTGATATTGACATGCAGACATAATATATCTGATATCTGTATAAACATTTGGAAAATACATTGACCTGGAATGCCTCATCAGGAATGTAAACCCAGACACATACATGTCTGTAGATTTGACATGCCTTTCACCACTTGTATGGAATCTCTGAGAGGGGAGGACAGTTGGGAAAAATATTGACCAATATTTCGAAAGCATCAGTTTTGTAATAGCCACAATATTCCTGCACATCAGCCACCACATGACTCTTGCTGCATCCTATCTCTATGCCTGTGGGCAGTATTCAATGAGAACATTCTCCGTGCATGGAGAGCGTTTTATTTCGCTCTCCATGCACTCTCCGTGTTTTTGCAGAGATTCTCCATGTTTGGAGATTCTCCGTCACGGCACTTTATCCACTATTCAATGTGGCTGATGCTCGCCGCCACTCGCGGCGAGTCTTAACCCCTACAGCGGACGAGCGTCCGCGGCAGGGAGCTTTCAGGGAGCCGGGGGACGGAAGCAGCCAGAGAGATTAAAGTCTCCCTGGCTGCTCCAGAGGAATGTGGGGGGGAGGGGGGCTCCCCAGGACCCAGGCAGCACAGGCTGCCCCCCCCTATAGCCAGCGGGGGACCCAGTATTCACTGCACCCGATCGTGCATATTAACGATCGGGTGCAGTGAATATATGAATATCTAATGAGCGGCTCGAGCGCTCCGGCCCCCTGCTGGCTGCACTGTGTAAAAAATTAAAAAAAATATATTTTTTTAAATTAAATATATATTCATGTGCTATAAGCACATGAATAAAAATAACATGCCCCTTCACAGAAAAAAAAAACTGATTTTTTTTTACACCAAAATTAAAAAAAAAAACCTTTTAGTTTAAAAGTTCACATTCCAGCTCCCCATCAAAATATGGAGAATTGCTACACGGAGAGACACGGAGAAAATCACTTAGAAAGACGGAGAATATTTCACATTGAATAGGGTTGCTCGCTTTTGGAGAGCAAAATGCTCCGTCCAAGGCGAAAAAAGCAAAAATTCTCCATAAAACACGGAGAATTTTCTTATTGAATACTGCCCTGTGTCTGCATCTCCACGATAGAAAACTATAGAGAGCTACCACGATAATGGATAATTATAGAGGGTTTCTGCAATCCTCTATTTGCAAATGTATTGCATGCTGTAAAATATTTGTCAATCCCATTTTATATATATTTATTCCCTAGAATATTCCCTAGTTGCCCGGGAAAACCTTGGGGTTTTTTTATTTCCAAAATTGCTGTCAAATTTTATCTTATGCTGTGCCATAGACCTGAGATTGTAATTTGTTAAAACCTCCACCATAATCTTAGAATGTGTTTGCATTGATACTCAATGACACCAATGAAATTAGGTGTGGTGTTTGAAACACACTGCTCCTGACATGATAACTTGTGTGTGTTGATGAATTCCACATCCACTCCTGAGATTTAGCACCTATGACATACCCTCCAACATCTGAGGGTCAGAAATGGGTCCAAAATCAGAAAGGGGCGTGTCCACGCCTCCATTTCTATACTTTCAATGGTACAGTTTCTAGGGTATGTAATTACAGGCGCTGAGTGCGTGGAGACCGGGGTGGGCATTACTTACTGTGCCATAATTAATAAAAAATTCACTGCTCCCTGCCACTGCTGCTCCCCCCGCCACAAAATTGCTGCAGCAGTCTCTGACGTGTGGAGATCTGTAAAGCGCTTGCATCGGGCATCTCTACCAAACAGTGGGGCAGTTCCTGAGTGCGGGAGCAGGTCCGCGGGCCCGGCCACGTGACGTCATGATGCGACGCACACTACCCGGACCACAATGCACCACTGGGAATGCATGCAGTGGGCCAAATTCTTCCCTACACCCGCCGGACCAATCCAGCCATTGCTAGCATCAACGGGCGCATTGATAATGTTTGGACGATGGGCATGAGCGCTGCCTGTATTTGTTTGAATGTTATAAGTGTAAGAAGTTGAAGAATAAGACTGAGATGAAGATTTATCACATTAAAGTGTACAATTTACTCTATAAATTGTGAAAAAAATATAGATGTACATAGAAATACAATCAAGAAATGAAAGTAGGATTAAAAAAATAAGTTATGATTCAAAATGATAATTTTTTTGGATGGTGGTTGGTTGCGAAAAAACCAGGTGGTCCAGGTGGTCTTTTAGGGACTCCTTTACAATCCCGTAGGTCGTATCCGGTATAGATTTGTTTCGGAACGCACCCCCATCCAAACAATTATCAATTTGAATCAGAACTTATTTTTTAATCTTACTTTCATTTCTTGATTGTATTTCTATGTACACCTATATTTTTATTATAAAGTAAATTGTACACTTTAACGTGACAAATCTTCATCTCAGTCTTAGGGGGGTATTCAATCACCGGTGACATCTCCCCACGCCCCCTTCTCGTCCCGCTACAGACGGGACATTGAATGCCGCCTGCATGGTCTTGGTCGAGCTGACCGAAAATGGGACAGGGTCACGGCGGTCGAGCAAGCTCGACCGCCGTGACCTCCAGATTGAATGCCCCCCTTATTCTTCAACTTCTTACACTCATAACATTCAAACAAATACATGCAGCGCTCATGCCCATCGACCAAACATTATCTATGAAACAAAAAGGCCTGGGACACCCTTAAAGCAGAACAGCACCTACCATCCAACTGACTAACAGGGTGAGTGTAGTGTACCCACTTTGTATTTATCAACTGGTGCATTGGCCAGGACAAAGATTTCTCAGTTCTGCCAGTCGGGGAGCGCAGTGACAGCCTGGAGAACTGGAGAAACGTGTATGGGGGGAAAAAAACGGTACATTCGGTACAGTTTTTATTTGCAGGTACAGACAAAAATGGGAAATTCGGTATAGTTGGAGGGTATGCTATGATGCAAATATTTTTTTGTGTGTTGTACTGTTTTTGTTTTGTGTTGTGTGTATCTGTGCAATGTGTAAGTGTGTGAGGTGAGCAACGTATATACAGTATGTGTGTGTTGTCTTTGTGTATGTGTGCAATGTTTAAGTGTGTGTTGTACTGTTTTTTGGTAGTCAGTTGTGAGGAGGTGCATAAAAGAGTTCAGGATTGGTATTCCGAGAAGAGGTAAATCTTGGTTTTAAAATCTTCATCGAGAGTCGAGATAAAAAGTTCCCTACTGTTAGAGGTATGTTATGTGTGTGTTATGTGTGTTGTTTGTATCTGTCCATTGTGTAAGTGTGTGAGGTGCGTATATATGTGTGTGTAGTGTGCTGTGTGTATCCTGTTATGTGTGTGTGTGTGTGTGTGTGTATTGTGTTGTGTGTATCTGTCCAATGTGTAAGTGTGTGAGGTGCGCTACGTAAATACAGTATGTGTGTGTTGTGTGCGTATGTGGTGTACTGTGTGTGATGTGTGGTATACTGTATGTATATCCTCAATTATTCCTTTTTGTTTAAAACCTTCACCGTAATGTTACAATGTATCATTCATACTCAATGACAGCAATGAAATCAGGTTGGGAGTTGTTCCTTTGTCATCTGTTTCCCAGATCGTCAATCTTTTCTCCAAATCATCAATCAAGGCAAATTAAACCTTGGTGTTTTTAAAATTTCCCAAAAACGGCTTTGAAGTGCATACTACCGGGTCCAGGGGTACCTTGTTGCTGAATTTGGTGGCTCTTGAGTGCCACGGTGTGTCTGCAATGCGACAGACACGCACACACACTCACACTCTTCAACTTATTATTTAGATAAGCATAACTGCACATTGCCTGCAGTATGTTCACGTAAATTGGCGTGTTTTTTAGGGTCCTGCAAATGAGAAGAATACTTACACATTTGCAGGTGCTAATAAGGTGAGTATTAGAGTTGAGCACTATGGGATGGTTCGTTTGTAGTCACAACATACCTAATAAAAATTCCCCAGTGCCCATGCACACACAGCGCACACCTGCTGCTGTGCATGAAAGGAGTTTCATGCATCAGCCGGGACATGCCGACTAGCAACCCCAGCCCTGGCATGCCCGCTGGACTACTATGCCTTGCCTACCTAGCCATGTGTCCAGTGAAGACGAGGACCGCGCTTCCCGGATCCACACACGCTGCCAGGTACCAGGGGAGCGGGGGTACCAGCTGTCGGGTCCCAGGGGAGGGGGGGGGGGGGGGGGCAGGACAGGTAGCAGGGAATAGGTGGTATATTACTGGTGAATTACCTTTTTTGTACCTTTCAAAACGGGTTCAATGTGAAAGGTACAAAAAAACTGTAATTAACCAGTAATATACCGTTTACAACATGCAGACCCTTTTAGAAATAACGGGTCATTACCCATTTAGGCGATGTGAAAGCAGCATAAGATAACCTTACTGTAACCCACTTATGAATACACTTTTTTTGTATTTGTAAACAAAAATCAAATATTCTTTTAAATTAAAAAAATCAAAACTTTTTCTTGATAGGGGCAGCCCTGATAATTAAAAAAATTAAATAATCCTGAATGTTGTTTTACTAGCAAAAATAATTGAGCAATGCCAAGAAGATATCTGCTGCCAAACTTACAGCGGCAGGCAAATGAATCGGGACAACGGTAGCTTTTGTCTTTTGTGATTTCAAATATGGGGGCTGCATAGAAAGCAGACATCAATGACTGCTCATTATATTACCGACTCCAACAATACCCTAAACTGAAATAATTCATTATACAGTGTTATTTGGCCAGATAAAGAAAGCACGGGTGAGAACAAAGGGACTTCGCAGCTAGTGCTGTACTAGTGGCAGAAGTGCAAGAAGGCTTATTTTCAAAAAGCCACTAAATAAAGAGAGATGTAACACAAGTACTTGCAGCTAGGGGCAGTCTGTGTAATTGAGCATAAACTGTTACTTACAAAGCTCTCCCCCAACCCTCTACCATTTATATATCAGACCATATCTCCGTGATATCACTATGGGGGTTCCTGACGCACCTGGCTGTCACCGAGAGGTGACACCAAAGTACTGACTACTTATACCCCTTTCACATCGCAAATGCTGTGTCGCTCTGGGATTAACCCTTCTTTAAACCCGGGTCGGAATGCCGGGTTGCTAGATCCGGGAAATTTAAAAATGCCCTTTAACACCGCACGTCGACCTGATAGAAACCCGGGTGATTTGTGCAATGTGAAAGTAGTATAATACAGGTTGAGTATCCCTTATGCAAATATCCGTTCTCCAAATTATTCAGAAAACCATAGTCTCCAAAATGTACTTTTGATTTTTTGCTGAAAATCTACTGGCTACATTTGTAACTGGCACTACTGGCTACATCTGTAACTGGCACTACTGGTTACATCTGTAACTGGCACTACTGGCTACATCTGTAACTGGCACTACTGGCTACATCTGTAACTGGCACTAAATATGTGCAAGGAGGACCTGATTACTGGGCATTTCAATTCAGTGCCCGAGATAGGATACACACATGTTTTAAAACCTTTTTTCATGCACTAATAAAATATATTTGTGTGCATTTCATGTGTTTTGATGTGCTTATACAAATATAAAAATATTCCAAAATACGGAATAATCCGTTATCCAAAATTCGGTACTTGTTTCCTAGCACGGCACCCGTCTCGTTGATTGTATGCCTTAAGTTTAAGGTACTTAAGGCATGCAATCAACTCGATGGACCCGATTTTCTGTCACTCAGCACTTAATTTGCCGGTGAAACCGAAAATCACGTTGATCGCGCCCATCGCGGCCCATTATAATGGGGCGCGATGCGATCAACGTGATTTTCCCATAGAGAATGATGTTAAATTATTTCTACAGTCAAAATCGGGTTGATCGCGTCGGACGCGATTTTACATAGGGGATAATGGGAAATGGGCCAATATGGCCAATTTCTCATTGAATATGGTGATAAAGTATGGTTACTGCCCCCCCCCCCCCCCCCCCCATTATTAACACCACCCCACTAATGACGTCAACCCGAAGCGTGGCGAGCGCAGCGGTATGAGTCCTCCGACCTTTTCATACCCCCACTATCCACGTCGGTGTGGAGTTGATTTTATGAAGTGTGGCGAGCTACCGAGCCCGAAGCGTGGTGAGCGCAGCGAGGGGACGCGGATACTTTCACGGGCTTCACAGGTATCCTCGTCCCCTCGCGGGGCTCGCCACGCTTCGGGCTCGCTGCGCTCGCCACACTTTATATAATCAACTCCACACCGACGTGGATAGTGGGGGTATGAAAAGGTTGGAGGACGCGTACTGCCGCCCCTCGTGGGCTCGCTGCGCTCGCCACGCTTCGGGTTGTCAATAGTGGGGTGGCGTTAACAATGGGGGGGGGGCATTTGAAACATGAGGGGGGGTTGCTATTAAAATGGGGGGTTTTGGGGCTTTTTACATTGAAATCTATGTAAAATCGGGTCTCGGGACCATTTCACATTGATTCCAATGTAAAAATCGGGTCCATCGCATGCGATTTGGTTGGCATGCGATGCGATAGACGCGATTTTTCCGACCCGATCAATACAATGAAAATCGCGGGCGCCATGCTAGGAAACAAGTACCCAAAATTCTTCTCTCCACTCCAATGCACTGGCCTTTTTCTCCATGTTAGTACTGAATTTCCTCCGCTGATTACTACGGCTGTCAGCAATGGCTGATCCCTCTCTTCCTGCCCTGCACCGACTGACATTCAGAGTACAATATAATACAGCAATGTTTCAGTACATTTTCTTCACTTTTTAATTTTGTCTTAATGGTCCTATGTAGGCTATCGAACCACAACATACAGAAGTAGTTGGTTATGCCCCTTTCCCACTGCAGCCTTAAAACGGTATTTTGCCGATTTTTGAGGGCAAAATACCGTTTAAGGCTGCAGTGGGAAAGCGCCAGAGTTGAAATACCGTTTAAAGTTAAACGGTATTTCAACCCGTTTTCAGAGCAGGGTTTTGCACGGTAATCTACCGTTTAAGATGCAATGGGAATGCATCTTTAAACGGTAGAGATGATTGCTGATTTTTTTCAGCAATCATCTCCGTGTGTGTACGCTGCCGGGCTGAAAGATTAACCACTTTCAGCCCGGCGGTACGCCCCACTGCCCCCCGCCCCCCCCTCCCCCTCGCCCCCCGTCCTGTTATACCCCTTTTACACCTTTTACACGGGTCCCGTGTAAATGGCGGTGTACATGGTCCCGCTGCGGGTGCAGGCACCCGCAGCGGGTCCACAGCGTGCAGCGCTGGGCAAGATGTGCCCAGGTGCTGCGGGAGGAGGGGGGTCCCTGCTGCTGCTGAGGGGAGAGGGGGTACCTGTCAGCCTGACACGGCGCTGCCGCTGCTGTATCTCCCCCCCGGCGGCCGCTGCCGCTGCTGTATCTCGCCCCCGGCGGCCGCTGCCGCTGCTGTATCTCCCCCCCGGCGGCCGGTTCTTGCGGCGGATGTACAGTCAGTGTCGGCGGTCCCTCTGGCGCAGGGGAAATAGTACTTATTTCCCCTGCGCCAGAGGGACCGCCGACACTGACTGTACATACGCCGCAAGGACCGGCCGCCGGGGGGGAGATACAGCAGCGGCAGCGCCGTGTCAGGCTGACAGGTATCCTCTCTCCCCTCAGCAGCAGCAGGGACCCCCCTCCTCCCGCAGCACATGGGGACAGCTTCCCCCCTCTACCCCCACAGCACCCGGGGACAGCTTCCCCCCTCTACCCCCTCCAAGCTGCCTGTCTATCCTTGTTGATAGATATATATCTATCTATATATATATAGATATATATATATATATAGAGATCTATATATATATATATATATATATATATAGACATAGATCTCTCTCTATATATATATATATATATATCTATATATATATAGATATAGATATATATATCTATATCTATATATATATAGATATATATATATATATATATATATAGAGATCTATATATATATATATAGACATAGATCTCTATATATATATATATATATATATATATATATATATATATATATATATATATATATATATATATATATATATATATATATATATATATATATATATATAGATCTATATATATAGAAATCCAAATGCCCGGCACAACCTCCTTAGTCAGTGCGTTCTGGGTGCCCGCACTAAAGATGCATACAGGATCCCAGTGTCGGTGCGGCACTCCAAGTATACTCGGTGACGGTAGGTAAAGTAGATATCTGTTTATTAGCAACGTTTCGATGCTACGCTGGCATCGTTATCAAGCAAAATATCACACAAGTAACAAACGAACATACCTTATATAAGCACCCTGTGTTTCAGCGCCGTGCATGCGGCGCAGGTCTATGACATCAGCGGCATCCGCCGTCCTGACGTTCAGGCCTCTGATTGATGGTGCACCCGTCACCATAACAACAAAGACAAACAAAGTATTCAAATACGGCTAGCGCCGTCAGCAGCAAGCAACCCATAATGTTACACAGTCACAAGCAATAGTATAACATAGAATCATTTAAACTCAAGAGGAAGATAGCATAGATGAGCATAAGTGGCAGCATAGTCTAAACTTAAAGCAATGAAGAGATGCCCGTATATTCATTCAGACCCTGGGGAGCTACTGTCCCGAGTCTGATGATCCACCTGGCCTCGCATTTCAGTAACGCCGCTCCCCTGTCACCTCCCCTCAGTGTTAGGGGTACATGGTCAATCATTCTATATCTAATAGAAATGACACTATGTTTGTGCAGGGCAAAGTGGCGTGCGACAGGCTGGTCGCTAGATCCTGATGCCAGGGCTTTTTTTATAGCGGATCTGTGGGCTGCCATACGCTCCTTAAAGGCGCGCTCGGTTTTCCCGATATATGACAGCCCACAGGGACAGATGATTTGATAAACAGTGTGGGTAGTATTGCAGGATAAAGTGTGACGGATGTGCAGTATCTGTCCTGTCCTGGGGTGACAGAATGTAGAGCCAGGTATAAGAAATTGGCAAGTGACACATGGACAACGTACACAGCCCATTTTACGTGTAGTACAGGAGAGTTTAATAGGGGCAGCATCTGATTTAACCAGGACATACTGGTTAAATCAGATGGTTAAATCAGATGCTGCCCCTATTAAACTCTCCCGTACTACACGTAAAATGGGCTGTGTACGTTGTCCATGTGTCACTTGCCAATTTCTTATACCTGGCTCTACATTCTGTCACCCCAGGACAGGACAGATACTGCACATCCGTCACACTTTATCCTGCAATACTACCCACACTGTTTATCAAATCATCTGTCCCTGTGGGCTGTCATATATCGGGAAAACCGAGCGCGCCTTTAAGGAGCGTATGGCAGCCCACAGATCCGCTATAAAAAAAGCCCTGGCATCAGGATCTAGCGACCAGCCTGTCGCACGCCACTTTGCCCTGCACAAACATAGTGTCATTTCTATTAGATATAGAATGATTGACCATGTACCCCTAACACTGAGGGGAGGTGACAGGGGAGCGGCGTTACTGAAATGCGAGGCCAGGTGGATCATCAGACTCGGGACAGTAGCTCCCCAGGGTCTGAATGAATATACGGGCATCTCCACATTGCTTTAAGTTTAGACTATGCTGCCACTTATGCTCATCTATGCTATCTTCCTCTTGAGTTTAAATGATTATATGTTATACTATTGCTTGTGACTGTGTAACATTATGGGTTGCTTGCTGCTGACGGCGCTAGCCGTATTTGAATACTTTGTTTGTCTTTGTTGTTATGGTGACGGGTGCACCATCAATCAGAGGCCTGAACGTCAGGACGGCGGATGCCGCTGACGTCATAGACCTGCGCCGCATGCACGGCGCTGAAACACAGGGTGCTTATATAAGGTATGTTCGTTTGTTACTTGTGTGATATTTTGCTTGATAACGATGCCAGCGTAGCATCGAAACGTTGCTAATAAACAGATATCTACTTTACCTACCGTCACCGAGTATACTTGGAGTGCCGCACCGACACTGGGATCCGATCTATATATATATATATATATATATATATATATATATATATATATATATATATATATATATATATAGATCTATATATATATATATATATATCAACAAGGAAAGACAGGCCTGACCCATTGTCACAGGCACTAAACGTTTTGAAGAGCTAAAACGTTTTACCTGCAATGGGAATGGTACTTAAATGGCATTTGAAACTGTAATCTGCTGCAGTGGGAATGCTAAATACCATTTAAGATTACCTGTAAACTAAAACGGGTCTGCAGTGGGAAAGCAGCATTACAGTCTCTTGTAGAAAACTATTCCCCTTCTCTGGCACTAGAGGGTGCCCTTCTTCACTTTTTTGCACAGGTAATTTTCCTCATTGGAAAGTACTTTTTGGTCAGTGCGTAATACTGTATAATGACCATGTGCTCAATATTTCATAGATGAAATACTCCTGCATATATTTGATTATTTAATACCCCAGTATTATACATAGTAAAATATACACCGATAAAAGGTATACACAAGAACCCTACTATGTCTCAAGTCAAATGACTCTACAAAGTGAGTTTTTAATGTTTATTATTTATTTTAAATCACATCACTTTTTGTGTTCCATACGTTCTTCGCTATGGGTCTGATTCATTTACTTGCGGATTGTGTTGTGCAGTCTGTTGTCTCAGGTTATGTGCTTGGAGCTAAAGAATTCAGCTAGAGATCCACAATCAACACGCTAATGTATCAACCATTAGTGTTGTGACACTACCTCCATTGATGACATTGACTACATTAGAACGAGCTGTAGTGGGTGACAATCAAGCTGCAGAAAGTGACCGTGGTAAGTTTAGTTACATAGTTACATAGTAGGTAAGGCTGAAAAATGACTTGCGTCCATCTAGTTGAACCTGGTATGGATATCCATTGCTGATTTGGTAGGTTCTGGTATTTTACAGACAAATTATATTTCTTATTTGTACCTATGGATGTTTTTCTCCAGTAAATGTTTGTCCAACTTTGCCTTGAACGCATTTAATGAGCCAGCCGTTACCACCTCTCTGGGAAGAGAGTTCCAGAGTTTGACTGTTCTGACCGTAAAGAAATTCTTTCTACTAGCTGAATGAAATCTTTTTTCTTCTAATCTATACTCATGCCCTCGCGTCCTAGATTCCTTTCTAGTAGAAAAGAGGGTACGTGACAGTTCCTTATATTGGCCCTTGATATTCTTGTACATGTTGAGCATGTCCCCCCTTAAACGTCTCTTTTCTAATGTAAATAGTCCCAAATTGCTTAATCTCTCCCCGTAGCTTAAATTCTCCATTCCCCTAATAAGCTGTGTTGCTCGCCTTTGGACTTTTTCTAATTCTATGATGTCCTTTTTATAGTGTGGGGCCCAGAACTGTACTCCGTACTCTAGGTGAGGTCTCACCAATGCTTTATATAGTGGCATAATTACCCTGGAGTCCCTAGTTTCCATTCCCCTCTTAATACATGCCAGAATTTTGTTGGCCTTTTTTGTAGCTACATTACAATGGGCACTACATCCTAGTTTGCTGTCTATTTGGACTCCTAGATCCTTTTCAAGTATGGAATTACCCAGTTCCTCTCCGCTAAGGTTGTAACTTGCACACTGGTTGTGTCTCCCAAGGTGCATAACCTTACTTTTATCTACATTGAACCTCATCTTCCATTTTTTTGCCCACTCATCTAGAATTGCAAGATCATTTTGAAGCATGGTGACATCTTCTGATGATTTGATGACTTTGCTAAGTTTTGTATCGTCCGCAAAGATGGATACATTGCTGAGTAACCCTATCCCAATATCGTTAATAAAAATGTTAAACAAAATGGGCCCCAAAACCGAACCCTGGGGCACTCCACTTAGTACCGGTATCATATCTGATACGGCACCATTCACAACCACTCTTTGTTCTCTATTACATAGCCAATTCCCTACCCATCTGCAGATATTTTCACCCAATCCTAGGTTCTCCATTTTATTAATCAATCTCTTGTGTGGGACAGTATCAAATGCTTTAGCGAAATCTAGGAAAATCACATCTACAGCATTTCCATTATCGAGGTTTTTACTAACCTCTTCATAGAACCCTAGTAGATTAGTTTGGCATGAACGATTTTTCACGAACCTATGTTGGTTAGCACTGAGTAGACTGTGATGATCTAAATATTTCTGGATACCATCCCTTAAAAATCCTTCAAATAGTTTACCCACAATTGATGTTAAACTAACGGGTCTGTAATTAGCGGGATCTTCCTTTTTTCCTTTTTTGAATATTGGCACTACCTCTGCTATTCTCCAATCTTTTGGTACTATACCTGACGATAGTGACTTGCTAAAGATATAATGTAGGGGGGTAGCTAGTTCATCCCTTAATTCCATTAATACCCTTGGATGAATCCCATCTGGCCCTGGTGATTTATTTGTTTTGAGTTTGCTTAGCCTCAGTATTATTTCCTTCGGCGTGAAATCCACAATGAGATCTGGCTTATTTGTCCCGTTTGTGGTAAATGTTTGTTCCACAGTCTGCTCTCCCTTAGTAAATACTGATGAGAAGAACTAATTTAACAGTTTTGCTTTTCCCTTGTCCTCAGTAACACTTTTTCCACTAGTATCAGTTAGTGGGCCTATGTTTTCCTTAATTAAACGTTTACTATTTATGTATTTAAAAAACTTCTTTGGGTTGGTTTTGCTTTCAGTGGCTATGCACTCTTCATATAATATTTTAGCTGCTTTGATTACCCCTTTACAAGTTTTGTTTGATTCTTTGTATTTTGCGAACGCCTCCTCATTCAAGTTATTTTTATAGAATTTAAAGGCTCTGGTTTTATTGTTGATAGCTGACCTTACTACTTTGTCCAACCATGGTGGCTTTTTTTTGTTGAATTTACCTTTAGTTACTTTAGGAATGTATTCAATAGTTAGTGAATCAAGCACCTTTTTTAGAGTATCCCACATTTCCTCTGCATTTTTTCCCTCCATAACCGTTTTCCACCCAATTCCTGTTAGGGCTTCTCTGAATAATTCAAAGTTCGCTTTTCTGAAGTTTAGTATTTTTGCAGATCCTTTTTGATGTAATTTACTGAAGTTGATTTCCAGTGAAACCATATTGTGATCACTGTTCCCTAATTGTTCAATTACTTTTGTGTTTGAAACTAAGTCTGTGTTATTTGTTAAAACTAAGTCCAAGAGTGCCTCATCACGAGTTGGAGTTTCCACCGTTTGTGTAATAAACTGGTCTTTAAGTAAGCTTAAGAACCCATTGCTTCTTGCGGATTTACCTGTTTTGTTTTCCCAATCAATGTCGGGTAAATTAAAATCCCCCATAATTAATACCTGACCCTGATTTGATGCTTGTTTGATTTGGTTTAAAAGAAGAGACTCTTCCCTTTCGTTTATATTTGGTGGTCTATAGCATACCCCTATTATAAATTTGTTTTTTGGTTTTTTATTATTGTCGGTTATCTCTGCCCACACTGTCTCCGAGTTGTCGTCTTCCAGGTCTGTGCTCATATTTTTCTCACATGATGTTAAGTTATTATTTACATATAGGCACACACCCCCGCCCCTTCTATTTTCCCTGTCTTTCCTGTAGAGTGTATATCCCTCCATGTTTAATGCCCAGTCATGCGACTCATTACACCATGTTTCTGTAATACCAATGATGTCGTAGTCGTCCCTACTGATCACCGTTTCTAGCTCCCCGATTTTACTCACTAAGCTTCTTGCATTAGCCAGTAAGCATTTTAATTTATGTTTATTTTTAGATATGGCTCTAATATTGTGATTAGTTTCACCCCAGGACCCATTTGAATTCTTTACTAGCTTCCTCTTTCCCCTCACCCCTTCAATAGACTCTCTACAGGCCTCCCCACCATGCACACTGCCTGCCCTCTTTATAGTTCTGGGAATTCTTCCTCTGTCCTTCCCTCCTTCCCGTATACTAAGATCATCTGTACCTAAGAACTGTAGTGGGGTAACGTGACTGTTACAACATAACATTTTATTACATGACATTCCTGATGCACCCTGAGAGTTACCCCCGATTATACCCTTGTTATGTCCCAGGACATTGTCTATGTCTCCGTCCCCCCCATCATCTCCTTCCCCCATATGATTCCTGATCCCAGTCCGGCTTCTCTCCCTGATGGTCCCATAATGTCTTGCTGCCCCCACCCCCCCGTCGCCTAGTTTAAAATCTCCTCCAACCCTCTAACCATCCTTCCCCCCAGCACCGCAGCCCCCTCCTCGTTCAGGTGCAATCCATCACGGCAAAAAAGATGGCGCCTGACCGAGAAGTCCGCCCAGTGTTCCATGAACACGAATCCCTCTTTCCTACACCAATCCTTAAGCCACACATTTACCTCCCTGATCTCCCTCTGCCTCCCTGAGCTAGCGCGTGGCACTGGTAATATTTCCGAGAAAATTACCCTAGATGTCCTCGCCTTTAATTTCTTACCTAATTCCCTATACTCTTTCTTGAGGACATCCCACCTACCATTGACTTTGTCGTTGGTGCCGATGTGAGGCAGAAGTTGCTGCCATGAACATGGACTGTAGATGTATTTAGGATCCAGACCGTCAGAATCCCTATCCTCATAATGATGACGAATGGCCAAGGTGAGTTAGGCACTAGGGGATGGTTCGGCTTCAGGAAGGGGGCGGGTTAGGGGTAGGCAGGGTGTAACTCCCAGAGGCAATGAAGACTCCTGCCTCTGGGCTCCAAGCCCTAAAGGGGCACCTGCTGGTTCACGGTAGGATCCAAGTGGGACCGCTGCTCTTTCAATGGAGCTTTGAGGCACTTTCTGCTGCTTCTGCAGAGTTAGGGGTAGATTTATTAAGCCTGGCCCTCACTGCAGTGAATAGTTGTCAGTAGTTATACCAAATTTATATAGAAACTTTTTCCATTTTGTTAGAACTTTGATTATTTTGCTTTTCCCTACAGTCAACAGAATGTATTTCTGTAATTAGATTAAGAGGTTTTTCATGTTTTCAACTGTAACCTTCGTGCTTTTTAAGTATAAACGCAAACCTTTACCCTTTCACCATCAAGATGCTAAATATGGGGTTCGTTTAATGTTTCAGCTTCTGTATACTTAATATTTATGTTAATGCACGACCACTAATAGTGTGTTATGTTTCTTTCTTTGGAAAGGCTTTGAGTGATAATACCTTTATCCTTTAATTATTCTGCCAAGCTATACAGTAATATGAAGTTGTATCAGTTTGAGTAATGAGCAGGACAGTAATGGTAATCCTTATGCCATGCATTGTAACTCACCCGAATCCCAGACTCCAGCCACGTATTATGCCCCTGGCTACACAAACTTGTCTTTGATGTTCATAATGGGAAAAATCTGTAACATTTCAAGAGTTACACTGGTGCAGGAGCTGACATTCATTCTCTTGCATTGTGTTTCTTTTGTGCGACTTCTTTTAAGATTTCAGTATGCACGGTCAGTTATGCAGCCCTGCCAATTCGAATGACCACACATTCGTGCGGTCCCAAGTACGCATGCGCGAGACAGTCTCCCGAAGGGAATGCAGGGTGATTGACATACTGTGGGTGTTTGTGGGCGAAACAGAACATTTTCTGGCCGCGTCCCGGAAAGCTCATGTGTTCCCCAGTCATTGGGAGGGAGGGACAGTGACATCATCAGATGCTTCCTCCACGCGGCCATCGCAGCGCTGAGAAAGTCTAAACTTACTGTGCTGCAAGCAGCAGGCAAATTTACTTCATGGTGAGTGATTTTCCCCCCTGTGTGCACGGCTGCAAACACATTTGCAGCCGTACACAGGGGCAGGGTTAATGCAGACACTGAGGCAGCGTTTACCTAATTGCTGGGCTCCAGAATCCTGCAGCCCAGCAGTCAGGTGTGAATCGGGGCTTATGTGCTAATGAAGATGATTGGACCGCTGACATGACACGTCCAATCAGCATTATGGACACATTGCACTGCGATCAATTCTATTAAACACCTTAAAGGCTTTAGAAGTAACTTGCGGGAGCACATGCAGTTCTGCCAGTTACATCAAGGAACCGTGGAAACCAAAATTGAGTGGACGTTTTGTAGCATGTAGTTCTTTTTACTTGTCTTTTTGTTTTTGGTGGGGTATTTGGCCTTCATTATGTCTGCCCCTTCCAGCAAAAACTTAGCAAAACATTAGGAATTACGACCAAACATATTAAAGATACTATGAGGTAAATTTACTGAAACGTCTAAAAATGAAGAGGTTATGTTGCCCATAGCAACCAATCATATAGTTTTCTATAGTTTTCTGGGATGCAATAGCAGAATGATAGAAAGAATCTGATTGGTTGCTATGGGCAACATCACCACTTTTCATTTTCAAAAGCTTTAGTAAATTTATCGCTGTATCTCCCCCGTTTTAGAACCCACAGAATTCTGGGCACCCTGGTTCTAAGTACCCTTGAGAAGTCAACACTGGCGATCACCTGCTTGCACAGTAGAAATCATTATGAAGTCCAAATATACTGTAAGGGAATATCATCAGGGGTATTCAATTGAAATGGGACAGTGATCACCAGACAACGTCAGCCTGCATTGCAAGACTTCTAGTAGACCTGCTGGCTGGGGACATTACTAAGCATATTTTCCCCAACCCTCTGAAGTACACAATGGTTTGGAAGATGGGAGCCCCTTCTTAAAAACACTGTGCCCTTTTTGTAGTTATTTTCTGGTAGTTAACAGACAATCACACCGGTAGCGTAACTATGGTGTGGCAGACCCAGCTGGGGCTTGGGGGAGCCAGCGGTCTCAGGGTGCATTGAAAACATGAATGTACAGTTTGCTGTCACTCAGTAGTATTGGGCGGCGGTGGCTGTGTACTGTAGCTGGGTACCGTAGGTGACAGCCCACCCCCCTCCCCAGTCTCCTTGCCTCCTCTGCGCCTGGGGGCGGCGGGTGTCATTATCCGCAGACACTTCCGCTAGTATCGCCTGGTGACGGAAGGCTACAGTATGTCAGCGAACGGGATGTCCTCCCTGTTACGCCGCATGGGCGCACGTCACTCCTAGGGAGCTGCAGCTTTACACATGGCGGTACACATACCAGTCTGCACTATTGTCATGTGTTACTGAAGTGTGGGGGGGGGGGGGGGGTGCCACAAATTTTTTGGCAGGGGGAAGCTAAATTTATAGTTACGCCACTGAATCACACATTTCCTTTTTTATAAACAAAACCCTTTTTGGTCATTTTGGGTTGATTACAGTATTTTCACTTTGTGAGGGTAACTAAGCACACTAGTGTCCTCTGACAAAAGGTATAATGTGTGTGGTTACAGCATCAATAATTACTGCCATTGATGCTGAATTGTGACCAGATGAAAAAGTGGCAACTCAGGCACAGCCTCACAGGAGTTACCGGGAATACAGATGTGGAAAAAGACTTAATAATAATAATAATACGTGTTGAAAGCGGAGTAGCAGCACACAGCAGCCACTGCGGGGAATTAAGTCCTGGGATAAGACCGATAAATCCATTGGTTGGCAACATAGTATTACAATAGTTAGGACCAAATCTTGCGTATGATTATGGGCGGATCTATAATGAGTGCATGGTAATCGCACACCTTGCACCCAGGCGCTATACTTACCTCTGACAAACGCTGCACAATTCCCTGAGAAAATGGCCCAGTACCGTTCACCCGATCATCTTCACATTCACTCTAGACTGGCATGGCGCGAGATAGACGGTACCACAAGGAGAATGAACCCCCTTCATCCCTTCATCCCTTACTCCGACCTTGCAATGTGGTATACAATTTCAGAGACTTGAGAGCATTCAGGAATAGCAGGTAAGTTTTATTGATATGTAGCGCACTTTCTCCAACAGGACATAATGCGCTTGCATGGAGGAAGTAAGTTCTAAACAGAACAATGCACCTTGCAGGTGAACTAATCAATACGCCTATATATATTTTCATACAAAATCAAATTCCCTTATTAACTGCAGGTTAATTGATCTCTGTCTGAGCCTGGGGAGGCTTGAACAGAAATCTGCATTTAATCCCCTGAGCGCAGGTGCTGCAAATGTGTTAATCATAGCTTGCTATAGCAAGTAATTAACCTCTTCAGTGGCAATCTTGAGAATTTTCCGTGCTGTGCCTCAGTGCCCAGTCTGGCAAGCCCGGAAAATTCTCGGTATTGCCACTGTTTACAGCCGGCAGCGCTGCCGAGTTCACTCACTGAACTCAGGAAGCTTCAGTGCTTCCCGGCTCCCTCCCCTCTGCGGCGCCTCTGGCTCCCTCCTCCTCCCCCCTCCCCTCCGGGTTTTGTATGAAGTCCCCGGCGCCGGCTTATGACAAGCCGGCTGCCGGGGAAATGGACGCAGTGCTGGGGGGGCGCAGGTTCGGGCAGCCGCTGAGTGACAGTTCAGCGGCGCTGCCCGGACCCAGGTAGGCGGTGGTGGGTTTTTTAAAGGGAGCGCTCCCCATAAAAAACTCGCCCAGTGGGGAGCGCTCCCAAAAAAAACACACCACTGAAGGGGTTAAACGTGTGAAAAAGGGGCGATAATTGAATAGCACCAGACAATCTCCCTTTCCCTGCCATGGTAATTTACTACACCTAAATGAATCAATCCCAAACCGCTCTCAAAACTTTTTTTTGCCAGCACCAAACCAATGGCAAGGAGTCATCAAAGGAAAGATAAAAGGTTTTGCATTTAGCGGAAGAATGTTGGTGTTTGTTTTTACTGTTGGATCAGTAAGAGTGAGCAGAGTAATTAGAACAAACAAGGATGTCTAAATGCTTCAAAGTGAACTAAATAAACTCGAAAAATTGGAAAATGAGGTTTATTGTTGATAAATCCAAGGTTATACATCTTGGGATGCATAACCAGTGTGATAGTTATAACCTAAGCAGGGTGGCACTGGGTAAATCGGAACTGGAAAGGATCTAGGACTGGGGTAGCCAACCCTAGTCCTCGAGAGCTACCAACAGTGCATGTTTGCAGGTCTCCTCACAGAATCACAAGTGAGCTAATTAGCTCCATCTGTGTATCTTTTAAAATGTGTCAGTGATTAATGAGTGCAGCAGCTAGGTTGTCTGGAAAATGTGAACTGTTGGTAGCTCTCGAGGGCTAGGGTTGGCTACCACTGATCTACGAGTATACAAACTGTACAACAAATTGGGGTGTAGTGCTCAGTGTCATATAGCAACAAATAAGGCCAACCGGATACTAGTCTGTATAAGAAGGGGCATGGAAACAAGGGACTCAAATGTAATTATGCCACTCTATAAAGCATTGGTTAGACCACATCTAGAATTCGGAGAACAATTGGGAAATCATAAGTCCCAGGAGTAGGCAACCTGTAGCACTCCAGCTGCTATGCCGTTGTCTTGCTGTTAAGATACAGGTCGGGTCTCCCTTATCCGTGTATTCCAAAAACCGTGGTTTTTCAGAATATTTCGTCATCTTCCCCCCCTTTTTTTTAACCTCGTCCCCTGATGTCCACGCCGGCCTCCGGAATCCTCTTCAACGGCATCTCTGGTCCCTGGGGTGCATTGCGCAAGTGCAGAGGCACGCCAATGACGTCACCAGCACGCTTGCGCAATGCACCCCTGGGACCGGAGATACCGCTGAAGAGGATTCTGAAGGCCACTGTGGACATCGGCGCACCACCAGAGGACCAGGTACGTATGGGAAAAATATATATATTCCAAAATGAAAAAAAAATCTCTTATTCAAAACGCTTGTGGTCCCGAGCATTTCGGATCAGGGATATTACACTTGTATGCTAAAACTGGGTAAGGGCCTTTTTTTTTTTTTTACACACCAGTTTTTATTTGAATTTATATAACAAATGTGAGCAACAATGGCATCTCTCACAGAGATGTCGTCAGTCAAAGGGTTAAAGCACCCTACCTCCCTTTTTAAGGATTCTTAGAATCCGGATAACGCTGTCAGTTTTCTGACCTCGGGAATTCTGCCTCCCGTATATAAAGTATTCCGCACAACATAGTGATTATATCTTTATGTATAAAGGTATATATTACTCTGTACGCACATAATATAACCAAATGCTTGTTCTAGATCAATGGAAAGAGGGAAGCTCTTGAATGGGTGGATTTATGTTATCAATCAAGTTATTATGAGGCATTTTCTATTCTTCTCAAATAAATCCCATTTGGCAATACTAGTTGGCATGTAAAGTGGCAGTGAATGCCAGCTTACTACTTGAATTTTATTTCTTTATATATTGGCAGAATTGTTACTTGTGTTGGCACATTGCCTCAATAACTTTGGCATAGTGCATGTTAATCATTTAAACCTTATTCTTCCTGCTTCTGTTGTTTCAGCTTCTGCTTCTATTATATCATATATTAGGTGCTGCCTTATTATTCCTAAAATACTTGCCCATGTCTCTGTGATCAGGATATGTCATTTTCCTTGGGTAGTAATCAATTTGCTGCTGACAGCCTAGGTTTTCCATATCACTAGGTCGTTAAGGCCGAATTAATTGCCGTGTATAAAGTAATTAACAGTATTGTACTCTATCTAGGGCTTGATGCAGGAAATCAGTTGAGCCAAAGAACTTTTTCGAAGGATTCTGGTTAAGTTAAGTCATTAGAATCTAGACCTCGAAATCTGAATTAATTGTCCTGTGATTGTATTGTTAACCCCTTCACGACATTTGACGTATATATACGTCATGGCCGGGAAGTACTTCCCGACCGTTGACGTATATATACGTCATGGCTTAAAACTGTCACTGCGTCTAGAGACGCAGTGACAGAGGGACGATGTCTGCTGTCCCTGACAGCAGACATGTCCGTGCATGCCCAGGGGGGGCTGCGATGCCGCCCCCCCGTCGGCGATCGCTGTGATTGGCTGTTCAGTGTGAACAGCCATTCACAGCGTTTTCTGTGTCACCGGCGAATAACGTTCGCCGGTGACACGGGATCGGAGGTGATTGGTGCTGTAAAGTACAGCACCAATCACCGCGGGGTGTAGGGGTGACACTGGTGTCACCCCACCTCACCCCGCCCGCCCCCAAAGGCCGTGATTGGTCCGTCGGACCGACGGACCAATCACAGCCAAGGAGGGGGGTTTAAACTAACGGTGACTGCACTGCAGACGCCATTCCGGTCTGGAATAGCGTGCAGTGCGGTCACCGTGCCCAGCTGCCGCCAATACTGACCAGAACCCATCCAAATACTTACCTGATCACTGCCTAGATATTGCTTATTCTTGTGACATCTTGTGACATCCTGTGACATCTTGTGCTGCTGCGAGTTATTAGATAGTTATTAGATAGAGAGAGAGATAGAGAGAGATAGAGAGGCCTAGTGCTATATTTTGTGCTGCTGCAGTGTGATAGATAGAGAGATAGAGAGAGAGAGATAGAGAGAGAGATAGTGACAGATAGTGACAGATTGTGCTATATATTTTTTATATAACTGAAAGAGATATAGAGAGATAGAGAGAGATAGAGAGGCCTAGTGCTATATTTTGTGCTGCTGCAGTGTGATAGAGCTATAGATAGAGAGATAGAGAGAGATAGAGAGAGAGAGATAGTGACAGATTGTGCTATATATTTTTTATATAACTGAAAGAGATAGAGAGAGATAGAGAGAGATAGAGAGGCCTAGTGCTATATTTTGTGCTGCTGCAGTGTGATAGAGCTATAGATAGATAGAGAGAGAGATAGAGAGAGATAGAGAGATAGTGACAGATTGTGCTATATATTTTTTATATAACTGACTGCTGCCCCCCCTTTTGTGCTGATCAGTATAAATTAACTGATCAGCAACTTTTTGGGGGCGCAGGTTTTTTTTTATATATAGATATACCTGTCAGTGCTGCTGCTGCAGTGTCATAGAGTGATAGATAGTGAGAGATAGAGAGATAGAGAGAGATAGTGACAGAGAGTGCTAAATTTTGTGTCTGCTGCCCCCGCCTTTTGTGCTGATCACTATATCTGAGGTGATCAGCAACTTTTTGGGGGTACAGAGGTTGTTTTTTTTATATATACCTGTCAGTTGCTGCCAGTTGCACTGTCAGTTGCACCAAAGGTTGTGCACCTGCTGCCCCTCACTGGTAATCAGTGTCGCATCACTGATCACCTTTTTTTATTTTTTGTGAGTGCTGTGGGGTCTTTTTTAAATTTTTTTTTTACACACACTGTGATTTTGTGTGTGTCCTGTGGCCACTGTGCGCTGATCAGTGACGTACATCACTGATCAGCTTTTTCGGCACAGGGTTGATCTATTTTTTTTTTTTTTTGATCAAATTCCTGTTGCCTTTGAGCGCTGTTCAGTGACGGACGTTACTGACCAACTTCTGTGCTCAATTTTTGGCGCAGGACCTTTTTTTTTTTTTTAACCCCTTCCATTTTTTTTTTTTAACCCCTTCCATTTTTTTTTTTTAACCCCTTCCATTTTTTTTTTTTTTTTAACCCTTCAATTTTTTTTTTTTTTGTATTTTTTTTTTCTGCACTACATACACACCACACACTACATACCCCCCTGGTTGAAATAAAGTTTGTACCCCCCCCCCTACACTATACACGTGTTGAAACATTTCACTACCAGTAACACAAAAATATAAATGGCATCCCAAATGTCATCCCAAATGTCGTCCCAGTCATCCAGGAGAATGTATTCAGTGGAGGAGGCATATGCCATGCTTGCCTCTGACTCTGACACAGCCAGTGAGGCAAGCGGGGAATTTGAAGGATTCGTCTTAAGCTCTTCTTCCTCCTCTGGTGATGAGGGACCCCCTCAAAGACGCCCCCGTAGAGCAGCTGAGACCCCCCCCCAATAATTGATCTCGTATGGACCCCACCACCAGACAATTTTGAGCCCCAGGTTCCTGAGTTTTTGGCCATCCCAGGAATCCAATTTGATTCAACAGGTCTCAGAGAAATTGACTTTTTCAAATTATTTTTCTCTGATGATTTTATAAATTTAATGGTGGACCAAACTAATTTATATGCCCAGCAGTTTATTGCTCAAAACCCCACGTCATCATTTGCTAGGTGGACCCCTGTAGATGCAGTAGAGATGATGACGTTTTGGGGTCTGGTGTTACACATGGGCATAGTAAAAAAGCCACAAATTAGGCAATATTGGAGTACAGATGTTCTGTACAGCACCCCATTTCACCGTATGGCCATGCCCCGGGCTCGTTTTGAGGCAATCCATAAATTTATACATTACACCGATAATGCACAGTGCCCACCCAGAGATGATCCCACCTTTGACAGGCTATTCAAAGTCAGGCCGGTCATTGATCATTTCAGTGCCAAATTTGCAGAGCTATACATCCCTGATAAATGTATTAGTATCGACGAGTCCCTTATACATTTTAAAGGAAGGGTTAAATTCCGCCAGTACCTTCCCAGTAAGAGGGCAAGGTATGGCATAAAAATGTATAAGCTGTGTGAAAGCACCACAGGGTACACCCACAAGTTTAGGGTATATGAAGGGAAGGATTCAAGAATTGAACCACCAGAATGCCCCCCCTCCCTCGTAGGTGTTAGTGGAAAAATTGTCTGGGATTTAATGCACCCCTTCCTGGATAAGGGTTATCACCTCTATGTGGATAACTTTTACACCAGCATCCCCCTGTTTAAGGCCCTTGGTTCAAGAGGTACAGCAGCTTGCGGTACTGTGCGCAAGAACCAAAGAGGCCTCCCCAAAACGCACATTGCCCAAGTAATGAGAAGGGGTGAAAGCAGGGGAATATGCACCGAAAATATGTTGTTGGTCAAATATAAGGACAAGAGGGATGTCCTTATACTGACAACAATTCATGGAGACAGTACCACCTCCATCCCTGTACGAGGTACCAGTACCCACACCTCAAAACCAAATTGTATCCTAGATTACAATAAGTACATGGGCGGAGTGGATCTTTCAGATCAGGTACTGAAGCCGTACAGTGCCCTGCGGAAAACAAATATCTGGTACAAGAAGCTGGCCGTGTATATCATCCAGATGGCACTGTATAACGCTTACGTGCTATTCCGTTCTACCGGCCAGAGGGGGACATTTATGCACTTTCAAGAGGAAGTCATAAAGAGCCTAATATTTGGGAATCAGCAGGCAGAGGGCCCCAGTACTTCTAGTACTGGCCCCCGTATTGTACCAGGGCAGCATTTTCCCAACGAAATCCCCTCCACTGCAAGAAAGGGCAGGACACAAAAAAGGTGCAAAGTTTGCTATAAAAAGGGAATAAGAAAGGAAACTATTTTCCACTGTGAAACTTGCCCCGACAAACCCGGCCTATGTATAAAGGAGTGTTTCAAAATATACCACACATCTATGGATTATTAGGTTCATCATTTCACCGTGCTTCGGGGGTCTTGCTAATGCCACATAGCACCCACCATTCATTCCACCAGAATCTGAGCTGCAAAATCCAAAAATCACTCCTTCCCTTCTGAGTCCTGCCATGCACCCAACTGGTATTTTTTGGTCACATGTGAGGCATTGCCGTACTCTGGAGAAATGGGGGCACAGATTTTGGGGTGCTTTGTCTCCTTCATTCCTTGTGAAAATGAAAAATTTTGAGCCAGAAGTACATTTTTGTGTAAAAAAATGTATTTTTTTCATTTTCACTGCCCAGTTGTACCAAAATTGATGAAACCCCTGGGGGTTTGAAATGTACACTATACCCCTAGATGAATTCCCTGAGGGGTGTAGTTTGCAAAATGGGGTCACTTGTGGGGGGGTTCCACTGTATTGGTAATGCAACATAGCACCCACCATTCATTCCACCAAAATCTGTGCTCCAAAATCCAAAAATCACTCCTTCCCTTCTGAGTCCTGCCATGCACCCAACTGGTATTTTTTGGTCACATGTGAGGCATTGCCGTACTCTGGAGAAATGGGGGCACAGATTTTGGGGTGCTTTGTCTCCTTCATTCCTTGTGAAAATGAAAAATTTTGAGCCAGAAGTACATTTTTGTGTAAAAAAATGTATTTTTTTCATTTTCACTGCCCAGTTGTACCAAAATTGATGAAACCCCTGGGGGTTTGAAATGTACACTATACCCCTAGATGAATTCCCTGAGGGGTGTGGTTTGCAAAATGGGGTCACTTGTGGGGGGGTTCCACTGTATTGGTAATGCAACATAGCACCCACCATTCATTCCACCAAAATCTGTGCTCCAAAATCCAAAAATCACTCCTTCCCTTCTGAGTCCTGCCATGCACCCAACTGGTATTTTTTGGTCACATGTGAGGCATTGCCGTACTCTGGAGAAATGGGGGCACAGATTTTGGGGTGCTTTGTCTCCTTCATTCCTTGTGAAAATGAAAAATTTTGAGCCAGAAGTAAATTTTTGTGTAAAAAAATGTATTTTTTTCATTTTCACTGCCCAGTTGTACCAAAATTGATGAAACCCCTGGGGGTTTGAAATGTACACTATACCCCTAGATGAATTCCCTGAGGGGTGTAGTTTGCAAAATGGGGTCACTTGTGGGGGGGTTCCACTGTATTGGTGCTTGGGGGGTCTTGCTAATGCGACATAGCACCCACCATTCATTCCACCAAAATCTTTGCTGCAAAATCCAAAAATCACTCCTTCCCTTCTGAGTCCTGCCATGCACCCAACTGGTATTTTTTGGTCACATGTGAGGCATTGCCGTACTCGGGAGAAATTGGGGCACAGATTTTGGGGTGCTTTGTCACCTTCATTCCTTGTGAAAATGAAAAATTTTGAGCCAGAACTGCATGTTTGTGTAAAAAAATGTAATTTTCCATTTTCACATCCCAGTTGTACCAAAATTGGTGAAACCCCTGGGGGTTTGAAATGTACACTATACCCCTAGATGAATTCCCTGAGGGGTGTAGTTTGCAAAATGGGGTCACTTGTGGGGGGGTTCCACTGTATTGGTGCTTGGGGGGTCTTGCTAATGCGACATAGCACCCACCAAAATTCCACCAGAATCTGAGCTGCAAAATCCAAAAATCACTCCTTCCCTTCTAAGTCCTGCCATGCACCCAACTGGTATTTTTTGGTCACATGTGAGGCATTGCCGTACTCGGGAGAAATTGGGGCACAGATTTTGGGGTGCTTTGTCTCCTTCATTTCTTGTGAAAATGAAAAATTTTGAGCCAGAACTGCATGTTTGTGTAAAAAAATGTAATTTTCCATTTTCACATCCCAGTTGTACCAAAATTGGTGAAACCCCTGGGGGTTTGAAATGTACACTATACCCCTAGATGAATTCCCTGAGGGGTGTAGTTTGCAAAATGGGGTCACTTGTGGGGGGGTTCCACTGTATTGGTGCTTGGGGGGTCTTGCTAATGCGACATAGCACCCACCAAAATTCCACCAGAATCTGAGCTGCAAAATCCAAAAATCACTCCTTCCCTTCTAAGTCCTGCCATGCACCCAACTGGTATTTTTTGGTCACATGTGAGGCATTGCCGTACTCGGGAGAAATTGGGGCACAGATTTTAGGGTGCTTTGTCTCCTTCATTCCTTGTGAAAATGAAAAATTTTGAGCCAGAACTGCATGTTTGTGTAAAAAAATGTAATTTTCCATTTTCACATCCCAGTTGTACCAAAATTGGTGAAACCCCTGGGGGTTTGAAATATACACTATACCCCTAGATGAATTCCCTGAGGGGTGTAGTTTGCAAAATGGGGTCACTTGTGGGGGGGTTCCACTGTATTGGTGCTTGGGGGGTCTTGCTAATGCGACATAGCACCCACCAAAATTCCACCAGAATCTGAGCTGCAAAATCCAAAAATCACTCCTTCCCTTCTAAGTCCTGCCATGCACCCAACTGGTATTTTTTGGTCACATGTGAGGCATTGCCGTACTCGGGAGAAATTGGGGCACAGATTTTGGGGTGCTTTGTCTCCTTCATTCCTTGTGAAAATGAAAAATTTTGAGCCAGAACTGCATGTTTGTGTAAAAAAATGTAATTTTCCATTTTCACATCCCAGTTGTATCAAAATTGATGAAACCCCTGGGGGTTTGAAATGTACACTATACCCCTAGATGAATTCCCTGAGGGGTGTACTTTGCAAAATGGGGTGACTTGTGGGGGGGTTCCACTGTATTGGTGCTTGGGGGGTCTTGCTAATGCGACATAGCACCCACCAAAATTCCACCAGAATCTGAGCTGCAAAATCCAAAAATCACTCCTTCCCTTCTAAGTCCTGCCATGCACCCAACTGGTATTTTTTGGTCACATGTGAGGCATTGCCGTACTCGGGAGAAATTGGGGCACAGATTTTGGGGTGCTTTGTCTCCTTCATTCCTTGTGAAAATGAAAAATTTTGAGCCAGAACTGCATGTTTGTGTAAAAAAATGTAATTTTTAATTTTCACATCCCAGTTGTACCAAAATTGGTGAAACCCCTGGGGGTTTGAAATGTACACTATACCCCTAGATGAATTCCCTGAGGGGTGTACTTTGCAAAATGGGGTGACTTGTGGGGGGGTTCCACTGTATTGGTGCTTTGGGAGTCTTGCTAATGCATCATAGTACCCACCATTCATTCCACCAAAATCTTTGCTGCAAAATCCAAAAATCACTCCTTCCCTTCTGAGTCCTGCCATGCACCCAACTGGTATTTTTTGGTCACATGTGAGGCATTGCCGTACTCGGGAGAAATTGGGGCACAGATTTTGGGGTGCTTTGTCTCCTTCATTCCTTGTGAAAATGAAAAATTTTGAGCCAGAACTGCATGTTTGTGTAAAAAAATGTAATTTTTCATTTTCACATCCCAGTTGTACCAAAATTGGTGAAACCCCTGGGGGTTTGAAATGTACACTATACCCCTAGATGAATTCCCTGAGGGGTGTACTTTGCAAAATGGGGTGACTTGTGGGGGGGTTCCACTGTATTGGTGCTTTGGGAGTCTTGCTAATGCATCATAGTACCCACCATTCATTCCACCAAAATCTTTGCTGCAAAATCCAAAAATCACTCCTTCCCTTCTGAGTCCTGCCATGCACCCAACTGGTATTTTTTGGTCACATGTGAGGCATTGCCGTACTCGGGAGAAATTGGGGCACAGATTTTGGGGTGCTTTGTCTCCTTCATTCCTTGTGAAAATGAAAAATTTTGAGCCAGAACTGCATGTTTGTGTAAAAAAATGTAATTTTTCATTTTCACATCCCAGTTGTACCAAAATTGGTGAAACCCCTGGGGGTTTGAAATGTACACTATACCCCTAGATAAATTCCCTGAGGGGTGTAGATTGCAAAATGGGGTGACTTGTGGGGAAGGTTCCTAACTTTTAGCACTTATGGTGCCTAGAAACCTACATGGTGCCTAAAAAAAAATCTCATAAAAAGGAGGCTCCAAAATCAAGTAGGTGCTCCTTCTATTATGAAGCCTGTGGTTTGGTCAACGTGCACACTAGGGCCACATATAGGATATTTTTGAAAACAAAAGAATTGGGGGAATCAATTTTTAGTCACATTTCTCTAGTAAAATCTACTGTATTTGTTAGAAAAATGTATTAAAATTGAAACTCTGCAAAAAAAAAGAAATTTTGAAATTTCACCTACACTTTGTTTTAATTCCTGTGAAACACCTAAAGGGTTAACAAACTTCCAAAATGCTGTTTTGAATACTGTGAGGGGTGCAGTTTTTGAAATGGCATCATTTATGGGGGTGTCTCACATACAAGTCCCTCAAAGTCACATCAGAACTGAACTGGTCCCTAAAAAAATCAGTGTTTGAAATTTTCTTGAAAATTTGAGAATTTGCTAGTCATATTTGAAGCCTCCTAGTGTCCAAAAAAATGAAAAGGGGGTTGAAATAATGATGGCAACATAAAGTAGACATATGGTCTATGTTAGTTATTAACTATTTTGAGTGGTATGATTATTTGTCTCACAAGCAGAAAATTTAACATTTTGCATATTGCTAAATTTTCCATTTTTTCACGATATTTTGGTATTTTTCACAAAAAAACACAGACTGTATCGACCAAAATTTACCACTAACTTGAAGTACAATGTGTCACGAGAAAACAATCTCAAAATCACTGGGATAAGTAAAAGCAAAAAAAAGTTATCCCCACTTAAGTGAGACATGTCAGATTTGAAAAAAAGGGCTCTGTCATGAAGGCACAAACTGGCTCTGTCATGAAGGGGTTAAAGAAAGTTCTCCCTTTCAGAAGCTAAAATGAAACCATCCGTGCCGGAATTATAGGCAAAATAAGGCTTGGATTTATTTTGGTATTCATCAAAGGAGAATTGATCTTGGTTATGGAGACATGCACACAACTGTAAAGTAACCCTGGCGTAGGTAAATGAAAAGATAGGATATAAAAGCCTGTATTAATAGGTTCTTGCAAACACCTCATATAAGGTCATAGAAAAAAAAAACTTAATTAATTTTTTTTTTTTTTTTTTTTTATGGGGAGATGGTTTCTTATGAAAATAGATATTTTAATAAAATATCTAATTAAATCTCTGCACTCAAATAAAATATATATCCAAAAATTCAGCATGTATTATGATCTCTGAAAGCAGCTCATAAAAAAACTGGTGTTAGTAAGCAGTGATGAGTTGGAAGCACACACACAGCATGTTTCGTTCTTAGGAATTCTTGTTGTACAGTATGTATATCCAAAAAATACAAACAATATAAAAGTCCCAGTCACAAACCATATGTCCTGGTTCCCCTGGCAAAGTGACATTGGTCAGTTGAATAGTTTGTCTTCCCTCAGTACAACATAGTGATATCTTAATATTCCAGTAAAGGTGATCTGTTTCAACCATTAGCATAAAGCTGAACAAATGGTTTTTAACTTGTCAACGTGTTTCGTCCACAAAAATGTATTTTGGTATCCATCATCATAATGAGGATAATCGACCCAGCCGTTGTAACCATATACGTTTCTAAAGATTTAGGGGGGATTCAATCCCAGGTGACGACTGTCGGAACGTCCCAACAGTCGTGACCCTGGCCTGTTCTCGGCCCGCTCACCTGTTTATCGGCAGGTGGGATTCAATGTCCTGCCTGACGATCAGCGAAAATGGGGTGCGGCTGCATAAACAGCCGTGGATTTTGAGATACGGACGCGTTCTCGTCTCGGCAAAATGGGCCTGGCCGCTTTTAAAGTCGGGTCCATTCTTCCAAGATACTTCTTCAATGCTGTCAGGCAGGGGCATAACTAGATATTCATAGGCCCCATAGCAAAAGTTTGTAAGGGCCCCCTATATAGCACCTGATGGTGATAAATGTATGTAAATCATATTTCTTAGACAGTAAAGATGGGTCCCCTTCAGCTCTGGGCCCCATAGCAGCTGCATCCCTTGCACCTATGGTAGTTACGCCCATGCTGTCAGGAAGGACATAATTTCCATCATAGGCACCCGCCACTATTTCCCCCATTGGAAATAGCGGCGGGGATTGAAAACCCCCCTAATTACTGTATGTAACAAAATTCAGTTTACACTGCCTCTCATCCATAATACCACATTTAACCCTTTGAGTGCCAACATCTCTGTGAGAGATGTGCAAAATATCTGCTACAAATACCATCTTCGTTCACATTTGTTATATAAATTCAAATAAGAAATGTGTAAAAAAAAAAAAAAGTGTTTCCTATATAACTTAAATATTACAAGTCATTATGATGAATAAGAATGTTTGCTTGCCAATTTTAACACCCATTTTGACAAATTCACTTGGCACTCAAAGTTAAATGATACACAGGCTTAAGGCCCCCATACACTAGCCGATTTTGGTCAGATTTCAGCCAGATCAGTCGGATCTGGCTGAAATCGGACCAAAATCGGCTAGTTTTGATGTCCCCTCAGATCCGATGCGCGGTCCCGTGCGCATCGGATCTGTGTCGGGTGGTCGGACCTGCTGCACGTCCGACCACCCGACTTGGGACCTAGTGGGGCGGCGCGACGGTAGAGGGAGCAGGGGGGGCTGGGGACGCTGCGGGGGACACAGGCGGCATAGAGCCGGCGGGAGCTGTCAGTACGGAATAAAACAAAAAAGCCCATACAATGAATGGGTGGCCTGTGATTGGCTGAGCGCGCTCTCAGCCAGTCAGCAATTGGCTGAGAGAGCGCTCAGCCAATCACAGGCTGCCCATTCATTGTATAGGCTTTTTTTTTCTAGCACTGACAGCTCCCGGCTCTATGCCGCCTGTGTCCCCCGCAGCGTCCCCAGCCCCCCCTGCTCCCACCAGCAGCCCTGCTCTGTAGCCCCCCTCCCCCCCCCCCTGCTCCCTGGGTTTTTTACATGTGATAAATCGAGACGATTTATCACATGTAAAAAATGGCACATCAAGTGCCAATCTAATCAAGCTCCCCCGGGGAAGCTCAGGGGGAAGTCGGGGGCGACTTGTCCTAAGGACAAGTCGCCCTAGTGTATGGGGGCCTTAAGTTCTGGGTACTGCTTTCCTGTATACTTGGCTGAGTTCTGGGTGTTGCTTTGCTGGTTGCACAAGCTGAGATCTGGATATACCATTGCTGAATACATATGCTGAGTTCTAGATACATACAATGGATCATGATGAAGTCTTGGTCTTTATGTTTGGAGTAGGTCACAGCATACCAGGTACACAGCATAGGCAAGTATAGTTACGGCAAGCAGCATACAGGGAATCACAGCATAGATCAAACTCTTCAGAATGCTCCAGTGGTCCCTGCCGTAGCCCGCACCCCGGCCTATTACTTAGGTAGCTATTCCACCATCAAGGGAAATGACCTCCTGCCCTGGAAACACTTTTATTAGGAAGTCACAGGTGCTGCCAATCAGCCTAACCTTGATCACATCAATTTTCTTACTGATGCTGCTGATGCTCTAAAACCTGGACTGGATCTTCCACATTACTTTCATGTGCTCCCTGCCACACTGGTTTTGAGGTGCCATTTGAAAGGGGTATTACAAAATGGCTTGAAATGTTAGATACAGTAACATCTGTTTTTATTATAAAAAGCTGGGAGAATTTTTCCTGGTTTATAACTATAGTACTAGGTCAAATGTTGACACGTTATAATTCTTATAATAATAATTATATTGCAAGGCTTATGTTAACCTACATGTTATACTGACCTCATTGGTCTATCCTACACTGAAAAGTGATGTGTCTAAAAAGTGTTGACAGCGATGCTGATAAGTCACTGATAACAGGCTTTTGGATCCAAGGAAACATTGGGTCACAGTTGTACAATATTTTATCACTGTGGTAGATGTATGAAGCAGTGATAAGGGAGAAGTGATAAAGTGCCTGGTACGTTATCAACAGCCAATCAGCTCCTAACTGCTCCCTTTTAAACCCAGCCTGTAACTTAACAGTCAGGAGCTGATTGGCTGGCGATAAGGTACCAGGCACTTTTATCACTTCTCCCTTATCACTGCTTCATACAGCGACCCCTGTATACTTTAATACCGGTATGACATTTTCTGTTCAATTGTTGTAAATGTGTAACGATCATTGCACACAAAATAACACTGAATCCTTGTGATGTTTTGAGATTTAAATGGAAAAATATATTTTATAATCAGTATCTCTCGACTGCATGCTTCCATAAAGGATCCCCAGCGCCTTATACTTTATTAACACACTTAACATCGGCACTCACCTTTCCTAGTTTTGGGGTGCCCTATGGCTTGTGACCACATTGTTTAAACAGACATTGTAGGGGCTCTGCACACACTAAATTAACTGATAATAAATAGTGGAGATTTGGTTCATGAATTGATCAATGCATTTAAGCCTGCAGCCCCCTTCACGGGACCATACTTTTCTGCAGGTCCTTTGATGTGATAGCTATGTGTATTGTAGCCATTTTCAGCGATAGTGTTAGGACCTGCAGAAAAGTGGGGTCCCTTGAAGGGGGCTGCAGGCTTAAATGCATTGATCAATTCATGAACCAAATCTCCACTATTTATTATCAGTTAATTTAGTGTGTGCAGAGCCCCTACATATATATATATATATATATATATATATATATATATATATATATATGTGTGTGTATATATATATATATATATATATATATATATATTTATATTTATATTTGGCGGTGCTTCTGCAGTTTGCCAGCGGCTCCTATCAGAAGCATAGAGATGTAAAGAAAGAGCTGAAATAATGACTACTGTGAATTCTGTACATAGACCATCATTTATTGTCTACTCACTGTGGCTTTAGCTTTCCTATGAGGAAACAGAACACACATGAGGGTCACATGAATGAAGAGAACACACCTATACAATCCATGACCCCATATTGGGTGAATGCTCCTGCAACTGTCGGATGTGGAGATTGCTTCTGATTTGGGATTTAATATTTAAACTCCCGACCTCCCGGTTCCTTAGAGCTATTACTAGCTAAGGACCAAGCTGTGTAATTGGGTAATCACTACTTGGCTGACCGGAAGTGTTTCATCCAATCAGCTAACAATAATGCCCAATGTGAGTATATCTTCATTATACTAATTGGCTTGTAAGCTTTTACATTTAGGGGCACATGCAGACCTGTATGTTCTGCATTCTCATTACTCATTACCTGATGGATATGGATCATGACTACACAGTTATGTGGCATCCCTCTCTCATATACACAGTGCCTTGTAAAAGTATTCACCCCCATCATTTGCATCATTTCATTCAAAGAACATGCTTACGACTTTGAAGATGTTTATTTTTATTTTTTTTATTGTGAAGCAAACAACAAATAGGATAAAATAACAGAAACCTTTGGCGTGCATAAGTATTCACCTCCTTAAAGCCAGTACTTTGTAGAGCCATTTTTTGCAGCAATTACGACTGCAAGTTGCTTTGGATAAGTCTCTATGAGCTTGCCACATCTTGCCACTGGGATTTTTGCCCATTCCTCAAGGCAAAACTGCTCCAGCTCCTTCATGTTGGATGGATTCCGCTTGTGAACAGAAATCTTCATGTCTGACCACAGATTCTCAATTGGATTGAGATCTGGGCTTTGACTAGGCCATTCCAACACATTTAAATGTTTCCCCTTAGACCACTCGAGTGTTGCTTGAGCAGTATGCTTCGGGTCATTAACCTGCTGGAAGGTGAACCTCAGTCCCAGTCTCAAATCACAGGCAGACTGAAACAGTTTCCTTGTACCTGCTGCTGAAAAACATCCCCATAGCATGATGCCGCCGCCACCACCATATTTCACTGCGGGGATGGTGTTCTTGTGGTGTTGGGTTTGTGCCAGACAGAGCGGTTTCCATGGTGGCCAGAAAGCTCAAATGTATGGAGGGAAGTGCTCATCTGACCAGAGCACCCCCCTCCATACATTTGGGTAGTCACCCACATGCTTTTTGGCAAACTGTGCCTTCTTATTTTTAACACTAATGGCTCTTTCTGGCCGCTCTTCCATAAAGCCCAGCTCTATGGAGTGTGGGCTTATTGTGGTCCCATGAGCAGATACATCAGTCTCAGCTGTGGAACTCTGCAGCTCCTTCAGGGTTACCCTTGGTCTATGTGCTGCCTCTCTGATTAATACCCTCCTGGCTCGGTCTGTGAGTTTTGGAGGGCCGCCCTTTCTTGGAAGGCTTGTTATGATACCATGTTCTTCGCATTTTGAGATGATGAATTTGATGGTGCTCTGGGGGATCATCAGAGATTTGAATATTTTTTATATAACACAACCCTGACTTGTACTTCTCCAAAACTTTGTCCCTAACCTGTTTGGAGAGCTCCTTGGTCTTCGTGGTGTGGTGCCTCTTGCTTAGTGGTGTTGCAGCCTCTGGGTGTTTATACTGACAGATCATGTGACACTTAGATTGCACACAGGTGAACTTCATCTCACTAATTAGGTGACTTCTGAAGGAAATTTGTTGCACCACAACTTTTGAGGGGCTAAAGCTGGCCACACATCAGACCAACTTTTCTCCAACCATCCAACTAGTTGCTTGGATGGAATAAAAATCTGGTACTGGATTGGGAGCAAATGTAATATTTACTTCAGAAATTTGCTCCCAAAATCTGGAAAAGGACAAAAACTGTCGCTCAGACATGGTACTGCAGTTGAATCTGTTTGATTTTAAACAATTTGACTGAATGTTTTTGTCCATTTACCTTGGTTTGTGAGAACATTTCTGATTGTCCTTTGCTCCTGTCCAGTACCATATTTTTATTCCATCCAAGCAACTAGTTGGATGGTTGGAGGAAAGTTGGTCTGATTTGTGGCCAGCATGAGTGGGTGAATACATATGCTCATGCCAATTTTCAGATTTTTATTTTTAAGTAACATAGTAATTAAGGTTGAAAAAAGATGTTAGTCCATCGAGTTCCACCTATTTGATTTGTAACTACTGACTTGAGCAAATCATATCTATAGGATTCCCTTAGTGGCCAAAAATGTATCCAGTTTGATTTAAACTCCTAAACAGTAGTTGCTGTAACCACCCCCACCGGCAATGAGTTCCAGAATCTTACTGCTAATGGTGAAGAATCCCCTTCTTAATTCAGTACGGAATTTCTTTTCCTCGAGCCTCAGGACATGCCCGTGTGTCCTAAGTACAGATGGAGCGTCTTTCATCATTGCAGGGGCTGGCGGTGGATTCGCCACGCGCCAGCCTTCGGAAGGGGAAGCGCATGCGTCCCCTCGCCGCCGGTCCCCGCCACGTTCTCCCAGCTCCTCCCCTAACCCTGCCCGTCTCCCTGAAGCGGAGACGGGCAGGGTTCCCGTCCCCTGCCGACAGGAAACTGGGGCGCGTGTGTGTGTGGGACGCTCAAGCGTCCCAGTCAGGTGTAGCATCCGCTTGCCAGCGGGGGTTGGTCTGGCGAGTCCCAGCACTGGATGAGCGGCGCTACATCTGTATAGGCCTGTTAGTGAACAAATCATCTCCCAGTTCCATATGATTCCCAATCCTATATTTGAACATACTAATCATATCACCTCTCAACCTCCGTTTCTCCAGTGAAAACATATTTAGCCTGGTTAATCTATCTTTGTACTCTAGTGATTAGAGACCTTTTACTAGCTTAGTCACCCTTCTCTGTACCTGTTCCAAGTAATTTCTGTCCTTTTTAAGGTGCGGTGCCCAGAACTGAACACAGTATTCCAAGTGTGGTCTCACCAATGCCTTGTAAAGAGGCACTATCACATTGGAATCACTTGCCAGTGTCCGGTTTGCTTTTGCTGCTGCACTTGAGCAGTGTGCATTGTTACCCAATTTATCATCTATGATGACCCCCAAGTCCTTCCCTACAGCAGAATTCCCTATAATAACTGTTTTGCTTATAAGTAGCTTGTTCATTTTTGTATAATTATTACATTTTGTAATACTTAGCTGAGAGAACAATAACGAACAGCGCTCTGGGCGAGTATCTGAAGGAGAAAGAAAAGTATGAAGACTGCAAGAAGAAAAACACAAAGAAAGGGTCATCCAGAGAACAACAGGTAATACAGTAATTTTATATATATATATATATAGATATATATATATATATATATATATATATATATATCTATATATATATATATATATATATATATAGATATAGATATATAGATATATATATATATATATATATATATATATCTATATATACAGTATATCTCTAGTGTCCATGATTCTCTAAAACACTGCCATCTGCTGGCAGAGAGTGAAACTACATCTTTCTCACATGCACAAACACAGAATGTAGCAGACTAGCTTTCAAAGCTTTTTCTTTGAGTGGGCTTTCTATTAAGGCTAAGGATATGCTATTAACATGAGGCCATTATACAGATATGTCTACATAAATCTAACCTCCTTTTTTGTTCAACGTTTTCAAGTAAAATGTTTCTTCTTAAAACATGGCAAATAGCACAAGCAGCTGATTACAATGACATTCAGCATGCCTATATTCTTTGATGTCCCATTTCATATGCAGATACAGGTGTAGTCGCACACAAAATAGAGGCATGATGCATATCATTTTAATCAGCAGAGTTTGCTTGTGCATCTTATTTGGCAAAAAAAGGCATACACTAATGGAGTTTCATGGGACCTGTCAGCTCACTCATGCCAGGCATCTCCGGCTGCGTGGAGTATTGAAGACCACTGTAGATTATATATACCCAGCTGCATTACTCATTTCCAATATATACCCAGTGGATGGGGGGAGGCTTTTCTACACTTTGGTTGTGGTTCAGGCATTTAATATAAAATTGTATTATACCAATGTGATGTCATGGACATCACAAGTAATTCTGGGAGAGCAGAATGGCTTATTTTACTGTGCACCCCATGCAGAAGTGAGATAACATGAGGAATGGGGCATCGTCATTTAACCTATAAAGAGAGTCCATAAAGCTTCACACGTTGTCTCTGTCTGTGTGTTACATATGCTTGCCCTCTATTGCAGGGATTGGGAACCTTCGGCCCTCCAGCTGTTGTTGAACTATGCATCCCAGCATGCCCTGCTACATTTTTGCTATTTGGCCATGCTAAAACTGTTGCAGGGCATGCTGGGATGTGTAGTCTAACAACAGGAGGGCCGAAGGTTCCCCATCTCTGCTCTATTGTGATAACAAAGTGGATTTATGAAGTAGAAACTTGAATTCTCTACTTTTTTTCAGACTTTGGCGCTTTTGGACCAGTTTAAATCAAAACTGACGCAGGCAATATCTGAAACACCGGAAGAAGAGATCGTATCCGATATCGAAGAGGACGATGATAAAGGATGGTAAGGAATCTCCTGTTCTGTTCAGGTTATTATACACACTTGTATAATACACTGCTTTTATGTAGCATTCAATCAGCACATCCCATTCTCATTTAAGGCCAGGGCCCTTCTACATCCTTATATAAATGAGAACTATTCAATATTAAAATATAACTTACAGTTAGAGGTACTGTCAAATTCAAAATAGGATTTAAAAAGTAAATAACGTGGCATTTTTCAGCAATTGCACGTCCCAGTCAGATGTAGCGTCCACTCGCCAGCGGGGGTGGTCTGGTGAGCAATGGTGCTAAATGAGCGGCACTACATCTGTACTACAGTACACTTTGCATATATTTAGATGAGCATGCGCATTACGATATAATATGTTATCGCTGGAAAAAGACATAAAGCGCAACGGAATATACACATAATTGCATTATTTATATATATATATATATATAAGAGCGGGGGTGCGGCACTCCTTAAGGCTGATGATCCCAACAGGGGGAAGGGGTTAAGCTCCCTTTGGCGGTGCCCTCCAACTGTTAGACCTCCGGAGGGGTCCAGTAAACACAGGGTGTAGGGGGGGCGGCAGCACTCGCTCAGTAAAGAAATACACAGAGGCGTGGGTATGCCAACATTTCGTGGCTGTGTTGCCGTAGGCACCTTGATAAAGTGGCAACACAGCCACGAAACGTTGGCATACCCACGCCTCTGTGTATTTCTTTACTGAGCGAGTGCCGCCGCCCCCCCTACACCCTATATATATATATATATATACTTATTTTTATTCAATGTAAATATCATCATGTTTGGACTCGTATGAATCTGTATTTTACCAGCAGTGACCCAGTCATTATGGATGAATACTCGCACACTGCAGTTACAAGTTATATAAGTAGATAAGTATGTATACAATTTATGCCTGAGTTGTAAGGCGGAGCATTGAAATTATATACTGAACAAAGCCAATGTGTGGGCCATTGATAATTTGAGGGGTGTGTGTCTTTCAGACCAATGAAAATACATTTCATTGTGTACTATTTATCTATTGTATACAGTACATTAATATTGGGTATCAGAAAACACACACACACTCTCACACACACACGCTCTCACACACACACTCTCACACACACACTCTCACACACTTACACACTCACACACACACACACACTTTATGATGTCTTCTGCTTGACGATGGATAACCTGGATCCTGGGTAGCGTGTGTATGAACATGTTGGTTGTAATTCTTATCTATGTTAGTTACTGTATATCCATCTGCTGAAATACTATAGACTGTTGGTATCTTATTACTGTAACTCTATCTAGATTTCTAAAAGTATATGTTTGCTGTAAATAGTCATACTGTACTGGCCCATATTTGCTGTTATATCTTCGCTTTGTTGATTAAATCTGTTTTTGCGCCTAAGGCCACAATAAAATAGTATATTAAGTTGTACACTCTTTCTTAAAGGTATTAAGGTGTGTATAACCACACCAGAGGTATATAGGGGACAAAATAATTGTTTTTTTCAGCTGGTTGAAAAAAAAGTCACTTTATTGAATACCCGCCTTAATGACCCTGTTCCACACAATGGGGCAGATGTATTAAGCCTGGAGAAGAGATAAACTGGAGATAAAGTGGAGATTACATGGAAGAGATAACGCACCAGCCAATCAGCTGTGTTTGAAATATGACAGTTGGGATCTGATTGGCTGGTGCGTTATCTCCTTCCACTTTATCTCCAGTTTATTTCCTCTTCAGGCTTAATACATCTGCCCCAATGGGCCTTACGCTAGTTCACTCTATCTGACAAAATCCTTGTTAGATGGACAAAACCATGTGCACTGCAGGGGGGCAGATGTTACTTGTGCAGAGAGAATTAGATTTGGGTGGGGTTTTACTTCAAAGTGAGATCTATATTGCAGTGTAAAAATAAAGCAGTCAGTATTTACCCTGCACAGAAACAAAATAACTCACCCAAATCTAATTCTCTCTGCACATGTTACATCTGCCCCCCTGCAGTGCACATGGTTTTGTCCATCTAAGAAGGATTTTGTCAGAAAGAGTGAACTAGAATAAGGCCCTATATCAGGTAACAAGTCGGACGAGTGTATGTGGGGCTTTACTTAAGTAGATTGCTTAATAATAAAAATGATTGTGAGTGAACCCTTTGCCACCATTAGTGGTAGGGTGTTCAAACAAACTGTATGAACTGTCTGTGTGATTGCAGCAGTGTCGATTTAGAGACTGTAATAGGCAGGGTCTGGAAGAGGTACAGTGATTTGGGCATGAGGTTCATGTCCTGCCCAACAAAGAAATAGTGAGGTCCCACCATCGAAGAAGGTCTAAATGAAATTCTCTGCATGAAGGGAATCGTATTGACACATTATCTAGGGGGGTATTCAATCTCCGCCACTATTTCCAACTGGGGAAATAGCGACAAGCGCCTATGCCCTTGATGGCTAACCTTGACACACTTGCTGTTGTTGAACTACATATCCCAGCAGGCTCTGCATCAGATTTAGCATGGCCAAATAGCAAAACTGAAGCAGCGCATGCTTGGATGTGTAGTTCAACAACAGCTGGAGTGTCAAGGTTAGCCATCAAGGGTCTATGCAATGATGTCTTTCTGGACAGCATCGAAGCGGCATCTCGTCAGAACGGACAGACTTTAAAAGCAGTTCGGCCCGTTATGCTGAAAACAGCCGTGGATTGTCAAGATCACGGCCGGTTCCACAGCCGTTTTTGCAGACACCGGTAATTGAGCTTAGAAGTAGAGGTTTTTGTTTGCTCCTGCTGTATGTCAACCTGATATTCAGGTACCTTTTTTATACACAATACCTTTTATTTCCTCCCCAGGTTGTCCACACTCAACATCACTGTACTTGTAATTAAAAAGGTAGCACACAGTGACTTTGCAACACTAAAGCTGGGTACACACTTTGCGATTTTACTAAGCAATATGCACGATGATACTGTTGCCAATATTATTGTGCATATCATTTAGTGTGTACTCGCTATATCATTAATGATGTCATTAAATTAACGGGTCATTAACGATCTTCCCCTGTCGCCGGAACATGCATTCAAATCTGACTTCATTGTCAGAAACTACATGTTTGGCGGGGGGTCCGGGTGACCTTACCGAACGATAATATTGTTCACAATATCAGTCAGTGTTTTCTCTCTTTAGATCAGCGGTTCTCAAACTGTGAGTCCTGGCCCCAAAGTGGGTCCCGACCTTCTCAGCATGGGGTCGCGACTGCAAGTTGCTGACCATCAGGCTAATGACTTTTCTAATCTTAAACTGGCCATCTACAGATCGATTGTCAGATTGGGCTGGTTGAAACAAAACCCTGGTAATAGCTGAGTGACAGTTTGGCAGTTTTCCAGCATTTCAAAGCAAATGGTCAACTGTCATTTGCTCTCATCCATTACCAGGTTTTTGTTCCAACCAGCCAGATCGGACAATCGATCTGTAGATGTATGGCCAGCTTTAGTCAGTGATTCAAGGAGTCTGAAAAATCGGTTGAATTGTCTGTTATTTTAGACTCCTCCCATCATTGTGCCTCCACAATGCTGCCATGTATGTGCTGTCTGCTGACTATACATGTGATGTGATGACCTTCTGCAGTAACTTGTTGGGGTCCTGTAATTATTTTTATTGTCTCATGGGGTCCTAGAGCAAATTAGTTTGAGGATCGCTGCTCTAGATGATTCGTTGCGCGGCACTGCCAATATCTTTAGTTGTATCGGCAGTGCCGCATATAGAATAGCGTATACCCAGCTCAGCAACATTGTTCTCCATTGATACTGTATAAGATTTCGCCCAGTTTACATGCTGGAGATGTTACCTCTGATGACCCCCGGGGTCCACTCTTTCTAGGAGCACAATTAATTATTTGTCCTCTCCGTTTTTAGTTTGCTATTCAACATCGCCACATATCAGGTATAAAAACACTGTGTAGGAAGTGCGCTTATTTGTTGAATATTTATTTTTCCCTGGTGTCTGAAAAGAATGTGTTTTTTGTAGCCTAGGGGGAACCACTTTTCAGGACCTATTTCAGTACATTGTTGGTGCTAATTAAAGGTAAAGTTAATTGATTAAGCATGCAGAAATCGGAGACGTTTTGGAATGTTCGCCTGCCTGTTGGTAGCAATTGAGAACTGTGCTTGGACACTGTTGTGCAGACCACATAGCCAGCCTCAGCACAGTTTGTTTGTACAGTTGCTATTATTCTGGCTGCCATTAGACCATTTCTGAATAGTATATTCTGTGTTTCTAAAGAATTTCCTGTGATTGTCAGCACAAGTTTCTTGCCAAAATCAAAGGTCCGTATTGACCTTTTAGGCATTGGCAGTAAACGCTTGTGGCGATTGTCGGTGTTTCAGGACCCAGACAGAAGACAAAAAGCTAATATGTAATTCTGTGACGTTCTCTGTTTCTATATCCGAGAATAATTTATTATGTACACGCTTGCCAAAATATTTAATGAAACCTCAACAAGGACAAGGCAGGGGGTTAGAACAGTGTTGCACCAATAGTCATTAGCAGTAGTCACAAGTGCTGCATTTTATGCCAAGCATTGAAAATAATCATGTTCATCGTATGAAAGAGTCGCAGAACCACAACCTCAAAACACACTAATAAGCCCCAGTAAGAGAGAATACGAACGAACGTCATCTCTGCCAAACTTGATGAAATTGCTCAGGATATCCTCAAGCTATGGTAAGGAAGAATTCACTGTGTACCACCCCTAAGGCTTGGAACCTCTTGTAAAATCCTTTTCTTTTAACTAGTAGTTTCCTAGCCTCAAAGAGAATTTCATGAATGAAGGTCTGGGAGAACATATAAGCATGCAGGCTAGAGAGCATGCCTAATATATGTATGGGTAGTGACAGGTCTTACTGTGTTGTCAGAAGACACAATAAGGTACAGTGAACAATATGGATCTCATGCAATGTGTTCTTGTTGTATGAAACTTGTATGAAGTATTGCTCCACAGGCCATAGATTGCAATTCCCTATTGCCTCTAGAATCACAGCACAAAATAATATCAACAAGTCACCCCCTTTCGGGCAATGACCTGAGTTGTCTACATTACATTTGCCAGTTATACACACAGCATAAGAAGCAATTGCAGATTGTGGCACTTTGAATGTCTCCTTCCTAGAGTTATCATGCATCACTGGCATCCAGTGTGAGAGTGAGATGAACTGATATGTAATTGAGAAATTGTATCATTGGAGCTGGGTGAACAATAAAGTCACTGGGCCTAATATAGCCTGCAGGTGGCAGGCCAAGCACGATCCATTGGAGAATGCCCGTATTTTTAATGCAGCCGCAGTTTTAAAACCAACACACCAGGTTGGTTTAGCCTTTTAAATTATTGATACTTTAATTATTGAATACAGGCTAACATGGCAGAATCGCAACCATGGCTGTGTCTCGCAGGCCATTACAGAATTCCTAATAACTGGTAAGTCTGTGAATAAGAAACGTTAGGTGACTCCATTGCCAAGGTCGCAAGTACGGTGGCGCTCGGTGCACAGCTCATATGCCCTGTCGTAGGAGAATCGGCAGCATCCAACAGTCCCTGTTACTGCCTACTTTAATGAATGTAGCGCTTTAGCTGCTCACCCATGTGGTCTGCCCCCATCCGATTCCTCTGTCTCCCGCAGCATCAAGGACAGGGACTTCCAGCTCTATGGAACGATGCAAGTAAGGTACTTTAGTAGCACAACAGCTACCAGTGGAGAGACTGGGGGAAGGAGGAACGATGATACACATGATGAGGAGTAAAGATGAGAAGATGAAATGCAAAGTAGGGGGAATGTGGAGGATGTGCTCTACTGTGGCATAATGTGTATAAGAAGCTTTACTGTATGGTGTAATGTGTATAAGTGGTACTACTGTGTGGTGTAACATGAATAACAAACACTACTAAGATGTGTAGGAAGCCATCATCAGCACACTACAGTGGTTACAGTGGATGAATACAAAATATGAAAATCAAACAAAATACCTGCAAAAGTATCAAATTGATCATCTTACCAGCAAAAGTCCTTGTGAGGCAGCCATCTTAAGCACATTGTATAGGTTAGAATAAGTGGGATAAAGGAAACGTGATACAATTGAGGAACTAAAAAATGTAGAGAGTAAGATCATAGCCGATAGACAGAGTCATCAGATCCAGGGATTGTTCATTCTGTCCACAAGCGCACCAGGCAGGGAAGCCATCTTGGGCACACTACTATTGTTACAAAGGTCAGGAGAATCAACATGGAGATGTGATCCATCGTGGGATAATGCAAAAAAAAAGATACAAATTTATAGTATGCAACGCCATACAAAATAAAAGATATTCCTTCTCATATCAAGTTGTTTATAGTTCACATGAAAACCATAAGTAGAAATTGGTTATGCTCTTGGGCAGTAGAAAGCATAACTGGTACAAATTGGAGCGGGAGGCAATGGAGAGGAGGCTGGATGTCCAGGTGGTAGAAGTCAAGGATTGATCCCATCATGCTAAGCAACACAAACTTTTTGCTTTCAATATTGAGCAGGCCATGTTCCTGGGTGCAGCAAAAATTGGCAACAAAATGTTTCCAGTATACACATTCCTTTCTTATGGTTATGGATTCCATAATCCTTCCAGGACTAATGTAGTAACTTTTATAGGTAGGTATCTGGACTGCTAGAATACAAACAGGACCTATATTCCAATGCACTGGTTCCCAAATTTTGCAAGGACCTCTAACCATTTGTTTTCCAGGTCACCTGTGGATGATGGACCTGTGACCTGTGGCAAATGTGACCGTTGGTGATATACATTGCGCCTGCAGGGTGACCTGGGAAACCTGAGCTTCGTGGGGTCCTTGAGGCCTGATTTTGAGATCCGCTGCTCTAATGCTTACACATGGCTATGGTTGTAGTATGTTTACGTATATTGCGGTGTTGTATTATGATGTTTTCTCAATGTATGTGAACCCTAATGGCTGCATTTAAGTAGCTTCTCATTTTTCCCAACATTTTAAATGACTTAAAGGAAGCACAAAAAGTCAGAATACTGCGGCCTGATTCGCTTTTGTAAGTAAAGCAAATAAATCAAGCAATTGGGCAAAACCATGTTGCATTGCAGGTGGAGCAGATGAAACCGGCGCAGGGAGATTTAGATTTTGGTAGGGTGTGTTTACGCTAAAATCTAAATAGCAGTGTAAAAATAAAGCTGTCTAACCTAATGCCCCTTTCCCACTGCAGGCTTTACACGGTAAAATGCCGTTTTTTTAGCCTTTTTAAACGGCTAGAGCTGCAGTGGGAAAGCTCCAGGTTGCTTTACACGGGTAACAAATACCGGTATTTGTTAACCGGGTAAAAAGCAGTGTTTTTACCGTGTAAGAGCCGTTTTTTTGGCAATGGGAAAGGGTTTTAAACGGTATTTAGAAATAATAATAAAGGTTAAGAACATGATTGGTGCATGTGATGTTTTAATGACAGGCAAGGTTTACTAGAGAGTTTAAACGTGTTGCTTTGTGGTTTACATGGGTAAAGTGTGAATAGGACAAAAACTGCTTTTAAACGTTATTTTAACGTTTAAAAGCTGCAGTGGGGAAGGGTCATTGTGGCTATTACCCGGGTAAAGACACGTTTAAAAAAAACGGGTCTTTACCCGGGTAGGCAGTGGGAAAGCAGCATTAGTGGGCTTCATGCAACAGCATCCACTACTTACCCCGCACGGAAAAAATGTAATCCACCCAAATCTAAATTTCTCTGCACGATTGGCGCACCTGCAGTGCAACATGGCTTTGGCAACTTGCTTGCTTTTTTGTTTTACTTACAAGCATGAATCAGGACCTCTGTGCATAGGCCAACACTAGGGCAGTGGACATACTTCAGTAGCACATTAATGCAGATTATTCAACTTTTGAGAGCCACTAGAGCTATATAGTTACCGTGTTCTATATAAGTAGAGACAGATTTACGTAATCGGAAACTAGGCACATGACCTTGGCTCCCTGGTTATTTTTCATGAGTTGTGGTACCATTCCTAAAATTTATTCAATTACATTTCAAAAGACCAAACATTATCCCCACGACTTCATTATATTGTTTAGCGGATCCGCTCACAGCGAGTGTCGGAATAAATGCTAATTATTGTACATTTATCACCAACTTATTTTTGTATTATATTGCATTTTTTGGGGGGGAGGGGGGGGGGGAGTCCTTCTTTTGGAATACGTAACACTTTTTACGATAACCTTCATTGGGGGGGTTAGGAAGTGCTTCATTCCTTTTGTATGATTTTGATCTGTCTACAGCCACCGATTTAAACTGTCATTTTCTACCTATAGACATTTGTTTTTTGTTGTTGTTTTTTAAGTATTTTACAATTTTTTTATTTTTATTTTTTTTCCTTCTGGCTGCTTTTTTGGCATCGGTTTATACCAGTCTGGGACACTGAATCTTGTTATTAGTGTTCAACTGGTTCTTTATGTAAAACAGTTAGAAACCCAATTCTTTTGTAAACATGGTGTGTAGTTTTTGATAATCATTACCAGATTGTGCTGCCTTACATGGAGGGCAGTGAAGGAAGTGTCATTAGCAAATTTGGGAGGGAGATATAAAGCAAAGGGCTTTTTTACATTAAAATGTCTGTGTAATCCATACAAGGCTCCTGCCAGATGCCATTGATTTGGTGTCAGTCTGGCAGGGGTGATAACATGTACACGTCTGCAATGCCGGCAGCTACAGTGTCAGCTGTCAGACACAAGCATCCTGATTCTCAATCTGACTGCATTATGGAGTCTTTCCACAGGCTTCAGTCCTACCTGACTTCTGTGGCTCCCTAGAACTTCTATGATGGAGGCAATAAAAACAAACCTCCGCAGCTTTAAACATATTCAAATAATACCCAAGCTTAGGGAAAAACTGCAGATACATGTTGGAAAGGCTTTAATCAAATTAATTTCCACTTTGTAAATGTTCATTAAAGCATTAGAGCTGCAGATTATTCCTCTGTATGTTTGGAACAGCTGTGCTGTATTGCCAACAAGTAATACTGATAATGGTACTTATGTAGTATCTGGGCTGCCGATTTTTTGATTGTATGCCTTAAGTTAAGGCATACAATCAGATGCGATGCGATATCGCATCGCATCGCATCCGATATCGGATGCGATGACCCGATTTTTCCATAGGAATCAATGTTAAAATGATTCCTATGGAAAAATGGGTCCTTTTCATACCCCTACTATCCAAGTGGGCATGGAGTTGGATATAAACCTGTGGCGAGCGTAGCGAGCCACCGAGCCCGAAGCGTGGCGAGCGAAGCGAGCCCCGCGAGGGGACGGTATTCGTCCCCTCGCGGGGCTCGCTTCGCTCGCCACGCTTCGGGCTCGGTGGCTCGCTACGCTCGCCACAGGTTTATATCCAACTCCATGCCCACTTGGATAGTAGGGGTATGAAAAGGACCCATTTTTCCCATTGAATTCCATGTTAAAATGGACTCAGTCCATTTTAACATTGATTCCTATGGAAAAATCGGGTCATCGCATCGCATCGCATCGCATCGAATCGCATGGTCGCATGCGATGCGATGCGATCTCCCGATCCGACCCGATTTAGAAATCGGCAGCCCAGATACTACATAAGTACCCTGATAATATTATGGCATTGAACAATGTCAAAGTACAGCCAAATATTCTTAAACCAACAGTATAATATTGGTCTAATTTACTGACACATTGGGGTCCCCAGGCCGCTGTCACGGAAGAGACTGTTCGCACTAACCTCTGGCTAGACTTCTGCTAGCAGTCGGCCATGTTTTATCGGACGTGCCGTTCTACTGTGGCTGGGATTTTGCATGGCTTCCAAGCAGATTTCCCAGAGCCAAGCAGTGTCCCAGGGGCTGGCTTAGTACATGTGAGTCAGTTAAATCCCCGCTCGGACCCCAATCGTCCTAGCTTTTGTAATTCAAAGACCATCCTTTTGGGGGCAGTCCTAGACAAGACCTATTGGAGAAAGAGCGCTATATAAATAAAAGCAGTTTTATGCGAGTTCAAATAAAAAGGGGGCTACCCGCTGGTAGGTGTCCTATCTACATAGAGCTGACTAGGTATTACATATGGTCTAAAATCGTTAACGATATTGTTCAATGACATCCCCTGCACCCACTGCTCATTGATGATATAGTCAACATTGTGCAAACACTGGCTGACTGGGGGGCTCGGCATACACTGACTGTGGGGTGTAGGGGGATGGGTCATACACTGAGGGGTGGGGTGGGACTTGGCATACACTGAGTGTGGTGGGATAGCGCATACATTGACTGACTGTGGTGTGGAGGCATGCACTTACTGACTGGAGTGGTGGGGAGTGAGTTGACGTACAATGACTGAATGGGATGGAGAGTGATTTGGCATAAACTGCTTTTGGGGTATGGGAGGATTTGGCTTACGCGGACTGACTGGTGTGGGTGCATGCACTGACTGACTGGGGGATGGGGAATGATTGGCATATACTTACTGGCTTGGTGAATTGGCATACACTGACTGGTGTGGGGAGGGTTAGCATACACAGACTGATTCGGGGGATTTAGTGTATACCGACTGGTGTGGGGGCATGCACTGACTGACTGGCTTACACTGGCGGCTGACGGGGGTGTGGAGTGATTGGCATACACTGACTGCCTTGGGGGGGGGGGGGGGGTTGCATACACTGACTGTGGATTTAGCATACACTGACTGTTTGGGGAAGGTTTGTTTGAGGAAGGGGGGGGGGGGCATATCAGCTTTATTATTAAAAACATTTTAATATATAGATTCTATGCCTGGTGTTCAGCACTAAGCTTTTCTGCACCAATGCTGCAGTGCTTTACAGCGACATATATTAATATTTTTTAAAACATGCAGTGATACATGTGCATTTATAACACTGGGATGTCTGGTGCCTCTCTCCATTCTGTGAAAGCTCCTCCACCCTGGGCCCGGCACTCTGCACCACACCTATGTGGACACCCCATCCTGCAGCCTATGTAGTGCTACTAGTCACTGCACTCAGTTCAGGCTGCACCTTTCAGCTATTGTCCCCTACTCTTCAATGGGGTACTGGCAGCCAGCTCTATGCATGCTTGTGGCCCCACCCTCCTAGACAATAGTCCTAGCTGCAGCAGCTCTGCATCATACACTCCACTAGTGCAGCGCACTGAGCATTAACTTCTACAACAACTGTTTGGAGCCGACTCAGGCCTGCGGCTATATATATATATATATATATATATATATATATACGGTTCCTATCTTTGTGCTATTCACTCTGCATATGAGTTGGGCCTCTGCAGATAAGTTGAGGGACCATCTTTAAATAAATCGCTTGTCTAATGCCAGAATCTCATACACCTATTTTTTCGTTTTTTTGTGCATGGAAATCCCCTATGAGTTTGTCCTAAGTGCAGAAAGGGTGCGATCGTCTGTAAAGAAACCATGATAGGAGTTAACTCATCAATTTTAGTGTGCGTACGGTAAGCATCCATTCACAGTACAACTTTCACACAAGGTGAAAGACGCAGGGTTTTACATATTGCGAGTCCGGTACGCTGTTCTGGTTCCTACTGTGTTTTTTTTTTAGTGTTTATTGTCCTGTGCCTTATATAACATGATGTTCATAAAATAGAACAAAATATTGTATAAGTAACATCATTCAATGCTGACCTTTCTGCAACGAATTCTCGACGGGCTCCAGCACCATCAATATCGCTTTTCCAGTTTCTAAGTCTGAGAGCCACTTACTTACCACGGTTCTATTTATTGGGGTCTGCATACTCCCCAAGAAGAGGGCAACTGAGCCAGACAGCAGTGGCAAGCCCTAAGTGACGGGTCCCTTAGCACTATATATATATATATATATATATATATATATATATATATATATATATATATATATATATATATATATATATATATATATATATATACACACACACACATACACACACATATATATGTATGTATGAGTATCTCCTGGTATTCTGATCACTTCTGTTCTGCGGTGACCTTAATTTCCTCCAGATATGTGTCTTTGTACCATGGGGAGTCTATGGCTTATCTTATCTGTCTGTCTAATAAGAAGTCAAACCCATTTGTGTATAACCGTAAAAACACCAAACCGCTCGTCTGGTTATGTGATTAAACTGGATGCCTAAGGGCATTGCTAGGCATAGAGCCAAACCAGGAAATTTCAGCTATGTATGGATGGACTCTCAAGGACATATTCCATCCACAACATAACACTCACATTTATGGCAGAAGAATGGAACAGTCGCTTTGCATTATACAGTAGCATATTGTAAAGGAAAAATCATGTGTTTTGTCTGAAGGTAGTCCCCTTGTACATATTAAAAGAAATGTTTGTGGTGGTGCTCAGGGATACGCAGTACCAGAACCTTTTTTTACTTTTTTGCTTGGTCTGATTTTAAGTATAACAAGTTCTAAAAATGGGTAAATGAAACATTAATAATTTCAGGAATTAATAAAATGAACATTTGAACTTTCATCTATAATGCTATTTTTGTTAAAACTATAATCATTTATCTGTGTGTGTCTGTTTATATTTGTTTTAGTTATTAACAGTTTCTTATATAACGCAGCATATTATATTGTGCTTTACAATAGAAGAGAGTGATACAACAAACTGGCTATTTACAGACAGTCATGAAAGGTATGAGGGCCACTGTATGTATGTATGTATGTATGTATGGCTTAAGCTCCGTACACACTGGACAACAGGTAACTTTTGATAAGCGATACTGCTCAGCACACAGCAATGCACCAGCGATGTGTGCTGAGTGGTCTGGCATGGCCACTGATCGCTGCTGATGCAATTATAACAGTGGCAGGCGGTACGTGTCCTCCGACCTTTTCATACCCCTACTATCCACGTCGGCGTGGAGTTGAGAATATAAAGTGTGGCGAGCCACCGAGCCCGAAGCGTGGCAAGCGGACGCGCATTACTTTACAGGTATACGCGTCCCCTCGCGGGGGTCGCTGCGCTCGCCACGCTTCGGTGGCTCGCTGCGCTCGCCACACTTTATATTCTCAACTCCACGCCGACGTGGATAGTAGGGGTATGAAAAGGTCGGAGGACGCGTACCGCTACGCTCGCCATGCTTCGGGTTGGCATCAATCGTGGGGGGGCATTAATTTATAGGCATGACGGGGGCATATACAATGAGAAATGGGCCATATTGGAACATTTCCCATTGTTAGCTATGTAAAATGTGCTTAATCGCGTCCATCGCATCTTGTGCCATTATAATGGCACAAGACCGACGCGATGAACGCGATTACAATGTTAAAAATATTTTAACATTGAACCCTATGGCAAAATCGGGTCCATCGCGTCGGTCGCGTCGTGTGCCATGTTAATGCACGCGACCGACGCGATCAATGCGATTTTGCCTTTGCCGGCAAAATGGACCTAATTTCAAAGGAAATCGGGTCCATCGCGTTAATCGTGTACCTTAAGTTAAGGTACACGATTACTCCCGATTGTGGCCATTCTAGGAAACAAGTACCGAGCTTACATTCTAAAGGGAAGGGGCAGTGTATCACTTCCCTCTTTGGAGAAGTGGGGAATACAGGTGGTCAAGGAGCTTTAGCGGTATTACCTATGTTAGTTGACACGAGTCTATTCAAAAAACTAAATGAAAATGCAGGTGATATTACAATAGGGAGAAAATACCCTTGAGTTGGTAGATTAATGTGAATTAATACAGGTCGAGTATCGCTTATAAGAAATTCTTGGGACCAAGAGTATTTTCCGGTCTTGGGAATATATTTTTTTAACATAAATGGTCCCCTGGGTGTCCACGATGTTCCACAGCGGCCTTCAGGATCCTGTTCAGCGGTCCGAGGGGTGCATTGCGCGAGTTTGCAGGCATGCCGGTGACGTTAAGGGCTAGCTTGCGCAATGCACCCCTGGGACCGGAGATGCCGCTGAAGATGATCCTGAAGCCCGCCGTGGACACCGGGGGACGTGGTAAGTATCAAAAAAAAGGGGCGGAGGGGAACAAAAAACTGATTTTCTTTAAACTGAAAGTAAAGCACCTAATATTAATTATAACACACACCAACATTAAATCATGATAAATCAGGCCATTTACAGAGTACACTCTGGCCATACCTCCTACCAGTCCCTAAATGGGAGATTCCGACTTCATGGACCTCCAAACTGATAGAGGTTATTTGAGTGTGGGCAATGTTGACCCAAAAGTGGTTTGGCTACATTGAGAAATAAGCTTCTTTGGTCTTAGTTGATTAAAACTCCCCTCTTCTTCCAACTTTTCTAGCTTACTTCCCCCATTTTCATCCACACATACATTGTTGTCAGTGTCAGTATAAATCTAGACAGTTAGCACACCAGCACACTCATATTGAATATTCATTCCACCAATGTTTCTTCTACAGTAGATGGTGAATGGTCACTTATCTGTCTGGCCAAAGGAGTCTAGGAGTTCACTCACTGATGTGAAAGTCAACATGTACAGTTTATGAGAAAGAGGGACCAGATGCAGGGGCAAACGCAGGATTTTCATGGGGGGGGGGGTTCCGTAGGGGATATAGTCAGCATCCAATGGTCAGGGTGCTGGTGTTCAGTATAACTACGCCAGCATCCCTACCAACTTCAAATGACTGGCTCTGGAACTGCGATCCGTTCAGGATGCAGTCTACAGAATCCCAATCGGTAAGTATGCGGAGACCGCTAGCTTGCTTGGAAAAGGGGGTTAGATATAGACACTAGTGGAGGGAATTATGGTTATGATGCAATGCGGGGTGTTAGGTTTAGGCGGTGGGGTGCGGATGTTATAGTCAGGCACTAGAGGGGAGGGATAGGGTCAGGCTGTGTGGGGAGGAGGATTAGGAGGAGAGGGTTATTCTAAGTTTATCCCTACCGTACACTATATATGTATAGTATAGTGTAACAACAGATCTTAATAATGAAATTCACATTATGTTGCATACTGGTAGTTGGTGAATATACATGACGAAGACCTCTGTCGAAACGCGTTGGGCATGGCTACAATCGATGCAGACGGCTGACGTCCCTTGGTCCTGTGTTAGCGTATCCGGCTCTGTCCTGACTGCGGCGGGTGGACGAACCCCGCTGGGCTGATCACCCTGCGTGCTTACGAGATCTGGTCGACCCCGCTGTACCGGTGACAAGCGCCGTTTGTGGCGATTTTTCCCTTTTTTAAACCCCATGTATGTCAGTTTTTATTATTAGTAAAAAAATTAGTAAAATTACTATCTTTTAACATTTTGTTCTGACTGTGCGCTTTATCTATTTTCTCTCCATATACATATATCTTGGATTCGTGGTTGGATCCTATTGTTGGAGCTGCACACATTGGGAACTGTTTTATGGACCTGGTAATAAGGACTTTGTTGGACTGAATTGCGCTGGCTATCTCTCTCTCCGTGTATGTGTGTATATATATATATATATATACTGTATTTTGTTCTGATGCGCTGATGAATCGGCAAGCGGGGGGGGGGGGGGTTCCAGGTACTCGGAAACCCCCCTGTGTGCGCGCCTGAGATGATTTGGAGACATCAGGGACATTTGGTACATGTACAAGCTAATATAGAAGGCATGTTTCAAAATGATGCAGTATTCTCTGATTGTTTTTCCTTGTTTTCTGGAACCAGCGACACAGATCCACATGAATTATCTTTTGTATATCTATTTTTCCTTGATATAGTCTATATGCACTAGTATGTTATCTGTTTTTCACAAATTTACCATTTTCTTTCTCTGGCCATAATTTCCTTTCATTTAGACTTCCCAAGGGAAACCTCATCAAACGTAAACTTGATGCAAGTGACTCAAATACTGTTTTTCTCACTCAACTTTCCCCCAATTTCCAGCCTCTCCTGCCCTAACCTTGTCACCCCCTGGCAGAACAACACCCAGGACTCTGTTTCTCCATTTTTTGGTACTTGACCTCACAGTTCCACACCTGGAACATGAAATTCCAAATGTACCAGATAACTGCAACAGTTTTTGTGAACAGCGGAGCCTTACTGAAAGAAATCACTCACTAGTGCAGACTAATGATGTGTACACATGGTGCCGATCTGGTGTCTGCCAGTCTCGATTTGAGATTGGTCGGCCGTCCGGGTGCCGGCATCTGAGGGAGGGAAGGTGCTTGGGGGGGGGAGCATTCCGAGATAGTAGAAATGGACTGTGCTGCACAGTCTATTTCTATATTTGATTCCGATGCCGGGGGTTGCGCATCGAATCGGTATTGGGTGCCGCATAGTACATCGCGATTGTGCTATGCGGTTTTGAGTACTCAAAATAGCCAGTGCAAATGGCACCACATGTACACAAATTACTCTTCTGTAGCTCTGCAAAATAGTTCTATTGCAAAACATTTAATACTAGTCCTCTCTACACCATTGTCTGTATATTCACTACATTGAACTCACTCCTCTACAACCCACCTCCTCCACTACCCTCCTATGACTTTGACACCCACTACAATTGAAAATCTCTGTATGTAAAAGCCCTCTCACCATGTTCCCCTCACCCAAATCACTTCCTACCTCTCCAGCCTTTGCCACCCTCTTTTTCAATCCAGCTTCTACCATCTTCATTCCCCCCTCCAGTCCCTTCTGTGAAAAATCTAACATTGCCTGGTCCCAACTTGCCCACTTATCACTTTTTGTCTCTTCCCCTGTAAGTTTAAGCATGTGCTTATCTTTCCCATCGTAAATACAGCACTCTTGAACCAACTCGCTCTCAACTACTGTCCCAATTCTTTCCTCTGTCTTACCTCCAAGATTGTTGAGTGAAATTGTCTACAAATGCCTTACTCCTTTCTAACCCCCCCCCCCCCCACCCCAAAAAAAAGTAATTAACGATCTTTTCTTTTTAACTCTTAAGGCCATTACTCTTGACTTGTCCTCCTGGACCTCTGCTTCCATGACACTTGTTTATTGAGCATGGCGCTACCCATAGAAACATAGAATTTGCCTCTACACATTATTTACCTACCTCTCTGACCATTGTTTCTCTGACTCCACCATTACCTCTATTTGCTACTTGTTGGTGCTCCTCAAGGTTTTGCCGTTTTCTCTTTGCTCTATACATTTCAGTTTGTTTGGTCTCCTGTAATTATCTCTTTTGGATGATAATCAGACCTACCTCTCTTTTGATATCTTTCTGCCATTTCTTTATGGATGTCTGAGCATTTTCTTACTCTTATGGGGTATACACATGTTGAGCTTTGTGCTAGCGTTTTGTGCTAAGCAATTTCTGTAGGCAATTTCTCTTGAACTTCCCTGTGTCTAGATCACCAATACACACGTAGCGATTTGTGCTAGGCAAAAATATAGTAGATTGCTGTTTCTGTCCATACAAAGCGATTTGAACTCACTTGCTAAACGCTCTAGTATTTGACTGCATGCACACAAGATCTGAGATGGCGATACTGATGTGCAGGACCACGCATCACTATTGCGATGGGGTGTACACACGGAGCGATTTGTGCTTAATTTCTAATGGATCTAGACATATCGCTTAGAAAATAGATATCAGCATGTGTATTCCCCTTTAGCTAGAGGACTAAGAACTAGCTTATTGTCTTCCACTTCCTCTCACTGGGGGATGTATTAAAATACATTGCCGCAGTGATGCTAGTGCATATGTATTAACATATGCGCCTAGCATCGCAAAGTGGTGACAGAGGCTCCCCTGCAATACCTGTGAGGTGGTGTGCGAGGGGGTCTCCATCACATCCCCCTGGCTCAGCGGCTGTCCGCGCTGCCGCCTCGTCCCCCCTGCAGCCGGAAGGACATCCGGCTGTGACCTACTGCTAGGGGGAGGAGGAGTTTGATAGAGGATGGGGGGAGGGGGGTAGTCATCTGCGGTGGCCGGCGATATAAGCGAGCCCATAGGCTACTATAGGGTATAGCCACCCAAATACCATGCCCTGAGGTGGCAATACCATGCCCTGCGAAGACGTGGCGGCCGAGTATTCGTACATTTAAAATTGCGGTAAACCCCCCACCGCCCACTGTCTGTTTGAAAACATCACCGTTTCTTCTGTAATACAACATTGCTGCCCAGAAAGAGAAGTTCATCCTCTCTCTAGTCTTTCTCTAAACTGGACTTCCACCAATTTTTCCTTACCTTCACAATTAAATCCTCTCAGCCCTAAACCGCTAACATCCCTCTCGACAACCTGCCAGCTTATTTTATTTAAATATTGATGCCACCTATTTTCTCAGCTGATTACCTTCTCCACTTCTTCTTATATGGCTCTCCCTCTCCATATAAGACAGTTCTCCTCCCTTCAAACAGCTGTTACAATCCCATTTCTTTATCAAGGCCTTCCAGCACTTTTCCTAACCCACCCTGTGGTCCCCGCACACTGGACACACATTCCTCCCTGGTGTACTCTTTCTTACCCCACCTACTGTGGCAGTTACTCTCTGCATTCCTTTTGTAATCCGCAATTCCGAAGCTGGGCTAAAAGTTCAGTCGCTGCTAGTTATTAGTTAATGTTACTCTTGCATACTCCTGAAACAAACTATTGAAGATCATGTTGTTGTTTTTTTCTGTCCTGTTATGTATGCACTGCACTTTTTTTCCTATGTACAGTATTTTGGGGGTTATTCAGACCCCTGCTAATTTGCAGAGCCCTGTTAGCAGATAGCTGCTTCCCCGCCACAGAGGAAACCCACCCTGTGCAAGTCTGCGAAAATATTGCAGATCGGCATTCGTAACTTGTTAACCATCAAATTAGCTGTGAATTCGTAGCCGAGCAATCAGGTCTGAATGACCCCATATCTATTGCTTTCTGTGCTTTTAGATCCATAGTTCTGGATTGATGCATTTGTTTTAAGGGGGGGGGGGGGGGGAATCCAGGTTTATGTAGTCACATCTGTTATTTATGCGGGCATGCAGATCTGAGGGAAAACCAAGCTTGGTACTGAAATAGTATCTAGTCAGGCTTAGAGGTTGTTTCAGGTAAAACACTTAACAAGAAGTCTGACTATGTCTGGCAGACAGCACCACAATGGTATCTACAGGTTTTAACTTTTCTTTTCATTTACGGATGTCGAGCGTTTAGGGCCACCTGTGGCGCACAGCTTGCTTTCCTATTTACATGGATTTTGCCTTTAGAAAAATTTGAACTAAAGCTGGTATCATAATTCCTTATCACTTGGTGCATCTGCTCCTCCATCTACTCTCATTCCTTCACGTTCAGTGGTAATTCTTCATCAGCTGAGCAGCGGGGCTTCAGGTTCCAGTATTTACTACTGCAGTAGGCAAGTTATTCTTACTATTGAGGGGGACGTTTATCAAAGTTTGGAGACAGAAAAAAGTGCGGAGAAATAAAGTACCAACTAATCCTGTTTGTGTCATTTCCCAGACAGTGCTTAAAAAATGTCAGCAGGGGATTGTTTTTTTACTTTATCTCCCTACATTGTTTTTCTCCGAACTTTAAGTCTCCACCTAAATTTTGTGATGTTACAGATTTCCAGCCGAGCATTCATTGCTGCTACAGTGGTTTAGCTTTACCTTGAAAAGTAATGCAAGATCTTGCATTGGGTTATGACCAGCAGAGGGGGCTGCAACAGAGTTCAAAATTCAAGTAGGAGAGCCACACAAAGGGCCCGATTAAGACGCATACACGAATTCACAGCCCTGCCCAATTATTGGAAGATTACGCACAGCACATTGGTCTCCTTGATCCGGGCCCCAACTGCCATTTCAAACTAACTCACTGGCAGTTGGTGTTTCTCCCCTATTTGAAATTTGAACTGTGCTGCAGCCCCAGGTCTCGAACTGCCACGTTTTTTGTGGACGTTCCCGCGTCCCTCCCGTGGCCAGCAGTGTCCGCTGGGGGGGGGTGTGCAGTTGGGAGTTGTCTCTTCTCCCCCCCCCCCTCCTCCAATCTGACAGAATAGACGCTGTGCACAGTGGCCGAAAAAGTTGGGAGGTATGGGTTATAATACATGTAAATCCTTCTGTAGTTTATGTAAATTGTTATATATATATATATATATATATATATATATATACTACTGTTTATTGGAGTTGCGGGTTGTGCCAGATTATTGGGCTGCTGCCCTATACACTATATATGTATATATATGTGTGTGTATATATATATATATATATATATATATATATATATATATATATATATATATATATGATATGACTACAACACATTACATGGAGGCCATTTTTTTGTAAGTGAATTCCAGTATGTGAGAAAGTCGTACATCCTGTAACCTAAATGGAAGTTAGGACAATCTACTAGAAAAGCATCTGTTGCCGGGTTCTGTCTGAAGGAACAAAAACATTGAGTGCAGCAAAGCTGTTTTAATCATCGCAGGATATATTGAATGGGGTCTTAGTCTTGTCTTTGAAGATTGTTCTGTAGACATTTCTTACCTTAGAGCTGATAAAATGGTTTTCCCTTTAGTGAATACCAAGTCTTTTGCGTAAATTGTTAAAGCTCTGAAAAGTTCTTGAACATTTCTCCAAATGCTCAAAATATTCATACACAGAACTGTACTTGTCACATGTAGCTACTGTAGGCTATATTGTCTGCTTTTGAATAGTAAATTCCTACCTTTTTTTCTTGTGCTTATTTTTGTGCTTAGGCAGATGCAATATATATACAGCAGAAGCAAGGTGGCACTCGGAGACGGAATTCAATCAAAGTACTGCTTTATTGCAGGTTCAGGTGTATGCAACAACACAGTGTTTCGAGCCTGGTACCCTGACGACGAGCCAAGGCTCGAAACACTGTGTTGTTGCATACACCTGAACCTGCAATAAAGCAGTACTTTGATTGAATTCCGTCTCCGAGTGCCACCTTGCTTCTGCTGTATTGAAGACCGTTTGGTTTGTGGAAGGCACCGGGGCAAGCTGCCAGTTGTACATACCGTGGAGTGCCGGATCTACTTTGTGTGTGTGTATATATATATATATATATATATATATATATATATATTGTCACATATCAATTAGACCAGTGGTCTCCAACCTTTTTTGGGTCGTTAGCTACTCAAGACAAAATAAACCTCCTGAAGAGCTACTAAAATAAAAAAAAAAGAAATCTGCATAATAATCGAAAAATGCCCTTTACACATTATGCCACACACCGCAATGCCCCAGACACAATATGCCACACACTGCAATGTCCAATATGCTGCATACATTCCTCCCAACACTGAAGGCAGAGGGGAAGGGATGCGCTCACCTCCCCTCAGAAGGGAAGCTGCGGCGGGCAATTGAGGGAGGGACAGGCAGGCGGCTGCAGTGGTCGAGTGGGTTGCTATAATAAAATATGTAGGAGGTACTGTAGTGCGCTTAAGGCATCCTCTGCATATATAACTGTTCAGCAGCGTTTTCGAAATACACCAAATTATTTACCCCTTCCCCCCCTAAAGGAGTTATGGTATAAAGTGTCTAGTCACATTTTTTTGTATCAATTTGTGCATGTCCTCACGTGGACTCCAAATTAGCGTATCACATTTACCTGCTTTGCTCACCATGCTTCGGGCAAATAGCCTCTTTACTGTTCCCAGTCTGAGTCCACATGGATGGTAACATATTAAAAAGTCCAAAAAAAGAAAAACATCTTTAAAAAGTTATGTAGATGGAGTACCAGGGTGCCAAGATACTACTTTTTCAAGACTTCTCTTACATGGTTGCCGCAAGGAGAAGAGAATTCTCCCCAATTTGCAAGCGTCTGTTTGAAATGGAGGTCAAATTCGCACTAATCTACCCAGCGAAATTGAGAGTGCTATATTCCGGAAAAACATACTTCTTTGAATCCCCGCAGACAGCAAAGAACTTTGTGGACTCTATGACTCCTACGCACTCATCCGGAATGGATGATGCGGACTGATCTTCCATAAGGATACGGGTAATATTGCCTCTATTTAGAACAAAATTCAAGTTATGGACATTGGTTTATGGTTTAGGTTTATGTTATGCTCTAAGTTTATCTGAACATTTAAACGGTACAGTTGTATATTCTAGATGGTTACCCACTTCAATAGCTGTTATAGGTCTAGAAGGAGAAATAGATAGAAGTTACCAAATGCCTTGCTATATAGAGGCGTGGGATGTCCTACACCTCCTTTACACCCTACCCCATGCCCCCCCCTCCCATTCCCTTTTATTCACTCGAATTGTGTTAGATCTCTTTATTAGACTGGCTCCTGGGGTGTCTCCTTGGACAACGTGCTGGAACATATATACCTGGATCGTCCCTACGGGGCGATACTTCGGGAGCCAAACTCACTGGGTTCAGGAAATGATAAAAAGTTTATGGAATGTTATTATATACTTAATTGTTAACGACACACAAGGTTTACTACTGTCAAGGAATACCCGATGTCCTACACACTTCGTCAGGGAACACACATTTCCCAACTGTCCGCTTGCTGGGACGGACAGGGGAAGGCCCCAAGTTAAGCACATCTTGTTAAGCTGGCCTAGGCTAGGTATTGGATAAATGTCCTTAGCTACAACCAACCCTACCCAGGCGCAAACAATGATCAAGTTAGTGACCTGGAACGTAGAAGGTTTAAACACACCAATCAAAAGAAAAAAAATCTTGACACGTCTTAAGAGATTAAAACCAGACATAACACTACTCCAGGAGACTCATTGGAGGTCCTCCGATCCTAACACACTAAGGGACTCCTGGATTGGAGACTATCATGCAGCATCTTGTGCAACCAAACAAAAGGGAGTATTAACAATATTTAGCAAATTTTTATCCTACACTATAATTGACACTATGAAGGACCCCGAGGGCAGATATCTCTTTATAAAACTAACTATACAAGATACCGTATATACCATAGCTAACATATATGCCCCAAATGGCCATAATGCACCTTTCTTTTCCAGTACATACTCTAAATTACAAGACTGGGCGGAAGGTGAGATTATACTGGGAGGAGACTTTAACTGTGTCCAACTGACAGAGCTAGACAGAGACACTAATGCGAACACCCAGGGAATACCTACCCCTCCATCCCTATCGCTCTTAAAGGACACGTTGAAGCTCTCAGACCCCTAAAAAAAAAAAAAAAAAAAAAAGTTATGTAGACCTTTTAATGTGGCGACCATTGCGAGGTGGACTTTTGCTTGTGTTGGGCTATGTGTATGTCGACCTATCGACCAGATACACTGATAAGAGAGTTTTTCTACTCCAAGTCATGTTGAATTCTCTGCCAGTGACTGTGGAAAAGCAAGTAAACCGTTTAGGTGGTACCCACACAGGAACAGGACGTACTGTACATTATTATTCCTCTGAGGTAAAACAGGCTACAAACCAGTGAGCTAAAGTTAACTTATATTTATATTTATTAACATAACTATATTTAACTTAAGTTATTCTTTTTTTTTTTAGTTTTCCCTGTGGAATCCTATCATAGAATACTTTGAAAAACTTAAAGTAAACCTTTTGTGAACTTATTCCCTATTTGCATATGACTACATAAATTTCATGCGCTTGGACTAGCATTTACCACCTTTGCCACAAGAAAAATACCAGTCAGTGCCGTTAAATAAACTGGCTGGAATGTAGTTTACTGCCTCAGGGGTCATTTACTGTTAAATTTATACCACAGTTTCCCAGTCCGCTCCTCGTTTCAACCCTTAACTCTTTACACAGCCATTTTTCTCCTCCTTCAGTAACCCCGTCCTTATTCACGGTTATCCCTACGTATCCCATGGCCATTGTATGTAGATCATATTTGATAGAAGGGTTTTTTTTTTTCATTTTATAAGCGCTGTCTTCCACTGCTGACATATTGAATTTTGATGGATTATTTTACACATGAAACCTAACACTCTGTCCTAGACGCACACATAATGTACATTCCATATTATGTCTCTTCTCCGGCGATAAATACAGATTGATTAAACAAACCTCTTTAAAAAATATCATACCTGACAAAAATGACCAACTGCAGCATTTTTCTTGATTGCTAAATAGTCTGAGTCCTTTTCAATTACAGTTAATTCTAGACATATGTTTTGGTACAAGGGGGAAAAAAAATGGTCAGACATTCCAGATAGAACTTTATGTATAAAACATATATACTGGCTTGTCTAGGCTGGAAGTGTCTTATGTTCCAGAAACTTAAAGCTTAATGCTTTTGTGTTTACGGTTTCTGGTTTCACGTTTGTCTCATTGTCTTCTAATGTAATGTTTTACAATGAAATACAAGAAACGTCTCAGGCAATTGATTCGTTTATATTGGTGTTTACATTTGAATTCTAGACGTCCAATTAAGACTGATTAATGTACTCAGAAACTGTTTAGATTGTGATTAGGTTAGGGACAAGTATAAGTTAGGCATAGTGTGAGGGACTGATTTTGGGTAATACCACATCTAGGGACTAATCCAGACTTGACCACTAATGTGATAATTCACTGTGGACTGTGAGGAGAAAGCCACCACCCAAACAGAGAGAGAAAACACTCCATGCTAAATTGTGAGAGAATTGCCCGAACTATCTGACAGTATTTGCCATCCTTGCAAATTTATCATCGTTTATTTATATGGCGCCTCAAGGGTTCCGCAGCGCCTAACAATACATAAACGAGCAAAAACAAGCTAACAAATTACAGCACACAGCAATTTGGGACAAGTAAATAAAGACATTTGCCTCAGGGGGAAATGACACTGAAGTCATTATTAGCGTGGCAGAGATATATTTTCTAAAACACAAAAGGGGTGGAAGTGAGCAGAAACAGAAGGTAACTAAAATGTGAGCAACTCTCCTGTGAGTAGGTCTTAGGCTTCCAATAATCCACAGACGGGGTGGAAGAGTTCAACACTGATGCCACAGACCCTCGTCAAAAAGGCCTAGGCACGCCTACGTTTTTCCAACCACTCCCAGAAAATCACCCGGTCGCCACCCCTAAATACCAGCTTCCTGTCAGTCAAAGTCCAGCCACAGTGCGTATCCCTATGTATTTTCAGTTGCAAATTCCCCTCACACGTGCAGAATGCGTACTAGCAACCACACACAAAAGAACCAGGGTATTGGTGTGTTTAGGGGGGGGGGGGGGGGGTGGAGAGAAAGTTGCTTGCTATCCTCATGTATGCATTGTGGATGAGAATCCTTGCACTGAACAGAAAGAGCGGAGGGTGATATTGCATGATCCATGGGAATTAATGTGCGAATAGTCAACATTCTAGTAGAGATTCTATCTATATTTAACCCAGACTGGGTGTCCAGAGTTGCCTCTGTGTTACGTGTGACACAGTATCAGGACTAGCATTGGTAATGGTATGTGTTAGTACCATATATGGTTGAGTTTGTCACCACTAAGATACAGATTAAATTAAGTGCAAGGTCAGAACCTCCCGCAACCTGCATCTGAGCAGGCCTCTGTCCGTTTCCAGATGGATCCCTCACTTGCCTTTTGTCACACTTTTATTTTTCTGAGTGCTGAAAGAAACAAGGTTTCCCGAGCTGAAAATCCCATTCTGCAGTAACCAACAAGGTTCCAACTGAAGCATGTGGCTTTTAAAGTTACCCCCTTAGTCTGCGCCTTTAAATCTTTCATACCCTGATCACACACTGATGTTCCGCTACATCTCCAAACTACCCTTTTGTAAATGGGTCATTACTTTTGCGTACGATTGATGAGAACATTTTTGAAGATAAAGACTAAAATAATGTCTGCTTACTAGATGAGGAATTCTGCAAGACACAAAAAACAAAGCGGTGTCAAGTGAGCATTTCGGAACAAAACATACAAATGCAATGCTCTGCAGACTGTGGATAATACCAGACTCCAATAGGCACAGCAGATACTGCACAATGGGCTTATGCACAATATCACAGCATAGAAATCTGTTGATCTCTATATTCTACATCACCTCCTCAGTTAACCACACAAGTAAGAAATGTTTCCAGCATCGTTTGCTCCCAGTATCCATAGAGCCACGTGTAATACCTCTGCTCATGTGTTCAGCAGAAGCAAAGCAGATTAAAGATAATTAAAAGCCTATATTTGCTATTTCTCTGGCGGTATTAACACATAGGAAGCAACACTCTAAAATGCTAGTGTCCGCCAGCCCTAATATTGATGCATAAACTAAAGCGGTAGTTGCAGGCTACATTCAAAACAGAGGCAGAACTCTGGGAGGCAACGGAGTTATCTGCCGCCGGGCTCCTGATCCCAAGGGGGCACCTCTCCTCCCCTGCAAGTTTGAATCCGTTAATTGAAAGCAGTGATATAATTTCTGTGGCTGACTCCGCCTCCTAGCAGGACCATAGATGTGACCGTTTCTTTATTTTTAAACATAAAATACATATATATACACACACACACACACACACACACAAATGCATACATAAATTTATATAAGGTGGTGTGTGGGGGGGGGGGGCATGAGTTATTAAACCTGTTTTATATAAAACCTTTTTGAGGATTGTATGGTAATATAGTAATTTAGTATACTGCACATATTCTTTAATATGTAGTATGGAAGCCTTGGCACTTGTTTGCAAGGTGCACATACAACTGCAATGCAAAGTCAGCATTTGCCTTTTGAAGAACATAATAAAATTAAAACAACAAAGTTATGACACCGACTATAATAAAGCAGGCTACATGCGTGTTCCAATCATCACGATTTCTATAGTAAAATAAGTGAAAAATGTTACTAATAAACGACTGACCATGGAGGATATTCTCAAATAAACCATCCTATAGCGCAGTGAGATTACTGGCCACTAGAGGGCTCCCTTGAACACTGGATATTCAGAATTCAATGTTGGTTTGCAAACACATCATTAGCTCTACTTTAATTAAGAGCTAAACCCTACAAGATAGCTCAGAGGACTACTCGTAATCGAAAGCAGTGCATCATCATAGAGTAAATATCAGGAAACTAATCACAGCAAAATATCATTTTCACTTAATATTACAAATGAAAATGTAAATCAGACTTTGCATTAAAAGATCTTCTATTTTGGACTCCAGTATCTACCTAGTAAGTGCTTAGAACGTAGCTCTAATGTACCTGTTGCCTATAGGGGTTATGATCGATAATAATGTGGAAATATTTAATGCAAAACATTTATTACCAGTTATTCAGTTTAATCATCATTCATTTTATTTACAGTGACATTTACTCACACATCATGTAATTAGGTCTTCTGTCCTTTCTGTCTATTATGTGACAGCTGCTTAGTTTTTATTGTTACTAGATATGTACATGATATACTTAAGATTTCTATACTAAAATGTAAATGGAGAAGAGATCACCTTCACAGTATCATCCACCCCAACGAGTAGCTGAGTCCAGGTTATCGGTAAGTAGAAGCAAACTGTACTGAGATTATCATTGCTGTCCATTTCACATTATTTTAGTAAGACCAGTATGTACTAATGGGCAATTGGAGGATAGTCTGCAAACCAGTTCACATTTTCCATAATTGCAATATGAAATGTAATCTGGGCAAATTTACTAAAAATAAAATTGTAAAGAAATACCAGAGGAAGCCTTGTGAGAGAAACTGCTATCTTGAGATAGCGTTATCCAGGCTACTCTGCAATTCCCCTATTCCTGAACAGTTTTCTCTGCCTGCTGACCAGTGGTGGCTGCAGCTCATACCACATAGTGTAGGGGGTGCTGGTTAGCACATATGAACATACATGCAGGAATATATGTAACATGTGCTGACTTCAGGTTCAACCTGACAAAGGTCTAATAAAGACCCAAATGGTTGTTTCATTAGACAGTTGAGCCTGTCATTGTTTCACACTGAGTAAGCCCTCAGAGTGCCACCGCCATCCCCCATACTATACAGTGTCCTGCACTACGTAAGGTACCAAGGTAATTTACATTACAGATCCAGTGGAGTGCCAGTCGCATTTGGAACTGTGTGTGTGTGTATATTTCCCAGATCTGTCATTCTGTGAGTGTGTGTAAAAAGCTGGGCGGAGTCATAGGCTAATAGCCTATCAGCGTCTCTTTGACTCCGCCCACACAGAGTGGCGGAGAGGCACCACTGTTGAGAGTAAAAAAACAAGGGTAGTTGCGCTATACAATAGGTTGTGCAATAATTAAGCAAAAACATTTAAGAAATAAAAAATAACATTTATAATTTTGATAATATACTGTGGATTTGATAACAGCTGTGGAGGAATGCCACCTCTCTAATTTGCCTGCTGAAGACTATGTGAAAACCCTTACTTCGGATATTCCATCATTGCGGAGGAATGCCATCCACCCCAACTTTGATTGGAGGAAGTACTTTGAAGGGACACCATTTAACACTTCATATCGGGACTAATTGCACCTTTTTGGGCCCAAAAGGAAAAGGAAAGTGACACACAAGGAGATGAGGTGACTGTGAAAATATCAAATACAAATGCGCACAATTTATTGCAGCCATTCTACCCTTTTCTTTTTAATAAGTCTATTTTTAGGCTATTTAGCCGATTATTTTTAAAGTGTTATCAAATAATAAATGTTGTTTTTTTTTCTTAAATGTTTTTGTGGTACTTATGTAGTATCTGGGCTGCCGATTTCTAAATCGGGTACATCGCATCGCATGCGACCATCGGATGCGATGCGATGCGATGCGATGACCCGATTTTTCCATAGGAATCAATGTTAAAATGGACTGAGTCCATTTTAACATGGAATTCAATGGGAAAAAGGGGTCCTTTTCATACCCCTACTATCCAAGTGGGCATGGAGTTGGATATAAACCTGTGGCGAGCGTAGCGAGCCACCGAGCCCGAAGCGTGGCGAGCGTAGCGAGCCCCGCGAGAATACCGTCCCCTCGCGGGGCTCGCTTCGCTCGCCACGCTTCGTCCTACCGTCCCCTCGCGAGAATACCGCGAGGGGACGGAATACCGTCCCCTCGCGGGGCTCGCTTCGCTCGCCACGCTTCGGGCTCGGTGGCTCGCTGCGCTCGCCACAGGTTTATATCCAACTCCATGCCCACTTGGATAGTAGGGGTATGAAAAGGACCCCTTTTTCCCATTGAATTCCATGTTAAAATGGACTCAGTCCATTTTAACATTGATTCCTATGGAAAAATCGGGTCATCGCATCCGATGGTCGCATGCGATGCGATGCGATGCGATATCGCATCGCATCGCATCTGATTGTATGCCTTAACTTAAGGCATACAATCAAAAAATCGGCAGCCCAGATACTACATAAGTACCGTTTTTGTTTAATTATTGCACAACCTGATCTTTTGTATAGCGCAACTACCCTTGTTTTTTTTATTGTCATCTTATAAGGGAGTGACACCCCACTTTTTTATTGGTACAGCTTGACAAAGCAGTTCAATACAGGCGCCCTATCCAGATATCACAGTATCTGTTTTTTACATTTTTTACCACTGCTGTCAGGACTGCATTTGCCAGAATCCCCCCAACCAGACTGCAGCAGCTGGGGATCAATCCGCACCCCACTACCTGTAGGTGGAGAAAGTATTGTGCGGAGGCTGCGCCCTCCCTCCCTGCGGCTGGGGCAAGTTACAACCAGAGACCCCGCTGGCACTCCCCGCCCGGAGTTTCTGACATCCTTACCATGGCCCCACCTTAAAAACACCGTCATTCACCCATAGACAGAGGCCCAGGATTGGTTCGGAAGCTGTTCAGCACTACACCAGACTTTATTATACAGCTACCCATCGTTTTTGCAAGACCTTGGTTGGTTCTAGCCTACCGATCGGCACTCTCAGATTTGGTCATACTGTATTCCCTACTTCCTGGCTGTCTCCATGCTGGAGAGGCATTAGCTGCCCTATACACACTGTTAGCTCTGCATAACTAAACTTTCACTTTAAACAAAGATTGACTGCTTTACTCTGTCATTCGAAGTTTAGGAAAGGACCTGAAAATTGTAAGCATGTAATTGAATTAGGAAAATGCAGCTTAAAGTTTTATGTGCTTTCTGTGATTTGTAATAGGCAAAAAGCTTGTCTGAAAAAGAGATGCATTTATTGCAGACTGTTAATCCTAGAACATATGGCTTTACTTTTCACTCTTCTACCTAAAGTATATGGAAACTGTTGCCCAATAGACTAGCCAGTTATTTTCATTGGGTTAGGGAAAACTCTGTGGTAGCATATTCAACACTGTGCTCTCTGCAAATTTTAGAATGTTTATTGTATTGTTTAATTTGTATATAAGTCAAATGTTACCATATTACACGATGATGTCTTTTAACCCTTCTGATACTTTTACCACTGAGAGACATGTAGGGGGCAGGTGGAGATGGCTTGAGATCAGCTCTGTCTCTCATACAGTCTTCTTCCCATTCATTTACTTTGTATAAAACAATTTTGACGGTAGTGAGAAGTTGTTGCATTGGAGGTAAGGGCAGGGTGGTGTTATCCTTATTAAGGTGGTGAGAAGAACAGGGAGACATTCATCCTTATTGTTGTGGTGAGAAGGACTGCGTGACAGTGGCCTTTATTGTTGTGGGGAGAGGGACCGGGTGGTGTGGTCATTATTGCTGTGGTGAGAAGGACAAAGTCATGTAGTAATTTTTTTCTTGTGGTGAGTGTAAGTACAGGGAGTTGTGGTGGAGATAAGGACCGGATGGTGTGGCTTTTATTAGTGTTGTGAGAATGAGAGGGTGGTTTGGTCCTTATCCCTGATGTTAGAAGAAAATGGTGGTGTGGTCCTTATTGCTGTGGTGAGAAGAATAGGGTGGTGTGATACTTGTTGCTGTTGTGTAAAGGGTAGGATGGTGTTGTCCTTAATTGCTGTGAAAAGGTTGGTGCGGTGCCAACCTATGCAAGACTATGATCTGCAAAATGGGCTTTTATGTTCATGTTACTTTGCATCAGTACTAGACTTGTGTGAGTCCGCACATAATCTTGGAAGTGATTATTTTTAAATCGAAAAGACCAACATAAGAACACATTGTAGACTTAAATTCATGTATATTACAAGGTTGGTGGTGCTCCCAGACTAAGTTTCAGGAAAACTCTGATAAAGGGGATTTTCCTCACATGAGAGTGTAAGGAAAGGAAAGACTGATTATGTCTTTTCCGGGGCACTCTTTAATTAATTGATAGGTATGATAGTGTTTTAATTTAAAAACTAACTTTTATTAGGTATACCTTAAAACGAATAGTGCTTGTCAATACGAAAAAATGAATGAAAAAATGAATGAAAAAAATGAATAATGCATACATAATCAAAATTCATTAAAATATTCGATCAGAATTTGATCACAAATTTTTAGTTATACAGAGGGTTATATACATTTTCCTCTGGTTTCCCAGATTTTGCCAGTTTGCGAAAATATTGCTGAAAAAATAGGAGGTCAGTAATCTGTACTGCCCTATTTTAATATTAGGGATATTTACTGCTCCCTATCCCAGCACTAGTTCTCCTGCTTTCCGTTCCAAAAGTGGGAAACAGAAAGGTCTAAATGACATCAAATTTAAATGCCGCAGCTCTGATTTTCAATCTAGACAGTTTGTTAGGACTCTTGTTACAACATTAAGTAACATTGTAATCAGTGATCTGTGTGTTGACACATAAGTAGACACTGTTGCAAACCACACTTAAAAGGATTATATTCCTATGAGAGGATTTGTGATCAGGTTTGTAAGGGATAGTTCAGAGAAAGTATTTGTACATAAAGGTAGTGCAAGTCTCTCCCTTATGAACCTTTCTGCTTTTCAGTATCATGTGTTACCGTCAAATACTGAGTGAGAGTTAGTTCAATCTGTACCCATAGCACTGTAGGGATAGGTAACAGATATAAAGTAGTGTGAATCCTCTATGTAGTTAAATATGTACTGCTCAGAGTGTCGCTGTTACAATAAATATGCAGAGCAGATGTTACACCCGGCTGTTTTAACTCAGAGTATTCACACTGAACCTGCGTAGACAGAGGAGTTCCACAAGGCTGCGTACCTCAAAAGTTAAAGGATATCTGGGGTTGTCCAGACCCAGTGTGACCAAGCTTCCAGAGCGAAACGCGCGTCACTTCCGGTCCCAAACGCTCACAGACTCACTGTCGGGGTGAGCTAGGGATGACACGGCTGAATCCCAGCACTCTCTCCTCGCGGCTCCGGTAGCAATATTTTCGCAAACTGGCAAAATCTGGGAAACCAGAGGAAAATGTATATAACCCTCTTTATAACTAAAAATTTGTGATCAAATTCTGATCGAATATTTTAATGAATTTTGATTATGTATGCATTATTCATTTTTTTCATTTTTTTCATTCATTTTTTCATTCATTTTTTCGTATTGACAAGCACTATTCGTTTTAAGGTATACCTAATAAAAGTTAGTTTTTAAATTAAAACACTATCATACCTATCAATTAATTAAAGAGTGCCCCGGAAAAGACATAATCAGTCTTTCCTTTCCTTACACTCTCATGTGAGGAAAATCCCCTTTATCAGTACTTTGCATCAGTCCCCGTGAGTTATGCATTGCTGTGGTTATCTCTGTTTCACCTTTGGTTGTCTCCACTGGACCACTGAGCTGCTGCTATCAAACAGGGTTATGCAGTTACTCCACACTGGCAGTTGAGCACAAGAGTATAATGCAGCACAAAAGCAAACACCTCTAGAAGCAGCAGCTGAAGGATGATTTGTTAGGCCCAGTTATGGTTGCCAGCAGTTGACTGGTTTCAAGATTTCTACAGTGACTGTTGCATATAGTGTCTTCTGCTGTCTCTTTCCAACCATACAGGGTCTGTCAGGAAAGTAATGAGACTAAATCCGGGAGAAAGTTATTTTTTTATTATTTCAGATGCATATGGTTAATAATCTTTAAAGTATAAGTAATCTGGAGCATCGATACACTGTTGCCAGCAAGCCTGCCAAGCTTGGTACGACTCCTGGAAGGCATTAACCAGAATGTTCTTGAGTGCCCTTGTCGCTGCCACTTCCACTTTGTCTGAAAAAAGATTTTGTTTCAGGCGGCGTTTGATCCGGGGGAACAAAAAGAAGTCAGCTGTGGCCAGATCCAGACTGTAGGGTGGTTTAGGCAGCGTTGTCACGTTGTGCTTGGCCATAAACTCTCAGTGATGTGTGACTTGGCGCGATGTCGTGATGGAGAACCCAGGTAGTGGCAATCTTCTTGTGGACGCGGAGGACCCTGTTTCTCAAGCGATTCAGCCGTGTAGGTAGTAATTCTCTGTGGACCACACCCTTTGAGTCGAAAAAGACAACAAGCATGGAATTGGTCTTTGATTTGCCCTTTTGAGGCAAGGTGACAATGGTGTGTGCCACTTTGCGCTTTTCCTTTTGGTCTCCAGACCATAATCAAATATCCAAGTTCCGTGATCTGTTTTTACTCTGTAAAAAAAAAATTAGGCTCACTGTGCACACGCTCCAAAAGTTCACGGAAAGTCGTGTCTTTTTGATCATGAGTCCAAACCTTGGAAACCAATCGGGCACATACCTTTCCCATATCTAATTAATTTGTCATAATCTCTTGCATAGTTGTTTTTAGGAAGTCCCAACCTTTCTGCTACCATTCTAGCACTCAAATGATGGTCAGTGTTGAAAACATTGCGCGCTTTGTCCACATTTTCTTCATTTTGGCTTGTTGAAGGTCATCCAGAGTGTGGTTCATCCTTAACGTCTTCTCTGCCCACATCAAATAATTGAATCTAGTGCAGGCTGCCCATGCATATGGCTCTTAGTAAGCCTTTCGGAGTTAAAATCCTGCAATTTTTTGGATTGATTGCTGCCCTTATGCAAGTTGATTGACAGAAACCCGGCCTATGTGGGTGGTAACTGGCCACTTTCTGGGAGTGTTAGGGAAAAGGCAGGCATGCCCAGGCATTTAAAGGGAAGTCATGTGACGTCAGCTCTGGCCCCAATCCGCTTCTGTCGCTGAGTAAGTCCTTGGCTATGTACAATTTGGAGAAATCATTCGATGGTGAGCTAATTTTCGCAAGCTGTGCTAAGTAATTCACAGGATTGCACATGGTGGGATTTCACTCTTGTGGGGTGACATATACCTGATCGCAGGGCTCTGCAATTTACCAGAGCAGCGATCAGGTCTGAATAAACCCCAATATCCATTCCACTTTATTCTTTATCATGTATTCCCCACACTTAGAGTTCAGTTGGGCAGGGCCAGGTTTACCTTCTGTTTCATGTCATAGTATGCCATTTGCATCATGTACTTTGTTTTGTATTGTTTTGTTCTGTGTGCTGAGAAATAGTAAATAACCAGTTGTGAATGTTCTTAGATTTAATATTTTGGTACTTGTTTCCTAGAATGGCGCCCAGATTTTCTACGTACGCAAACGTAGGGAAATCGCATCGCATGGGCCATTTTAGTGCCGTGCGATACGTTTTTTTTACTGTAATTTATTCACTGCTCTGTGTGTCCCAGGGGATCGCATCGCACCTCTCGCAAAATCGCATGCGATTTTATAGGGTGTGCGATGCCATTACATTACCTATACAATGATATGATTGTATGACATACAATGATGTTTTACGCACCCCCCCACTATCCACGCCACCCCAAAGCGAGGCCCGCGAGGGGCGGCGGTACACGTCCTCCGATGTTTTCATACCCCCACTATCCACGTCGGTGTGGGGTTGATTCTATATAGTGTGGCGAGCGCAGTGGATAACTTCACATGTATTCCGCGTTCCCTCGCGGGGCTTGCTGCACTCGCCACTCTTCGGGCTCGGTGGCTCGCTGCGCTCGCCACACTATATAAAGTCAACTCCACGCCAACGTGGATAGTGGGGGTATGAAAAAGTCGTAGGACACATACCGCCGCCCCTCGCGGGGCTTGCTGCGCTCGCAACGCTTCGGGGTGGCGTGGATAGTGGGGGGTGCGTAAAACCTCATTACATATATTACATGAAAAAATCGCACGCCACTAAAATGACCCAATGCGATTTCCCTACGCAGAATACCGACTAAGTAAATAGCTTAGTGGCGCCGTTCTAGGAAACCAGTACCAATATTTAACCATTATTCCTCGAGGACATTTTTATAAGCTTTATATTGAAATATAGCCTGATAAACCTGTGACTTCAGTAGACATTCATGTATTTATCGACTACAGAAGGTAGATGCAGCTACAGTATTTTAAGGTGTTAATAAATATTCTGCCTAGTGCATTGCTAAGGTGTTAGTGATACTCATAATACAGCTGCCTCCATTGGAGACTATTTCTGATTCATACCAAATGCATATAAGCAGGTCACCCAGCATATGTTGCAGTGTGTGCTGAAATGTGCAACTGTATAAACATAATCAAATTTCAATCTCTTATCAATTTGACATAAATGCCAATATTTGGAGTACCACAAGGCTCAGTCTCGGATCCTCTGCTTTTCTCAATCTATACCTCCTCTCTTGGCAAACTAATCAGCTCTTTTGTATCTCAGTATCATCTGTATGTGGATAATGCTCAATTCTACAGTACCTATATCCCCAGACCTGTCTCCATCTGTATTGGGCCGTGTCTCTGAATGCCTTTCTGCTGTTTCATCTTGGATGTCATCTCGCCACCTCAAAATGAATATTTGTAAAAAACAGAATTAATTATATTTCCGCCAATAAATATTAGTTACCAACCTGATATCTCTATTGCTGTTGAGAAGATGACAATCACTCCTACCACTCAAGCTCTCTGCCTAGGTGTCATCCTTGACTCTGAACTTTCCTTTGTTCCCCACATTCAATCTGTCTTGAACTCATGCCACTTGCACCTAAAAAACATTAAAAATTCACCCTTACCTTACACAAGACACTGCTAAAACTCTAATCCATGCTCTCATCATCTCAGGCATTGATTATTGCAATAGTCTCCTTATTGGCCTTCCCCAATACAGACTCTCACCATTACAGTCCATCATGAATGCAGCTGTGAGGCTAATCTTCCTAGCCAGACATCCATCGTCTGCAAAGCTACTCTGTCAGTCACTTCATTGGTTACCTGTTTTCTACCATATTCAATACAAAATACTTTTACTTACACACAAGGCCATAAACCAAACTACATCATCTTGCATCTCTTCTCTTATCTCAAAATATCTTCCAACCCGACCTCTTCACTCCCCACAAGATCTACTTCTCCCTCCCACACTCATTACTCGTTCCATAAAGTTCTGATCGCAGGACTTTCTGCACCTACTCTGGGGAATGTTTTCCCGCACACAATAAGACTTTCCTCCAGTCTCCAAGCCTTCAAGAGTTCCCTGAAAACTCACCTCTTCAGACAGGCTTATCAAATTCCAGAACCAGACAACTTCATATACCGTTCCTATCTAATCACATTCCCACTGTACAGGCCACACACATCCTCTCTTTCTTTTTTTTTTTACATTTTCCATTCTCCTAACCCCTGGCCAATCTGCTGGTCACCGTATCTTACAGAACAATACAAATGTCATGAACTGATAATCCTGAGAATGCAGCTAATCGGGTTACTAGGGACTAGTGACAATGTTGTTAAGTCGGTGGTTCCCAAAGTGCCATGGCACCCTTATCGTGCCATGGGTTAGTGGTCCAGGACCAACTTAAATTCTTCATGGTACGTTTGATAGGCAAAACCAGTGTTTGTGGCTTCCAACCATAATTTAGGTGGACAAACAGAAGTGAATCGTGTAACTCACCAAATAAATGAATTTAAGAATGACCTACAAAAGCTAATTACTTATTTCGGTACTTGTGTAATAGCACGGCGCCCGGCTACGCTACATTTTCAGCACAGGCTAAGCTACGTTGTCAGCGTAGCCCAACGGTTGCCTAACGTAGTTAGCGTAGTGACAGCCCAACTGCGGCCTAGCGTAGGTAGCATAGTGACTCCGTCAGGCAGCTAGTCACCGTACTGTCCCTGGGAGCTGCAGCTCTGTCCCTGGCAAGCCTAGTGAGCACCTCTCACACAGCACTGGTAACCGCCAAATCTCCTCCTCTGGCGGAGGCCGGCAGAGAGGGGATCGTGTGGCCACCGGCGGAAAGGTGCTCCATCTGTCTGAGACGCAACCATGCCCGTGTCCGCTTCAGGGAGACAGGGTTAGGGGGTTCGGTAGCACGTGCGTCTCGTGCACAAAGTGTGAATGTGGGCACAAGTACGTCTCATGCACAATAAAGGAGACATTTGCCAGTGCTCCATGTTACATACTGGCAAATGCCTCCTTTTCAAACCCCTGCTATCCACGCCAGTCCAAAGCGTGGCGAGCGGACGCATTACGCTTTCCCCCAACCTGTTGATATCCCCACTATCCATGTCGGCGTGTTAATTTTATATAGTGTGGCGAGCGGAAGCAGATTACTTTACATGTATTCTGCGCCCCCTCGCTGGGCTCGGAGGCTCACTGCGTTCGCTACACTTTATAAAATCAACTCCACGTCGACGTGGGGGTATGAACAGGTCGGGGGGACGCTGGTTTGTCGCCCTTTGGTAACAGACTTAGGGCATATAGAATCCGCTGGAAAGCGTTTTCTGCACAGAGAGTTTTGCGCCGAATAAATTCCTGAAGATATGAGTCCAGATTTTGGCACGCAGTGCCCCTTTGCCTTTTGTTATGCCACTTGCAGGATCCCCAAAGGCGTTCGATGTTTTGGGTATGAGTCTCCGGATCCACAAAATTATACTGGTGGTTTACCCGTGCATGGTGGTACCCTGCCTGCTCAAGCTGTTCAGTGTTATATGCACGCCAGCAATCAGAATATATAGTCGTACCCGGTTCTATATACTTGTTGATGGCAGACATCAGGATGCTGGCGTCACGTCTGGCCACAGGTATTACAAAACACTCACCGGTGTCTCGGGATATGCCTCCAAACAACCACTGTTGAGGCAGGACGCGTCCGACATGACTTTTCTCTGGACAAAGAGAGACTCGTCCACCTCCACAGCCCAGCCAATCCGGCGTTGGGGCTGTGCCATCAAATCCACAGTGCAGGCCTCCCACATAATGTTATTATACAGCACAGTGGTTTTGTTCGACAACTTTAGTTGTCGATCACAAAAATATGTGCTTGTAAGCTCCTCTGCCCATGAAAATATAAAATTAAGTAGGGTAAGAAATGGGATACGACAGCCCGGAAACCAATGTGCCGCACAGAGACTGACCTTCTTTTGGCATGTTTTAATGTGGCAGTGCCACATACACATTAAGACAGGTTTGTGTCAGTGGCAGCAAATGGTGCTGTTTAAAAAATGCCACCGACGACTCCTCTGTCTGCGGCAGGTTAAACATCGTCAGTGGTTCAGCAGCCATTCCTAATTAACAAGGAGCTTATCCGAGCTTCAGAAATAATACAGCCGCAGTCACTTCACCTCTGACTGACTACGGTAACTGCGTAACGCTGACTGACTACACTGGCTGCGAGAACACTACTCTGAATCTGACAGGGACGCTGACTATACGCTGGCTGCGGGAACACTACGCTGATTCTGACAGGGACGCTATGCTAACTACGTAATGGGCGCCGTGCTATTACACAAGTACCCTTATTTGCTGTTGTTTTATTTTTTTTCAAAATTTCTTAATAAAATACTTTTCGCCTAAGGGTGCCGCTGAAAAACAATTCTAAATCTCTAGGACGCCGAGACTCAGATTGGTACTGTCACACGTAGCCGCGACGGAGCGCGGCGGGTACAGTACTCACCCGTCCGCGCCCGCCGCCGGCTAGCGTGTGCAGGCTCCGGTCTGCGGTGTGCGGGTAGCGGCAGCTCTGGGTAGGGATGGCAGCAGTAGTGGTGCCGGGAGGCCGGCGTCGCCATCTTGGTTGAGGGCAGGAGACAGATTGGCCCAGAGTGGAGGTTCCCTCCTCATCCTGTGCTGACAGCCAATGGCAGCCATCCCCTGGGGATATAGGGGATCTGCCTAGGCTGTTCAGTGTCAGTGCAATGAGTCTTTGGAGTCATTCACAACTCCTAGCTGATTCCCGGATCCTGGCTCTTTCTCTCCTGACTCTGGTGCCTTGCTCCCTGCATCTTGCTACAAGGAAGTTTTCTCCTGACACCAATGCTGCAAGTCCTACCTAGTGCTTGTTCCTGCTTGTGTCCCAGAATTACCCTGCACAGCTTCCCGCTGTCCTCCTTCATACAACTCATTCATTCCATCATCTTTCAGTCATCCGGATCCATTTCTTCTGTCATCAAATCAACCTCCTTCCGGATCCTCATCTATGTACTCTGGCTCACCAAGTATACGTTTCCAGATTTCCCTGCCCGTTATTAGTATTGTGCTGGACTCTATTTAATTTATTCCAACTGTCACTTAAAGAAGTATTTGAGTGAAGTTTATCATTTATGAAATCCGTTATTAAACCTGCACGTTTCAATCCTACTCCTCCTGGTCCGTCTCCGGTTCCTGTGCACCACACGACTCCATCCAGCCCTTTAGCCGTGACAGTTTGCACTGACCCGATGGAATCGGGTGAAGCACAGGCCTCCATGACGGATGTTCTTCAAGGCATCATGGCTCGATTGGAACAAGTAGAGACTACCCAGCGTCAAGTGGCTCAATTTCTCCAGACCTTGTCATCACCTCAGGCGGCTCCCTCAGTTTCAGCAGCACCAACCTCCGGAGCTTCGGCCCCTGCTGCTCCCCCTGGGCCAGCTGCTCCTCACCAGCTACACCTGTCAACCCCCAGTAAATATGACGGGTCCCCGAGGGGGTGTCGAGGATTCCTGAATCAATGTGACGTCCATTTTACCCTCCAGCCTTCCAATTTCCCCTCTCCCAAGACTCGGGTGGCTTACATCGTGTCCCTACTGGCGGGTCCAGCCCTGGAGTGGGTGTCCCCCCTTTGGGAGCGTGCGGATCCCATCCTCAATAACTATGAAGAATTTGTGGCCTCCTTCCGTCGCATCTTCGACGAGCCTGGCAGAGTGTCCTCCGCAGCCACGGAGATCCTAAGGATTCGTCAGGGCAGTCGCCCAGTGGGACAATATGTCGTACAATTTCAAACCCTGGCTTCCGAACTCAGATGGAACGAAGAGGCTCTCGTTTCTGCCTTCTGGAACGGCCTAGCCGGGCGCATCAAGGACGAGTTAGCAACTCGCGATTCTCCTTCCACCCTGGCTGAACTCATTTCATTATGTAACAAAGTCGATCTGCGACTCCAAGAACGCCAACTTGAGAGGAATCGCTCTGATCGCCTTCGCCCTCGATTTCCTTCCAATGTCGCACCAGCCTCCAAACCAACCCCGCCTCCTGCGGTGTCAACAGATGAGCCCATGCAAATCAACCGCTCCCGTCTCTCTCTCGAAGAGAAGTCCCGAAGACGGCGAGAGAATCTATGCATGTACTGTGGCTCCTCAGCTCACTTATTGGCTTCCTGCCCGCTGCGGCCGGGAAACGACCGCTCCTAATCTCCCCGAGGGAGGTCCGATTAGGAGTCTTGCTTCCATCTCCCTCTTCTTCTGATTCCACCATTCCGGTTACCCTTGTGTGTCCCCAAGGGAGAAAAAGAGTTCAGGCCCTATTGGACTCTGGAGCAGCGGGAAACTTCCTTTCTTCTTCTTTTGTTACCCAACATGCCCTGCCTGTGCAACCCCTGGATCACTCGCTGGTTCTCACTGCAGTGGATGGGAGTCGAATTCGTAGTGGACAAATCACCCATCAGACCACCCCGGTGACACTGCTCATAGGAGCTCTACATCAAGAGACCCTCGAATTCTTCATTCTTCCACAGTCCTCACACCAAATGGTCCTGGGCCTTCCCTGGCTCTCCAAACATAACCCACACATCGATTGGACCAATATGGAGGTCAAGGCCTGGGGAACAGATTGCCAGTCTACTTGCATTCCTCAGATCCTTCCGGTCTACCAGACCCATCCACAACGTGAGGGTAACTGTCCTTCATCCTCTTCAGCTCCACCCTTGTCGATACCCGCACCATATCGTTCATTTACAGATGTATTCAGTAAAGGTGGTGCCGACACCCTGCCTCCTCACCGTCCTTGGGACTGCCCGATAGAGCTGGTGGCCGGGAAATTCCCTCCTCGTGGCCGCATCTATCCCCTGTCGCTACCTGAGACTGAGGCCATGTCCTCGTACATTCAAGAGAACTTAAACAAAGGTTTCATTCGACCATCTACTTCTCCGGCCGGGGCCGGGTTTTTCTTTGTGAAAAAGAAAGATGGCGGTCTTCGGCCATGTATCGACTATAGGGGCCTGAACGACATCACCATTAAAAACCGCTATCCCTTACCCCTTATCGCAGAACTATTCGACAAGATCAGAGGGGCAGCAATCTTTACTAAATTGGACCTGCGAGGGGCCTACAATTTGATCCGGATCCGTCCAGGTGACGAGTGGAAGACGGCTTTTAACACGCGCGACGGCCACTATGAATACCTGGTGATGCCCTTCGGCCTTTGTAACGCCCCCGCTGTCTTCCAACAGTTTGTAAATGATATCTTTCGGGACTTGCTGTACCACTCCATCGTAGTCTATCTAGACGATATACTCATCTTCTCTCCAAATCTCCAACTTCACAGACAGACAGTGTCCGAAGTCCTACGACGTCTTCGCCAAAATCAACTGTTCTGCAAGTTGGAAAAGTGCGTTTTTGAGGTCACGTCCATTCCATTCTTGGGTCACATTCTCTCCGCCACTGGGATAGAAATGGACCCAGAAAAGGTGAGAGCCATCCAAGACTGGGCAGCCCCCACAACACTCAAAGGAATTCAGAGATTCCTAGGGTTCTCAAACTATTACCGGCGATTTATCCGGAACTTCTCTACTATCGCTGCTCCCCTCACTGCTCTCACTTGCAAGGGAGCTGATCCAAGCCGATGGTCGCCAGAAGCATCCTCTGCCTTCCAGCAGTTAAAGAGAGCATTCATGACGGCACCAATCCTCCTCCAACCAGACCTCGACAGGCCCTTCATTCTCGAGGTGGACGCATCCTCGGAAGGGATCGGGGCCATCTTGTCACAAAAAGGTGAGGATCAAGAATTACACCCTTGTGCCTTCCTCTCCAAAAAATTCCTCCCAGCAGAGAAGAATTACCCCATCGGGGAACAGGAGTTGCTTGCAGTCAAAACTGCGTTAGAGGAGTGGCGATACCTTCTGGAGGGGGCACGACATAAGATCACCGTGTATTCAGACCACAAAAATCTGTCCTTTCTTAAACAGGCTCAGTGCCTTACTGCCCGCCAAGCCCGTTGGGCCATGTTTTTTGAACGCTTTGATTTCCAAATTAAATTCCGACCTGGAACCACGAATACTAAGGCAGACGCTCTATCCCGCTCCTTTGAGACGACCTCTGACCTAGAGACACCTCCTCGTCCAATCCTCGATCCGCTGGTCTTCGCCCAAGTAACCGTACAGCCATCTCCTCCTCCAGGTAAAACGTTCGTTCCCCCCGAACTTCGCAAGAAAATATTGTCATGGGCACATTCTTCCCGCTTCGCAGGGCACGCAGGAGCACAAAAGACCTTGATGTTCCTGTCACGTTCTTATTGGTGGCCAACCATCCGCCACGACGTAACCAACTTCGTTGCCTCTTGTGTAAGATGTGCTCAGCATAAAGTGCCCAGAACAACTCCCGCTGGTCCTCTCCGCCCTCTAACCATTCCCACAGAACCATGGACCCATCTGTCAATGGACTTCATTTGCGAACTACCTCCCTCAAAAGGTCATACCGCAATCTGGGTAGTGGTCGACCGATTCTCGAAAATGGTCCATTTTTTCCCACTAAAAGGTCTCCCCTCTGCTCCAGTACTGGCTCAGCTATTCATCTCAACCATTTTTAAACTTCACGGACTGCCCAAAGAGATTGTATCCGACCGCGGAGTACAGTTCGTTGCAAAGTTCTGGAGAGCTCTCTGTGCCGCGGTACAGGTCAAACTCAAGTTTTCCACTGCCTTTCATCCCCAGACCAACGGCCAGACAGAACGGGTGAATCAAGACTTGGAGGCCTTTATCCGACTGTTTGTCTCGTCTTCCCAAGATGACTGGGTGGATCTTCTCCCGTGGGCAGAATATATGCATAACAACTCCTATCACTCTTCCTCCGGAACCACCCCCTTCTTTACAGTATTCGGCAAACATCCACGATCTCCGGATTTCTCAGAATTATCCTCTTCCGAAGTTCCTGCAGCAACCACTTCATTACAACGCTTTGCTAAAATCTGGTCGGATGTCCACACCGCTCTTCTTAAATCTTCCGCCCGATACAAGAGGATGGCAGACAGGAAAAGAAGGGCAGCGCCCAGATTGAAAGTCGGAGACCGGGTATGGCTGTCTACCCGCCATATACGCCTCCGTCTGCCCTCTATGAAGCTGGCTCCCCGGTTCATTGGGCCATACCCTATCACCCAAGTCATTAATCCGGTCGCTTATAGACTTCAACTTCCTCCTTCCCTAAGGATTTCGAATTCCTTCCATGTGTCCCTCCTCAAGCCTTTAAGGTTGAACTCTTATCAAAAGAAGATTCCCAAACCGCCTAAGATTAACTCCGAAAGTGGGGCTGAATTCGAGGTAAGACGCATTATAGACTCTCGTTGCCGCAATTCTCGTACCCAGTATCTGGTGGAATGGGTTGGGTTTGGTCCCGAAGAGAACTCTTGGGTGGATTCCATTGATTTGCACGCTCCAAAACTGGTAAAGCAATTTCTCCAGAGAAATCCGCACAAGGCCCATAGGCGCCCTGGGGTCACCCTGAAAAGGGGGGGTACTGTCACACGTAGCCGCGACGGAGCGCGGCGGGTACAGTACTCACCCGTCTGCGCCCGCCGCCGGCTAGCGTGTGCAGGCTCCGGTGTGCGGGTAGCGGCAGCTCTGGGTAGGGATGGCAGCAGTAGTGGTGCCGGGAGGCCGGGGTCGCCATCTTGGTTGAGGGCAGGAGACAGATTGGCCCAGAGTGGAGGTTCCCTCCTCATCCTGTGCTGACAGCCAATGGCAGCCATCCCCTGGGGATATAGGGGATCTGCCTAGGCTGTTCAGTGTCAGTGCAATGAGTCTTTGGAGTCATTCACAACTCCTAGCTGATTCCCGGATCCTGGCTCTTTCTCTCCTGACTCTGGTGCCTTGCTCCCTGCATCTTGCTACAAGGAAGTTTTCTCCTGACACCAATGCTGCAAGTCCTACCTAGTGCTTGTTCCTGCTTGTGTCCCAGAATTACCCTGCACAGCTTCCCGCTGTCCTCCTTCATACAACTCATTCATTCCATCATCTTTCAGTCATCCGGATCCATTTCTTCTGTCATCAAATCAACCTCCTTCCGGATCCTCATCTATGTACTCTGGCTCACCAAGTATACGTTTCCAGATTTCCCTGCCCGTTATTAGTATTGTGCTGGACTCTATTTAATTTATTCCAACTGTCACTTAAAGAAGTATTTGAGTGAAGTTTATCATTTATGAAATCCGTTATTAAACCTGCACGTTTCAATCCTACTCCTCCTGGTCCGTCTCCGGTTCCTGTGCACCACACGACTCCATCCAGCCCTTTAGCCGTGACAGGTACGTAATGTTGAGATTTTATCTGTAGACTGCGCACAGGCCAAGGTACCTGCAATCAGGAACAAAAATGTATTTCTATAAATTGTTTTAGGGAGGGGGCACAAAACCAGTATCTCGCCAAGGGCCCTGTGGCGTCTAGATCCAGCTCCGCCTGGGACTGTGCCTGAAAACTGAGACTATCCAACCAAATTGGGGCAGATTGGGGGTATGATTTATGTCTTTACCATTTCCTCAGAATAACCTCCTAAAATACTAGAATAACCTCCTAAAATACTGCTTGGATTAGCCTCCGTTATGGTTTCAATTAGTTATGAGAGTGGACAGATTAAGTAGTAACGTAGTAGTTGAGGTTGAAAAAAGACACATGTCCATCAAGTTCAACCTTTTTTGCAGATCTAACTAAGGTGTATGGCCTAGCTGTGATACCCCCTGTAATATAATCTACCTGTTGTAGCTTTGGCTAAATATCGAGTATGGGTTGTACCCCTGGATGTTTTTTTTTTTCCAGTTAATGTTTGTCCAACCTTATTTTAAATGTATTTAATGTGTCTGCCCATACTACCTCCTCCAGAAGGTAGTTTTTTCGGATACTCCCTAAAAACTGCCGGTTTACACCCCCAAATGCCGGCTTCTTGACTGTCAATGTCCAGCCACAATTGTGTTTAGGACTGCGCAGTCAATTCTCAATATACAAATTCACTGATCAGTTATCAACTCTTCATCAAGTCCAAGGACCTTATTCCATGTACAGTGACTGTACCCATCAGCGTCAAACTGCGCAAACTTCCCATCTGTCACCTTCTTGGCTGTAATCTAAGCACAGGGGAAGTCCAAAGCTGGTTTTTCATTTTGCAAATGTACTTAGAAATTAAGGTGACATGTACAGTACTATACAGCCTCCTCTGTTTACTAAAGAAAATATTGACCACCAATTATTTGACATTATAATTATCCAGTGGCATAGCTACATATGTGGCAGACCCCGCGGCGGCTTGGGGGAGCGGCGCCAGCGGAATCTGTGGTGGGCGCCGCTGGCTGAACTGACAGGCGACCCAGGCAGCAGTGAGCGCTGAGCTGATCCCGCCCTGTACATATCTAATGAGCGGGGACCCAGTGCAGTGCATATTGAATGAGCGGCTCTATGCCCTGTGCATATATATGCCCTGTGCATATGTAATGAGCGGCGGCGCCAAAATTTTTTGGGCAGGGGGAAGAAAAGATTCTAGCTATGCCACTGTAATTATTTTTAACAGAGGGCATGATCACAAGTATACTCACAATGTAATATTAATACATTCTATTTTTTATAAGTTATCAATTTAATATTGTACTACGCTTGACGGTTCCATCTGCCGTCTCCTTCTCCCGGCACATTCTGCAGTTGTTCATTTATCACTTTTACAAGTTGACTTTTACAAGTCCAAGGACCTTATTCCATGTACAGTGACTGTACCCATCAGCGTCAAACTGCGCAAACTTCCCATCTGTCACCTTCTTGGCTGTAATCTAAGCACAGGGGAAGTCCAAAGCTGGTTTTTCATTTTGCAAATGTACTTAGAAATTAAGGTGACATGTACAGTACTATACAGCCTCCTCTGTTTACTAAAGAAAATATTGACCACCAATTATTTGACATTATAATTATCCAGTGGCATAGCTACATATGTGGCAGACCCCGCGGCGGCTTGGGGGAGCGGCGCCAGCGGAATCTGTGGTGGGCGCCGCTGGCTGAACTGACAGGCGACCCAGGCAGCAGTGAGCGCTGAGCTGATCCCGCCCTGTACATATCTAATGAGCGGGGACCCAGTGCAGTGCATATTGAATGAGCGGCTCTATGCCCTGTGCATATCTATGCCCTGTGCATATGTAATGAGCGGCGGCGCCAAAATTTTTTGGGCAGGGGGAAGAAAAGATTCTAGCTATGCCACTGTAATTATTTTTAACAGAGGGCATGATCACAAGTATACTCACAATGTAATATTAATACATTCTATTTTTTATAAGTTATCAATTTAATATTGTACTACGCTTGACGGTTCCATCTGCCGTCTCCTTCTCCCGGCACATTCTGCAGTTGTTCATTTATCACTTTTACAAGTTGAGCTCCATCACAATCAGCTTCCCTGTGTCCTCCCTAGGCTGTCAGAAAACCCAAACACAGTAAAGAATGTGCGCTGAAGTTGTCCACAAAGAGCTGCTATAAAACTGCAAAATAAAATATGATATATTAAGTAGCTGTTGAGCCTCACTCGGGGAATTCAGGTCATTACAGGTCAGACACTGGAAATCAAGTCTGGACTGAAAATGTAAACTATTCAGGCTGTGTCTAAAACCTGCCTCAAATGACGGACTACTTTCTCTCCGTCAGACGAAGAGAGGGGGAAAAATGTAGTTGGTTAAACGGTGTCTGATGGAAAGGTAACATTATCTGTCAGCGGCGCTGATCATTCCAGAGTGTGGAGCATAGCTGCGCTAAATGCTTTTACGGGAGATTACATGGTGTTTATATTTGGGTCTTTATACAGGCATCATGTGCTTAGTTTTTTTTTCTTAACGAATTAAAATACTGTACCTATTACAGAATGGGTGCTTCGCGGAGTGCAGCTAATCTGAAACACAAAAAGACTAGTGGCAAATACTGAAAGTATAGCTGGTCTCTTTGTGAAATAACCGTTAATATAAGAGTTTGAACCACCAGAAGGGCCAGGGATTAAAACCCACCAGATATATATATATATATATATATATATATATATATATATATATATATATATATATATATATATATAATATAGCAGGAAACCGTTTATCAAAACAGCTTACATTACTTCATAAAAGCCTTAATAAAGGCTGAAACCTGCAGCGAGTGGACTGTTTGTCCTGATTGTGGACTACCTTCTCACTGCTGGGAGATTCCTGTTTTTAAGCAAATAACCTGTAGTGGGTCCATCATATTGATACGGCATCATTATTATTTGCTGCCTGTGGGCCATTGAAAGATTTTACTTGGGATAACTGTTCCCACTACCCTTTATTGATTTTATATTCGTTGTTCGAGCCAGAGTGAGGCTTGGATGCCGGCGTCTGACACGCAGCAGCGGGGATGCGGGATGACGTCATGGCGGGGCGCCGACGTTGGGGAGGCGCTGAGCCTAGCGTCACCCACAGCGCTGGTAAGCGTGTGATGCCAGGCAGGGAGCCAGACTCCGGTGAACACAGGTGAGTATGACATTCACTAATGATTGTTGGGGGTGGGTTTTTCCTTTGTGTATTTAAAACGGTCACTTGCTGTATGTACTTTGATCCCTGAGGACGGGCGGATTGTGCCCGAAACATGTCGGAGGACTTGCACTGCAATAAAATTGCTTTTTTCACTTGCTAAAAATCCGGGAGTGCCACCTTCTTGCCTACATCGTGTATGTGTGTGTGTATGTATATATATATATATATATATATATATATATATATATAATGTATATATGTGTGTGTGTGTGTCTATACGACGAAACGCGTCAGGGCGTGGCCTACAACGCTCCTACTGCACCTCACAGCCGATGTCTGGACCCTGGTGACCCCTACACGCCTCCCTGCAAGCCAGCATAGCGGTGATTTCGGTGGTTCCATGTTCCAGCACCTAAGCGTGAGCAGTCTAGCCTCTGGCTACTTTTAAACCTTGTGGTACCCAGCCCACAGTGTTTTTATATATGGTACGAGTTCACTTTGACCTGTACCAGGATTTTTATTGTCCAATAAAATCATGTATTCGTAATACTGCACCATGAAGCGCCTTCTCTCTGCCTCCTTCTAGATCTCCATCTCTCTGTGGATTCCAGAGATTACATCATAGAGAGAAGCAGCTGCAGGTCTACATATTGACTTTGGTGCTCATCTTTCCCTCATCTATTGGGGAACTTTGTTCTGGTGATTTATCTGACACACACCGGGCGCAGGGGCCCACGCCTGTTCTATATATATATATATATATATATATATATATATATATATATATATATATATATATATATAGTACACTTACCCCCCCAGCTGATGCCCAGTTGAAACGGCTGTCGGGACAGCCCGTGTTGCTAATACTTTTTGCACATGGAATAAACACGCTTTTCTTCACCTACGTCTGAGTGCTGGTCTTCATCCTTCTACGGGGGGGTAAGTGTACTGCATTTCATTATATGACCTGGCACCGACGAAAGCTACATCACTGGAGTGCCGTCCTGCTACCCATTTACCCAATTGGAGGGCTTCCAATAAAAGAATTGGTTTTTACACTCGAGGTCTTCGGTTTCATTTATGAAGTTCATGAACATTTCGTTTGAATACAAGTGACTCCAGGATCACATTTATTTGGGACTTTTAGTCTAGCTCTGTGGCTAAGTGGTATCACTTGAGCGCACTCTGGACACCCCCCCTTTTGTATATATATATATATATATATATATATATATATATATATATATATATATATATATGCAGTGTATCACAAGTTCTCAGAGAGCCAGTGAGAACTTGTGATACACTGCATTTCCCACTTAGAGAGGATCTATTAACTCTAGATTGATTCATTGCCCCTGATGAACTACTGAATTATGAAATGCGTCAGACCGCGGATTGATTCTATATGTGGCATATTTAAGAACATGAGAATGCTAATGAAATCATATGGGCTGGAAAACCCCTAATAAATGCCTATCTGTCTTTTTCTATCATTTGATTTATTGTATATAGCCACCTGTAAAATTGGGCATTGGTGATATAAATATAGCGCACCTCTTTTCTGGTCTTTCTATTTCCCTTTTTTTCATGCCTTTGTTAACAGCGAGGTGCTATAGGGGTGCTGCTTTCCTTTAAGTGCAATATTAGGGCCACAACTCTTTTCCATATATAATATGACAAATGTCACCCCAGCTGCCCCTTCTATGTGCCTGTTACATACAGTAGCCATTCATTATCCAGTATGGTGGCATCTTGCACGTATGTACAGCTGGCTATACGTATGTATTGCTGTTTCCCTAGCCGTTGGTGGATCCCTGTTTGTATTCGGTGGCTAAGATGTTATTAAATTGATGGGCACCTTTATTATGAAAGGAGCAAGCATATGTGCAGGGTATTTTCCCATAGGATGCCACCTAAGATAGTGAGATTTCTGGTGAAGGAGCTCTGCGGGAATGGACTTGCTTGCTATTAAATGCAGCATTCTAGGGCCACGTCCAGACCAGTATTTCTATTCATCACAATGTGGGACATTATAATAGAGGCAAATTACCCTTTGGGCCAAGTCTGTGCCATGTCTCCCCCCCCCCCCCCCCGTGCCACGTCGTGTCCCCCATCCACCCCCCCCGCTCCTGTGCCATGTGTTGCGCACACCTTCCCCCACCCCACCCCAATTATGCTGCAACCGGGCAACCGGCGTAAATACTGAGCCAAATTCTCAGGCAGAGTTGCATTGCTCTGATGTCTACAGTTATTTCTAGGTAGCAGCTTTGCGTAGTGTCGCTGATCAACACAAATAATCATTGCTACCTGATCCTATAACTGTATGTCTGAAATGCACAGAATGATGCCAAGTATTTGGTCAAAGTTTCAGAAGGATCTGTGCAAGCAGATAAATGAAAGTCGCTGGTCATCCCTGTGATTGTGATGTCAATAGAACATCATTTGTGAATTGTGAACTGTTATGGTAAATGTCTGTTAAAAGAAATACCAAAAAAATTCTAGACGTTACTTAAATTTTAATCTGACAAAATGTTCTGTCTGTAGCAGTAACACGCGGGTGCCTACCTTGTGTATGTTTGTGTTTTTATTGGACATTGTACAATTTTGTCTGCCTTTCAGTCTCCTGAAACCTGTGATTTATGGAGGTGTATAGGTCAGGAGTTTATTACAATAGCTGTTTTGTTTAAAAAATTTAGTGAGTCAAACACGTTGAAAGACAAACAGATGAAGAATTTAAAAAAGCTTTTGGAACGAGTCATTTTGTTTGTTTTGTTACAAAAAAGGAAATGTTAAATGTATGAGTTCTGGGCAGTAATCCATAAGTATTATAATATCGCACAGTAGGTATACAATAAGTAGTTCTGTTTTTTAAATAAAATCTTTTTTTTTCCCAGCCAGGCAGGTTAAAATATGTCTGCCAGGTACCAGTTTTATTTATTTATTAAGTTTCTTATATAGCGCACACACATTCTGCAGCGCTGTACAGAGAATGTTTGATCATTCACAACAGTCCATGCCGTAGTTGAGCTTGCAATCTATATTCCCTACCACATGCACACAGACATTCTAGGGTTAATTTGTTGTGAGCCAATTAACCTACCAGTATATTTTTGGATTGTGGGACGAAACCGGAGTACCCGGAGGAAACCCATGGAAGGACGGGGAGAATATACAAACTCCGCACAGTTAGGGCCATTGTGGGAACCGAACCCATGACTTCAGTGATAACCATTACACCATCCATATTTTATTTGTATAATGACTTCAAAAAAGTTGTCATAGTTGTCTTCCAGTAAGTCTATTTTTGGAATGAAGAAAATAGTTTTTTTTTTCCTGTGTGTAACTTACTTTTGATTGAATATGTAGGAGAGAAAAGCTTTGATTATGAAGAAAATAATCTTCAATGTGTATTATGTTGTATATGAGTACGTGTGTATTATGCAAACACAGTATATGGAGTATATAAAAGAATATACATTAAAAATAGGTACCTGGTCCATTTTTTATTTAAAATAAGCTCATAGTGGGTCATTCTATAGTGCATGTATTAACCTGGACCTCAGGGTTGAAAGTGCAAAGCATGAGCTATATTATCAGTGCAAAATTGTACGAGCTTTGCATTCCTTCTGTCTGGCAGATCTCTGTGGGTATTACATCATGGTCATTACAGTTATGAATCACTGTGCAGTAAAATCAGGAACATTTTGAAGGACAATCTTATCATGTATTTCACTTTTAAACAGAAAAGCCTTGATAGGTACTCAAAAATAACATTTATATAGGTGCACGCAGGGTGAAGTACCGTTGCATTGGCATGAATACACCACCCCTTCATCTCGTCCCCATCTCACCCTGGATTCGCTGATTTTTGTACACAACCCTCTGGGATTGCACAGAAAATTAACGCTCACTCCACCCCTAGTATTTGTTTCTTATTGGTGAAAACAAGTCTTATTGATATATAATCACAATAAAAGATATAAGGCGTTCCCAGTTCATAATGGCAATTGACAGTTGCAAGTCCGGGCATTCAGCTCGGCAAAAATCTGATATGTTCATGTGCTGGGCGGTCCAGTTGTGTCTGTGAGCACAGCCTGCTGAGCGGGCTACTATCTCCTAACTAGAGTCAACCGCAATGGCAGTCTGCCATCTCCGCAACCCAGTGCAAAGAAGAAACGACTGCAGACACACGCTCTGTGTTTTTGTTCTAGGTCAGAAAGCCCCTGTAAATACGCAGGTGCGTAGGGATAGACGCAGGGTCTGCCACGAGTCACGTAGGCGAGGCATTGAGGCACGTTCCCATGCAGAGCACTTGAAGGCAGAGATTCTCGGTTCGCTTCAGTATCTCTGTGTGCCAAGCAGAGCATCGGGAGACAGAGCTACTCGGTTAGCCTCCCGTATCCCAGTGTGCCATGCGTTGCACAAGGGGGCAGAGCTGCTTGGACAGCTGCAGGATCTCTTGTGTGTCATGCAGCCATAAGAAAAGCCTATAAGACAAGCTAAGCAGCCCTGCTCAGCATGTCTTCTAGTCTTTATAGACCGGCACATTCAAGCATTGGCCCTTCCAGCAATTGAAAGGTGTGCTAGATAGCCAGTCCCCCCCTGTTGGTGTGTGTGTACCCATATATGTGCGGCAGTCTCACACAAGGTTTACTGTTAGCTGTAGTCGTTTTTATGCTCTGCGTGCTTACAATAAAATTATAAGGCAGAGTTTTAATTGAAATTATAATTCATGTTTTTGTTTCCCCCACAAAGATCCATCATAAAAGCCTGTATTTGTAACAATATAGTGCCTACACTCTGAACTATATCGTCAACGATATTGTTGAGTGACATCCTCCTGTCCCTGCTCCGTACATGCTGTCCTCAATGACATAGCAAAAATTGAGCCGCATGTACACGGTTAACGACCCGTATAACATCATTAACTATATTGAGTGTACACGCTAGTCAATATTACAACCGATATCGCTCAGAAGAGCCAAATTGAGTGATATAATTTGTAATATCGCTTAGTGTGTATGGGGGCTTCTTGCTAAACATCAGTAACAGTAAGTAATGACCGTAGGAATGAGATTCCCAGTTTCAAATCCCTGCCACCTACATACTGGATGGTATTGCCTAGCATGTGGGAGTTTGTAATTGGAACATTGGGCATCGAGGCCGCACACAGAGGTGCATCTATTCCACAGTAGGAGTGACCACAACGCTTTTGTTCAAAGGAAAAAAAATTATATTACCGCAAAATTGTGTGTGTACAACAGAATGAACCAGCTGTGTCCATTACACCAGGGGAAGATGCTGCCAGATTATTGCTTATTGGCTGTGCTGGGTGGGTGCTACTAGTGTAAATAATTCCTCATATCCATCCCCTGTGGCCACAAGCAGTCCAGATCTAAACAATTTTTTTTTCTTTTGGATGAAGAGATAACTATTAATTAAATCATTGCCTGTGTTTGGAGCTGAATAACCATTGCTTTAAATGCTAGAGTTGACCAGTTTGTGAAACCATATTGTCTCAATAAGATGACATTTAATACCATTCGGTTAGTTCTAACTAGTGAAGAGAGCTGCAGAACACCTGCTTTATATATCATTGCAGCTTTTTGTGGGTTTTTTTTCCCCCTATAATTACAAGCATTGAGTAAACTGGTGTTTTCATACATTCAATGAATCCCCAGCGGTGTAAAGTAACATCTGCAAGAGTAATGAACAAGTCTTTGGCTGTTCTTGCAGTGAGGAAGCCTGCAGCTGATCAGCTCTGCCTCATTTGTAGGTGTCACTGCAGCAGGGATTAGTTTAGAAGATTCCAGGCAACGTGACACAGCGGCCAAGCCAAAGAAAACCTCCGAGCTAAAATACATCTCATTTTCAGCCATTGTTTAACCAAAACATGAACCAATTATGACACGTTTCAGGGATGATCAGTGTGTAACTGCACTGTTTACGGATATTGTTCCGTCCCAGCACATGTTTAAAATGTTCATTCAGTATGTAGCTTTGGCAGTCCCAATCTTTCATAAACAAAGATTTATTTTTTTAAGTCATCATCATCAATAGCAGTCTTTAAAGACTATTAAACACATTTTGCCGCTTAAAGTCCAAAATCATGTAACCGGAGCTGTGTGCGCACACTGTGTTATACAAGCATTCACTTTGCATCAGGTTCCCGGTCGCCTGTAGCACTCATGCTCTGTAGATGCAAAGACACTCATTAAGGAAGTGTCACAACATCCGATGTCTGACTTGGCTATTCCGTATTTGTATGGAACTGCATGAGGTTTTTTTTTTTGCTATTGGGCAGCACATGGGGCCTTGATTGCATGTGAATGTGTGTGTGTTTGTGTGTATATGTGTATGTGTGTGTGTGTGTATATATATATATATATATATATATACAGAATAGAGGTGCGCTACTATTATTTTTTACCAATATCCCCTAAATAGGGAGGTAATTACAGAAAATAAGTCAATATGATAAAAACAAATACATGAACACACTGCTGCTGCTTGTTCTAGGAATTTTGCATTGGAATACCTAGTTCACAAAGATTTTTTTAAAAAGCCGAAAATCACACGCTTCTGAACTGGCATACTGCTGTCTTCTCATTATTTCTGAGTGCCGCCGCATCTTACTTGAGCTGTAATAGTTGTCCTGCCCTGGTGCCAACCTCTGGATATTGTGTGCACAAAACCATCAACATAGCATTAGGAAGAATGGGCACTCAGGGACTGTAGGTAATAGTGAAAAAAGTGGACCAAGTTTATTCCATATTGGTCAACGCTTCAGGGTCAATTCCCCATCGTCAGAACATATAATATACGGTATAGTATATGTTCTGACGACGGGGGATTGACCCTGAATGTTGACCAATATGGAATAAACTTGGTCTACTGTTTTCACTATTACCTACACTCGGAACTGTATCCACAATTAATCAGGCTGGAGCCATTGTAGATAGACAACGTTTCAGTTGTATTTAGCAACTTTTTTCAAGTCATACATAACAAAAACAGTGTAATACATTCCTTTATAGTACAGACAACCAATGTGCAGTGAATCACGCTGGCAGAGATCGAGGCCAGACATCCGCCCGGTGGCCGCGCAGAGTGATTATGTCATAGTGCACGCAGCATCCCTGCATCAGTGAAAGATGAACCATCACCATGGAAACGGGTAACAAACGGCGGAGCCTTTAGACGGATGCGGCTATAAACAAAATAAATAACACAGATGAATATACATATAGCGCAGAGGCAGCCCCAGTGATCTCTATACAGCATATGAAATATAACGTGCACGGGCACAGAATCTGGTAGATTACGAAATTTCACAGTTGACATGATGCCTAATAGAAATGGATTTACCAGTGGGTGGCAGAAAGTCTTGCCTGCTAACATGAATTGACATGTGACACAGCCACAGCGGGTACAACCCACGGGTTTGGAGCTAAGAAAAGACGTGGTATTATGTTCTTTTTGAAGCTTGGTTAAATCGGTTTTCACCAGCCAATCACGTAAACTCACGGGAGAAGCATGGCATTAGTGATGTGGTGGAAAAGGGTAGACTGGAGTCTGAAGAGACAACAGCCCAGTGTCACTTAGTAATAGTGTTAATGCCAGGGGACGTGACATTATACTGATTGACCCATGCCAACCGACTATTCTGCTGGGATGCTTTAGCTTTTTTGTGGAAAAGGCTGGAGTGATTGATAGATAAGGCTTTATCCTTTGCCTGTGCAACACCCAGAGTTCACACGCACATCTAAGGTTGCTCTGAGTAACCTTAGATGTGTGTACGTCTTCCACATCATTCGATGGTTGGCGACCATCGATAGATGTGGGTGTTCCCCCTGCAGGCTGCCAATGGATGTTTATGTAACACGTCCATTCGCATGCTCTGTGAATGTACGCACAATACGAATGGTGGGCCAGCGTACCACCATTCACAAAGTGGGATCTGGTTTACTCACAAGGATGCAAATGCGCATCTGACCGAATTAACCAGAATAACCCCCCAAAGCTAGAGGACTGGGTGGAAATACTATATGATGGGAATTTATTTCCAGGAATTGTTACAAATATAGGAAAAGGGTAATATAATGTTAACCTCATGACAAGAGATGGGAAATACTGGAAATGGCCATCAGTCAAAGATGAAATGGTACTTGTGTACTATCACGGTGCCCATCGCATCGCAGGCATGTGATGGTATGCGACGCGATTGGCACCCGATGGTATACAATTTAAAAATTTATACCATTGTATATGGCATACAATGCCATACAATGCGATGCGATTTTCAATTGTGTAAGCACCCTAATGGGGGCTTACAATGTTAAATGCACCCCCACTATGAACGTGAACCTGAAGCGTGGCGAGCCCGCGCGGGGCGGCGGTACACGTCCTACGACCTTTTCATACCCCCACTATCCACATCGGCGTGGAGTTGATTTTATATAGTGTGGCGAGGGGACGCGGAATACATGTAAAGTAATACGCTGCCCCTCGCGGGGCACGCTGCGCTTGCCACGCTTCGGGCTCGCTGCGCTCGCCACACTATATAAACTCAACTCCACGCCGACATGGATAGTGGGGGTATTAAAAGGTCGGAGGACGCGTACCGCTGCGCTCGCCACGCTTCGGGTTCACGTTCATAGTGGGGGTGCATTTAACATTGTAAGCCCTCATTAGGGTACTTATACAATTAAACATCGTATAGGGGGCTTATACAATTTTAAATCGCATCGGGTGTATGCCATGCGATGCGATTATATGTTGTGCGACCAAATATCGTGGGCGCCGTGCTAGTACACAAGTACCGATGAAATTTGGCACCAAAAAAAATAAAAATTTATAACAGCTGTGAAAAAGTAGTTATAACTTGTAAAATATGTAGATTTTAATTTGTTTAATAACTCTATTTGTATGAATATAAGCAAAGTGTAACGTGAGACTGTGTACCATTATTTATTTTTGTAATGCAATATGCTTTGTCATTTTTATATTCCCTAATTATAGGTTCATGTATAAACAGTGGTTTTCACATAGTTTTTACATTGATTTCTTTTTTTATGATTTTTCAGGATGTCTCACATGCTTCAGTTTGATGAGAAAAGTCGGAAGGTCAAAGATGCCACCATGCAAGATGAAGACACGTTTGAAATATACGATCCACGGAATCCGGTCAATAAAAGAAGAAGAGAAGAAAGCAAGAAGCTGATGAAGCAGAAGAAAGAAAGACGATAAATGATTTTTGCATTGTAAACATAACTATTCATACCCTGCTTGGAATCAGCCCCGGAATGCTAGTCTTGTGTATTATTAAATATAGTAGGAAGCAATTCCAGCAAATTCTCGGTTGGCTGTTCTTGCATTATTTAATAATGTTCTGGGGTTGAGTGGAGTTTGTTTTTATCCTTCATCAAAACATTGCCACAAGTAACCGTGTACAACATTTGTAATACCCACATCTATCATCCGTATTTTTAGATATGTTTTCCTAAGGTCTATCCATTCGTGGAAACAGGAGAGCCAGAGATGAAGGTTAAGAACAACCTGTAAGCCAGTGAAATACAATGTTAGCACAGAGTACCGACAAGTTGGAAGAAGAAATAGGAAACACGGAGATCATTTATTAAGTAGACAAGTTGTCCATAGCAATTAAACAGCTTCTTACCTAGTATTGTCAGGTACATTCTACATACCCTACAACATGGCCCATTCCATTAGGTACAATGGGGCAGATGTATTGAGCCTTGTGAGCAAGGGTGATAAAGAGAGATAAACGTCCAGCCAATCAGCTCCTTACTGACTTTTTTCAAACACAGCCTGTAACATGGCAGTTGGCAGGTGATTGGCTGGACGTTTATCTCTCCTTATCACCCTGGCATTTATCTCTTGTTAAAGCTTAATACATCTGCCCCAAAATGCTCTATTCCTGGACTTCCTTACCAGTGGCAGTTGCAAAGGTAGGGCTCCAGCACAGTCCAATATTCCAAAAGGGGAGCCACACCTAATGCCACCCAACATCACTGTCCTGGACACACTGGCAGGACTTTGGACTGTGCTGGAGTCCAACCCCTGTAACTGCCACTGGCAGGGAAGTCCAGGAACAGAGCATTTTGTACCTACTATAATGGGTCATGTTGGAGGGTATGCATTCTATAACATGATAGGTAGAAGCTAATTGGTTTATATGGGCAACTTTACAATTCTTCAGAAGACTTAAAACATTTCCTTAAAGTGTCTAGTTAAATGCTAACAGCAGCACATGATATGAGGATCTTCAAAAATGTGTTTTGCTAACCTAACTTTTATGTGAAATAAAGCAAATATTATAAACATGTTGTTTATACTACATGGAACTGTGAGGTAGATATATGAAGCAGTGGTAAGAGGGCAGAAGTGAGCCAGAGGAAAAGATAACCATGGCAACCAATCGTCTGCTCTGTATAATTGTATATTATGCAAATTATAGATGTTACTACAGTGCTGATTGGTTGGCATTGGCTAAATCTCTTCTGGCTCACTTCTCCTTCCTTATCACTGCTTCATACATCTACCCCTGTATGTAGTAACAATGTGTCATGTGCGGAGTGTATTACTGTACTCAGGAATATGATTTTCAAGATTATGATTAGTTTTTCTTTACGGAGTACAATAAATAAAACGTTTTCTGCTGATTTGGTTCTTCCGAGTCTGACGTTTGTTATTTTTACATTTTACTTCATAAAATAGATTGCTCACATTTAATGTCGTAAGGGCAGAGATGTTCATTTTTTATTTTACTTCCATGTATATATTCTAGACGCGAAAGGACAAAGCAAGGGCAACCACCTGTTTAGCATACCAACACTCCGCACATTGTAACCAAAAATAACAGGAAAAAGCAGAAACATAAGCTGCACCCAGAAATATCTTCTCACTTAAGTACTGAAAATACGCCTCAAAATATGTTATCGAAGAGTGGTGCTAAATGCCGGAATCCTTCACGTTGTCCATCTGCACCTACTTGGGCAGAATTGCGGCTCTGAATTGAGCAGATCTCTTAAGAGACCTTCCGGCCGCCACTCTGCGAGCAGCCCCGTCCTGTTCTAAAGAACTTGCCCTAGGAGTGTATGTCATAAACTTGGTTAATCCTAGTTCATTTTAATAATAAAAAAAAAAAACATGGTTGTATTGTTTCATATAATCTAGGACTAAGGGGGGGTATTCAATGATGGTCGACCTCCCGCAGCCATCTCCCGACGGGGGAGATGGCTGCGGGGCCCTATTCAATGCTGTCTTCCCCGACAGCATTGAACAGGGGTTCTCCGCAGAACGAGACCGACATCACAAGCTGTCAGGCTCGTTCTGCCGAGAAAAGCCGGAAAAAGGCGAGCTACTGGCCGGAGCTCGTCTATTTCCGTCCTCAGCTCGCGGCCACGCCCCCTTCTTGCCGCTCGGTGGCCAGGACATTGAATCCCGACCGCCGAGCTCACGTCGAGCAAAGCGAGAACAGGACAGGGGCACCCCTGACATTGAATACCCCCTAAGTAATCATAGTATATAAGTGTATACACAAATATATGTTGGCGCATAAATATGTGGCATGTAAATTCTTAACATCCCAGGGACATGCAAAATAAACCATTTTTGCCAGTGCCTATGTGTCGTGGTAAAAAGATCCTACAGCTCTCGGAACATGATACATGTTGCTTTAAAGCATTGTTTTGCTTGACTTTTCCTAATTTAATACGCCTTTGATCTTGTCTTCCTATTCAGGGTTCCCCCCTATGTCTGCAATGACTTAATTCCTTTACTGCGTTTGTGCTGTCACCTCTGCTGCAGGGCTTTCCCTGGCATGCTAACTTTCACACATTCCCTAACATCACCGATTTGTGTTCCTCCTTACCCACGCATTCGGCCATCATAAAAATAATGCTGGTCACCTGGACTGGGGATGTAATCCACTTACAGAGAACAATGGTTGCTGAGCTCAGAAACGGCAGCAGATGATTAGCAGGGTCACATTTTCCTTCTAATGCTGTTTTAGAATAATGAATATTGTAAAGATTATGTTTTAATATCCCGTTAAAATTATATCAAATGGTTTTGCAAACAATTCCAACAGCCGACTTCCTATGAATGAAACATAACAATGCTATCAGTAGAGGTGTGGCATATAATTTATCCATCTGCCCGCCAGATTTATGCACTATTTGTAGTTGTGTGCCCACCCTTCCTTGGCAGATTGGCAGCACAGATAAGAAAAAGGGTTTGTGTGAGAAAATGTTTGCTCACAGTTGTAACTCCTAAATATAGTCTCTGTGTAGGCACATGTAACTTATATGCAGTCAGAACGTTTTACAAGCTTGTATATTATAGGGAATAATGCGCCTGGTACTTTTACCTTGTACAGGTATCTGGATTTCTGTCATCTGTATAAGAGCCTAGAACCATGTGCCAGAGGCGGATTGGCCCACCAGGAAACCGGGCCATTTCCCGGTGGGCCGGTCCAGATTCCCCACTGGCAGGGCCGCCGACCGTGGCTCCGAGGCTGGCATCATCCTAGATGCAAGCGGCCGCAGCCTGGTCACAATTGGCAAATATGGCCGCCGCATATATGCATATATTATGTGCACGTATGCGGCAGATATATTTTTTTTGGGCTATGCTGCACTGTTTCCTGTGACCAGGCTGCGACCGAGCGGACCGAAGCACGGCGGTGCGGCGGCCGAGGCAAGAAGTAGTCGTGTCCCCCCCCCCCCCCCCGCGCTGTACTATCAGGCCCCCCCCCCCCACCCGCTGTGCCGTCAGCCCCTCCACCCCCGCTCTGTAGTGTCAGCCAACACCCCCCTGGGCTGCCGCATAAGCCCCCCCCCCCAGGCTGGATTCCGTTCCCAATCCGCCCCTGCCATGTGCCATTATATGGACAATGAAAACCACTGGTCTTCTAGTATTGCTATCAGTAAATACTGGAATATATATAGAAAATCAAGCAGGCTGCGCTAGTCCTCAATATAGATTTTTCAAATAACCAGAGGTTGTACGGTGCAGCTCGCGGTCCCGATAGTGCATGCGAAAAAACAGGAGACAGGCGCGCAATGAGCAATAAAATTCAAATTAGATTTATAGATTAATAGCATCTCCCGTACAATGTAAGTTTAAAATGAACAGCTTGCCGGCATATCAAATAGGGAACAACAGGTAGCCGTCTCTTGCATCACGTTGAAGTCGCAGAGCTCCTAGCCAATCAGACTCCCAGCTCCACAGATACTTCACAGGAAGAACACGCCCAACATGTTTCGTCACTCGTCTGGACTAAGTCAGGGGGTGTGGCCATCATTGTTGGGTCCGTCTCTTAAATACCCAATGTAGTCATCAAAGATATATTGCAGGTTTGCGTGATTGAATTCCATTTGGATATGACTGGTAATTTATCACTGTTTATCATTGCTTCTAAATAAGCCATTACAATTAGTAAACATTCTATATTTTAAGATTCAATATATAAAACACAAATAATAAATATAAAATGAACAACAATACAGAATATACACCTGTTACACAGAATCCACACGTTGATATACAACAGTAAATGTATCAATGTACAAAGGCGACTGCCCTCACCGCTCAATATATATAGAATGGAGGCTTAGGGTTATGCTGTACAGGGGTACAGTTTAGGCTGACGGGGGGGGGGGGGGGGGGTAGGCACTAAGGGAGGGGTTGGGCTGCAGGAAGGAAGGGGTGAGGGATCAGAATACTTACCAGTTACAATACTTACCAGTCTTCTAACCGCCGGCATCCCAATACCATCCACATAAATACATGCCACAACTAAAAATCATTAATTAAAGGCATCTTGGGTTGACTACTGCTTCAGAAATGTTTATAGACCATGTTCTTGTCCTGAATTGTCTTGCACTATAAGTAACAGTAGACTTTTGCTGTTGGCACGAACAATAATATACTGCAAATCTGTGTGTCTAGCAAAAAAAAGCATCGGATATTTTATTTAAAACATTCTGCAAATGTCTAACCTATCATATATGGTCCGCACACCAGTAGCTTGCAGTTCAATATACTCACCTTTCATATACAGAGTGGGGGAACATCTATACAGTCGTGATAGCACTAGGCGCAGATGTTGAAACAAATCCAAAAATAAATTTGCTTTCAGTTAGTTTTTGATACAAATGAATACACCCTAAAAAGCGCTATCCCTTTAAAATGAGTTGTAATTATTGATTTTTTTTTTATCCATATAACGTTGATACAATGTAAACAGAAGATTTGAAGGGCTCTCCTCAGTATTATCTGCTTGAACGATGGACCCACTGTCCAACACTGACCTCACACAAATCCTCTATGTGCATATAAAGGTTTCTTTCAGGATGGGTACTACTTCATTCTCCACCTCTTCAACCATAAGTACCTCCCATTCAACCACTTACTCACAGTACTGACCTGCAGTGGTTCTCAACTTTTGTCCTCGAGACCCCCCAACAGTTCATGTTTTCCACGTCTCCACACAGAATCGCAAGTGAAGTTATTAGCTCCACCTGTGGATCTTCTAAAATGTGTCAGTGAATAATGAGTGCACCTGTAGGGTAACCTGGAAAACATGAACTGTTGGTTGAGAACCACTGTCATAGAATATCCCAATGTTCACATTAAGGTTTGTTTACAGGATGTGCCCCTTCAGGTCCCACTCTTCACACCGCACATGGTATCAAAGGGAAGATCCCTGAGTGATTGATGTACGACACTCTCCTACAGTATGTTCCTCAAAAGGTATCTTTCAGGTCCTGTGGTCCAGAGGAAAGCAGTTCTCATAACCAAACCATCCATAAAAGGTTTTATAGATGGTTTGGTTTCCGGACAGCCGGAATTCAATGTTCTGACACCCAACTGATACAGTTGGTAATGGCAGCATTGAATAGGTGAGTGCCAATATTTCTGCAAAGAAAAACACATGGTGCAGATGCACACTCCATATTATTAATCATGTTGCCCCCTCCCCCCATAAGCTAATACTGTGTACACCGTACACCTGAAGGTTGAGACTCAATCAACTTAGAGTAGCACCCCGCCCACCTGATCTGAACATTAAAGTAAAGGTGCCCATACACGCACAGATTCTGCCGTGCGGTTTGTGCTAAAATAGCATCGCATTGCATGCGATGTGATAAAAAGACATGTGACGATGTGTGCAGCACACTTTTTGTACTGTGCGATGAGATGCCGCCAGAGCGCGCATCTCATAGCACACATTGCATCGGCAGAATCGGTGCGTGTAAGGGCACCTTAAGACCTAAAAATTTACACTAACTGGTCTTGGGGATGGATTTGGGGCGCGGCTCCCCTTGGGTTGGTTCGGCCGAGTTGCTTTCAGGGTGGCACACCCTAGAATTTATTTAGCACTATTTATTTTCCACTAATATTATTATACTTTCTAGACTACACTTTTTAACCTCTAGCTTCTGCTTCTTTCTTATTAATACACTTATAGCTTAATTTTTCACTTGTGTGCTGCCCTAGGGTGACTGGCTTATGCCGGTCTTTTTGGGGTTCCGCACCCCAGATTCGAACTCCGTATTAGGGACCCACCAGAAATGAAGTCACTGTGAAACTGGTTGGTGGACAGATATTTCTTTGGCCAATTAATATACCAAGAACCTCTATTATTGATTAATAATATGGAGTGTGCATCTGCACCATGGGTTTTTCTTTGCTGAACTACAAGTCCTAGCATGATAGCACCTCATGTATATAGGGTGTGCATTCTAAGATCCCCCCACGAGTGCCAATATTTCCCCTGTTGGAAAATAACGGCACGGATTAAATACCCACTAACATTTTAATGTAAAATCATTAAAAACTGGTGAATCCTAATGTCATTGGTCACTGATTACACAATACACCTAGACAAATGTAGGCATTGCTTTTGTCACCCTACACATATGCAAAGGTATATAAACCAAGCAGTTTTCAATTTAAATAAAAGTTTAATGTAAAGGTAAGGTGTAAAATAATATTTTTATTTGCCCTTTATGAGAGGTTTTCTAATTATGATATCCATATAACAAAAGCTGGGTAGCTCCAGTGTACTCCATATTAGCTACTTCTGCATGTTCCGAGTTGCCAAATACATGGGAGTAAATTGTCTATTTTGAAGTTTCCTCTAAAGCAGGAACATGAAATCTGTTGCACTTATCAGAACACCACTACCAGACTGTCCTGATGGCTTCTGAAGTGTGAGGTATATAAACCATTGTGTTACACTAATGCAAGCCACATGGAACAGGTCACTGTAGTAAAGCATTAAGTCTAAATACAAGTTACAATCTCATAGATAACGCAACACAAAGCTGAGGTGTGAAATGATTAACTGGACAAGGCTGTCAGCATCCTGGGCTCAGAATGAGGGACGTTTATGAGGAAGGGTGTACAGGAGTTAAGTGTTACATTCCTAAATTCTGTCTTTCACTAAGGGAATAGTGTCAAAGGCTTTTATTATCGCCACATTCACCCATTATCTATCTGTGGAAGTGTCGCTTGTTAATTAGAAAGCTTGAAAAGAAGTGTCAGGCATGTGTGTAGTGGATGAATTAGATGTGTTAAAAGGCTTTTAATCAACAATACTGGGCAAATCATGTCTGTACTTTAGATGAGTGGACATGGAATAGGTAAATGAGAAAACACTCATAGTCCGAAATGAATTTCCACACAAAATGCATACCTCCCAACTGTCCCGCTTTTCATGGGAACGTCAAGTTTTTTTGGGGACGTTCTGGTGTCCGCCCGGGGCCGCCAGTGTCCCGCGGCAGGGTGGGGGCAGTTGGGAGTTCCCCCAGCCTGAAGGGAATGGATGCACACAGCGTCTATTCAGCGCCACAGAAGGGCGGAAAATGGGGACGTGCCCTGAGGACACCTCATCCACGAGACCACACCACTTTCAATAGGCCATGCACCGATTTTGCTCGAGTGTCTCGTTTGCTGATCCAAAGATGTTGGGAGGTATGCAAAATGTAGATGTTCCATTTAATATTGTGCAGCCTAGAATTTAGCTGCTTTCTTGCCTATGGCACACAATCAAACCTATTTTTTTTATTCAAAAATGGTCTACATTGAATGCTGAACGATGTTAATGTTCTTATTTTAAAGTGGCTGCTACTGGATCTGCTACAGACATAGAATTTGACGGCAGATACAGTAAGAACCACTTGGCCCTTCTAGCCTGCCTACTAGCGCTAGGGTTGTTGAGCCAGACTAGACGTTGGACCTGAAAGAATTACTAAAATTACAAATCAAATTGGATCCACCTGTACTTTCTCTTCCTACATCAAGAATAGCAAACCCAGCTACATCATAGGGCTGCCACTCAGGTCTTTAGCCATATTTTGCCCACTATAAGAAAGTTCGGACGTGCCTATATTGTTTGACCTTTATATTTCTGTTCGGTTATTAGTAATACAGATTGTCAAATTAATTATAATATATAAAATGGTATCTTTCTAAAGGAACCCATACACTTATGTGACTTCTCGGAGGGAGAAGTCGCATTAGAACTCCCTTGAACTGTCCAGGAGTTTCCCGGGCAGCAGGATCACATCTTGCAAACAATAACAGCCTAAGGGGGGAAATGACTAAGATGGGAGTTCTCTATCACATGGTATTTTGCTATGGACAACCAATCAGAATCGACTTCCTTTTTATTTAGCACCTTCTAGAAGATAATAGATAGTATCTGATTGATTGCCCATATCAACATCCCTTGTGATATAGAACTCCCATTTTAGTAAATTTCCACCTTAGAGATAATTCATGTAGTCTATGCTCCTACTGATGTTCAACTAATTGTTCTTGAGATTGTGTCATTCTTGCAAGGGAGCAGCCCCATTACAGTGTTCCACCGACCTACTCGTCAGCACATAGAAAACATTCAAGTGTTAATTAATCAAGACAATAGATGTCACAGTGTCCACAGCTTGTCATGTAAGAATTAGCTCAGGGCACGTCATTGGTACTGATAAGCCATGAGAAACTTGTCATCGAAGCCTTCTCTGCAAAAAGTTATTTGCTATGTTCATCAAGTCTGAGCGACAACTATTCAGTAAATGAACTGATGTATTTTGTATGCTCCACTTTGCATGTTTTGTTGGGTCCATGTCTGCGTCTTTTGCTGGTCTTGCTGATTCCACTCCAAACAATGTGAATGGTTGTGCATCTGAGTCTGCAAACACCTGTCATTGTGCTGCGTATACATGTTACAATTATCAGCAAACACATCTCATTGTGCTGGGCACACACATTACAATTATCTGGCTGATACCGGCAGCCCGGACAGATAATTGCAGCATGTACAGATGTAGCCACGCTCATCTGTCCTGGTGGCCCACCATCCTGGCTTTGTTGTCGGGACATCAACTTGAGAGTGAGTACCCTGATAGGGGGAACCCCGACCATACTGATAAATTTTGGTGGATACCAAGTTATCAGGTTCATATAATCTGTTATATATTTTTCTGACACATGTGTATATATATATTTTTTTTCTGACACGTGTGTATATATATATATATATATATATAAGGGATTGGGTAACAGGGCGGCACTCCAATCATTTAAACAGTAGAATTCGGTGCCTGGTCCATAATAGTAATACAGTACACTTACCCCCCCCCCCCCAACTGTGGAAGGAGTCCAAACCGGCACACGAGTAGTGAAGAAAAAAGATGTGGTTTATTCCATAAGTACAAGAGTTATAACAGCGGTCCCGACAGCTGTTTCAACTGGGTCCTACCAGTCTTCATCAGTCTTCTACCTGATGAAGACTGGTAGGACCCAGTTGAAACAGCTGTCTGGACCACTGTTATAACTCTTGTACTTATGGAATAAACCACATCTTTTGTCTTCACTACTCGTGTGCCGGTTTGGACTCCTTCCGCAGTGGGGGGGGTAAGTGTACTATATATATATATATATATATATATATATATATATATATATATATATCAGAATTACACGAGGGCGAAGCTCTCTTCTTTTTGTTTTTTCATATCCTAAAAAAATACTGCAAGAGACTCGCACTGGATACATCCCCAATAAGAGGGAAGTAATGTTATTTTTAGCACTCTAATGAGGTGAAGGGCTTCCATTTTTTTTTACATATATTTCCCGACTGGAGGTTTGGTGTTTCCTCCTAGCTCTTAATCACCCCTAACTGCTGCTATCTGCGCAATAAGAATCCCACCTATCTCTTTATATATTTGCATAGGGATTGAAATCAGTGATGCTGGCGGAGGGGGGGGGGGGCACTGACCATGTGCTGCACTAAGCTTAGTGTGGAAGTGGCTTTTGTTAGCTTCTCTCCCACCTAAATGAGGCTTCCTGACCACGGGGTCTTCCTCTCAGATATATAACTGCGATTGGCACCACATCTCTCTTCTTCTCCTATGCCCTGCTTTGGCTGAACGATGGACATTTCCCATGTCTCTTCCTCGGCGGTGGAGCGTGCCTGTGTGATGTGAGATGTATGTTATCTGCCTTTGTGTGCCATACATAAGATGCCCATAAGACAGTACATCTTCATGTGTCCATGCCCATGAATGGCCAATACAGTTTCAATGTTTGTGTATCTCAATCGATGCTGCAACTTTGTGTTCGCACAATATTTGGTGCATGTGCAACTTCGATGGAGTTTAAAACCATTGAGCATTTTCATGACTATCAGTATTGTGTTCTATTCAGAATCAGGCCCTTCATTTTAAGACAAAGGCAACATACAATCCGACAAATAGTGATTGAGCTTTTGTAGGTAAGGAAAATATGAATCATTTAAAAAAAATAAAAATATTTAAAAATAATTATTTTGTAATTGTTTAAAACAAAAATAAAATTCAGTTTATACTTTGTTATATGTTTGTTATCTATTTAAATATAAATTATTGATTTCACATGGATGTGTCACAAAAAGATATATAATACAGCAGGTGTAATATAGCAAATATTTCACCACTGACCAACAGGCTTCCTTTGTAGTTTTTTTAAATCACCCCAGTCATTGTGAAAAATGTCCCTTTTAAGAAGAGATTCGGAAAAATAGGGTTTCTGCCCAATAGTCTTCTGCCACTTCCATATAGTTGAAAATATCTTATACTGTGTTTGATCTAAGCTTTATATTCCTTCATCTTAAAATCAGTCTTCTTCTGCAATGTCTTCTTGAAGCCACACCTAAAAACAACTAACTTACCAAAAGGAATTTAAATGTGATTTCATTACCTTGTATGCATAAGACTTTCATTAATTTTTTTAGTAAACGACATATTGTACCTGGCAACCGAAAGATGGTAACTTTTTCTATTTTTACATTTGCAAACGGAATAGATTTCTTTAAAAGAAAACAAGTGGCCTGGTGTAGAAAATTGCTTAAAAATGTAGCGGACACATGTTGCACATAGCACAAATTTATATTGTATACACACATTGCGCAGTAGCATATGCTTCAGGTTTACATACAGCTAATATATCTTACTCCGTGTACACACGGGACTCAGACCCGGCGATTTCGGCTGAGCCACGGGTGTATTGAGATGTAGTTAAGCCGTCAGAGAGATGGCTAACTACACCCTGCCAGCCCTGGGCTAAAAATACAGTGTAGCAAGAATATTCTTGTCTGCACTGACTATTTGGCTGGGTGATAGTGACGCTGCGGGGACGCGCAGGGCTATCACCCGCTGTGTACACACGGGGTGATTCAGACAACCCTACCAGAGGCAGAACTCTGGTAGGCAATGGAGTCATCTGCCGCCGGGGCTCCTGGTCCCAAGGGGGCACCTCTCCTCCCCATCAAGTTTGAATCAGTTAATTGAAAGCAGTTGATATTGCTAATGTGGCTGACTCCCCCTTCTAACATTATTTTTGCAAGTATTACACCCTGTATTGGATTCCATGACCTTACTGGAGACAGACACCTTACTGATTGAGCTATTTGGGGGGGGGGCACCAATACTTAGCTTGCCTCCGGGCAACTTGGATGAATTTACGCCACTGAACCCTACTAAGCGATTTTGTAGTAAAAATTGTTTAGAAAAATTTCCCCATGTGTACACCACTTTACACTCAGTTTTTTGGTGGGGGGGTTTTACTACTTTCTTTAGTTAATGGAGTGAAATAATCAGTACAGAACAAATTATTGATATTCTGAAAAATCAGCAGAATGACAGATTGTAAATTAATATCCAGGCAATTGCCTCAGAACAAATACAGATGTGCGTGTATCAATTACAGAAGCTGGTTCCAGATATGCAGAATACACCCACTCATTAGTTCATGGGGTAAATCTACCACACAACCTATAACCTGCTTTGCAAAAATGTTTCCTCCACAACACAAGCAAGAGCCAAAATCATACTAAGTAGATAGTTAGACTAAAGCAATGATGCATTTGCTACTTTCAGTACATAGGCATAGCATGAGGGATGCACTTTCTCACCACTGCATTTTGTCAACAGTCTTTGGTTAAGCACCTGCTCTGGAGTCAGTGGAATGTTTAGCAGGTAAGTAAATACAAGCAGTTGTAGAGGTTCCCATGATGATTGGACAATTTTGTTTTGAATTTATAAGAGCATAGACAATCTCCCATCTGTAAAATATATCGTATTTCAAAGTTTGACTTTGGGAGTTATTAAAGGTCTACTTGCTGGGACATGGATCTTTAATGTTACGGACAAGCGACAAAGCCCTCACCAGCATGTTGCCTAGCCCGGGTGTAGACATGCTCACCTGAGACTGAGGGGTAGATGTATGAAGCAGTAATAAGGGAGGAGAAGTGATAAAGTGCCTGGTACTATCACCGGCCAATCAGCTCCTGACTATTAAGTTACAGGCTGGGTTTAAAAAGGAACAGTTTGTAGCTGATTGGCCAGTGAAAAAGTACCAGCCACTTTATCACTTCTCCTCCCTTATCACTGCTTCATACATCTACCCCTGATATGCATGCTTTCACCAAGCAGGGATGCTCTCACCCACTGTCTGAGTAGACTAATTGTGGATAAACACACGTACTGCCTATGTTTCACTTTCTCGCGGTCAGTTGATCCTGGTCTCCACTCACCTGTCCAGTCCAGACAAGCAGCAGATGCCAGAATAACATTGCTCCAATGTCCATTGTTACAGCACCTGTCTACTGAAAATTGGATGGGTTCGGTATGAAATCCCGACGGTCAAAATCCCGAATGGGTCATAATACCGACCAAGACAAAATACAGACAAGGACAAAATCCCGACATTTAAAATCCCAACATGGTCAAAATACAGACATATAGAATGTGCAGGTGAAACTGTCAACATGGCTTTGGGTTGACAGGTCGCGAGGTCGACATTGGTTTTTACAATGTTTTTTTTACCACAGTTGGAGGTGAACCGCAGCCCCTCACATCGCTTGCTTTGCTCGCGATGCTTCGGGCACGGTTCCTCGCTGTGCTTGGCACACTATATTATTCTCCCACCATGCCCTAGTGGATGGTAGGGCATGAAATACCGCCTGTCGGCACATGTCAGGTCAAAAAAACTGTGAAAAAACCCACGTCGACCTCGCGATATGTCGACCCAAAGCCATGTTGACAGTTTCACCTGCACATTCTATATGTCGGGATTTTGACCTTGTCGGGATATTAAATGTCGGGATTTTGTTCTTGTCTGTATTTTAAATGTCGGGATTTTGTCCTTGTCGGGATTTTGTCCTTGTCGGTATTATGACCCATTCGGGATTTTGACCCTGTTGGGATTTTGACCATCGGGATTTTGACTGCATCCCAATTGGATACCTAGCTCGTACAACTACAGGTTCCAGCCTGCTTAGACTATATGGTGTCCCCTGAGCTTCTGCCTTGCAGTAGTGCTAATATTCACCACAGTATTCTCAGTAGCAACTGGTTCCTAACATTCCATTCCAGATGGTTCCTGTCTGGTCAGAGGTAATAGTTTGAGCCTTACCTATTGTTTTAAGTGGGGTACTGTAGATCATACTAACAGTCCCAATATCTTTAAATATATTTTTAGCAAAATCTAAACCATAGTTATGGAATTTTTTCTATAATCATCTAAATTAATTATATTTCAAAATAAATTCATAATCTGGCAAAGCTTATTTTAATCTATCTACAAACTAGAGTAACTAAAAGAAGCAATACGGTACAAGGATTAGAACAAAGCTACACTGCAATGGCCAGGTGAAATCTTGGGTGAAATTTAATAGGATGAGAGATTCAGAAAGTGAGAGATTTGGTAAGAAATATCCAGGGTTTTCTTAAAGCGGCAATCATTTACACTGCAAAATCAAACTGGTTTTGAAGATTAAATGATTGCTGCTTTAAAAAAAACTGGACATTTCTTACCAAATCTCTCACTTCTTGTTTCTATATTGGAATAATGTCGGAATATTTTGAATGATTCAAGACTATATTTTAAAAAAAAGTCTTCAGGCAATGGATAGTTAAACCACACGCCCGTCATGCCTTTTAAACCAAAAGTACATTTACAGTAAGTAATTTGAGCAATTTACACTTCTCTTTTAACTGTACAGTAACTTTCCCTGGCCGGCGAATTTATTTATCTACATAGCATTTTTATATAAAAGTTGTTTTTATACCCCTAACTTATAGTTTATGTGGAAGTGTTCCACAAGTGTGCTACGGACTCATGTTTCAGTAAAGGTAAACTACTGTAACCTAGATTTTCAGTGTTGCTGTTAAAGAAATATTGTACTGAGAATTGTACGGAGAATTATTTATTTTTACATAATATGGTATCTGGATAATGTTTCCATTTTCTATGACAGAGTTCCTACTCCCAGGTGAGAAGGCAATGCCCAAAATATAAAACATAGTATTGATTGGTGTTTACTCTATTTACATTAAATCCAATGTTAATTAGCTAGAGTCTAATTCATACTGATTCATACAGACAGAGCCTTTAACAATGATCTTTTCTATGGTTTTTTTTTTCCCCGTAATCCAACCTGGACTGTTACGGGTTGACTCAATTATAGGTTATGCCTGTTATTGGCTGTTAAGACTCATTCTGACATATCAATTCTCTATGATTAGGCCCCAATTTCACCATAAAATCACAGATTTATATTTGCAGACCCACAGGGATGTGTCTAAAAATCTGCAGTCGGAGGGTAACCAGAAATGTGGTAGACGTGCACACTTATTTGTGGGTATCACCAACATGATTAACAATTGAATCAACCCTCTGTAAAGATAAAAAGTAGTAGAGCCCAAAACCACATTTTAAATATTGTATCAAGTCCTTCTTCAACCCCTTCCCCACTGTATTTTTCTCAATCCTATGCTGAGCCTATTTTGGGGGGCTGGTCACATTCAAACATCAATGATAATAATTTCTGTTTGCAGTACCCACATAGATGTTTGTTTTGTCTGCAAATCAAATCTTCCCAAAAATGATCATAAATAATTTTTTTTTTTTTTTTTTGGGGGGGGGGGAGATTTTACTGAAGAGTACTGAGAGTACTGTACAATTATTTTTTTACAAGTTCCAATTATTTGCATATAATATGTAGTAATACAGGTTGAGTATCTCTTATACAAAATGCTCGGAACCAGAATTATTTTGTATAACGGATTATTATGTGTATTATCTCAGGCATTGAATTTGAATGCCAAGGAATCGTTTTCTTGCATATATTTAGTGCCAGTTACATATCATGTCCCAGTAGTGCCAATTACATATCATGTCCCCAGTAGTGCCAATTACAGATGTCCCCAGTAGTACTTTTAGCAACAACAACAAAAAGTACATTCTGGAAACTATGTTTTTTTGGATAACGTATAACTGGATATGGGATACTCAACCTGTAATATGGTATTATAGTAGCTCAAAATGTAGTCAACCTGATACAATATTAGAGGTAGTGGACCACATCTCTGGTCCATTATGTTTTCTGTAGAAGAAGGTGTTATTGTTTGGGGAACAAAGTGAATTACTGGGCCAAATGTAATAGGGTGAGAGTTTCAGAAAGTGGGAGATTTTGGGAGAGTTTTCCCATGTTTTTTAACCCCTTCACGACATTTGACGTATATATACGTCATGGCCGGGAAGTACTTCCCGACACATGACGTATATATACGTCATGACTTTAAACTGTCACTGCGTCTCGAGACGCAGTGACAGAGGGACGATGTCTGCTGTCCCTGACAGCAGACATGTCCCTGCATGCCCAGGGGGGGCTGCGATGCCGCCCCCCCGTCGGCGATCGCTGTGATTGGCTGTTCAGTGTGAACAGCCATTCACAGCGTTTTTCTGTGTTACCAGCGAATCAGACGCTTGGTAACACAGGTGTCAATCACCGCCGGGCGTCAGGGGGCATGAGGGGGTCATCGGTGACGATGACACCTCACCCCACCCTCACCCCACCTGCCCCCAAGGCTGTGATTGGTCCGTGGGACCCACGGACCAATCACAGCCAAGGCGCGACATTTAAACTAACGGTGACTGCGCTGCAGACGCCATTCCGGTCTGGAGTAGCGTGCAGAGCGGTCACCGTGCCTATCTGCCGTGATACTGACCTGATCCTTGCTAATACTTACCTGATCCTTGCAAATACCTTACCTGATCACTTGATCACTGCTTGTAGCGTGCTGGACGCTTCCTGGATCTGACTTCCTGAGACTTCCTGCTGCTGCTGCAGTGTGATAGAGAGATAGAGAGAGAGAGATAGAGAGATAGTGACAGAGAGAGCTATATTTTGTGTCTGCTACCCCCCCTTTTTGGGGGTGCAGGGGTTTTTTATATATAAATAACTGTCACTGCTGCTGCTGCAGTGTCATAGTGATAGATAGTGATAGATAGTGAGAGATAGTGATAGATAGTGAGAGATAGTGAGAGATAGAGAGATTTGTGTCTGCTACCCCCCCTTTTTGGGGGTGCAGGTTTTTTTTTTATATATATATATAACTGTCAGTGCTGCTGCTGCAGTGTCATAGTGATAGATAGTGATAGATAGTGAGAGATAGAGAGAGATAGTGACAGAGAGTGATAGAGAGTGTATATTTTGTGTCTGCTACCCCCCCTTTTTGGGGGTGCAGGTTTTTTTTATACATATAACTGTCAGTGCTGCTGCTGCAGTGTGATAGATAGTGATAGATAGTGAGAGATAGAGAGAGATAGTGACAGAGAGTGATAGAGAGTGTATATTTTGTGTCTGCTACCCCCGCCTTTTGTGCTGATCACTATATCTGAGGTGATCAGCAACTTTTTGGGGGCGCAGAGGTTTTTTTTTTTTATATATACCTGTCAGTTGCTGCCAGTTGCACCAAAGGTTGTGCACCTGCTGCCCCTCACTGGTAATCAGTGTCGCATCACTGATCACCTTTTTTTTTTTTTTGTGGGTGCTGTGTGGTCTTTTTTTAATTTTTTTTTTACACACATTGTGATTTTGTGGGTGTCCTGTGGCCACTGTGCGCTGATCAGTGACGTACATCACTGATCAGCTTTTTCGGCACAGGGTTGATCTATTTTTTTTTTTTTTTGATCAAATTCCTGTTGCCTTTGAGCGCTGTTCAGTGACGGACGTTACTGACCGACATCTGTGCTCAATTTTTGGCGCAGGACCTTTTTTTTTGTTTTTTTAACCCCTTCAATTTTTTTTTTTTTTAACCCCTTCAATTTTTTTTTTTTTAACCCCTTCAATTTTTTTTTTTGTATAAAGTATTTTTTTTTTCTGCACTACATACACACTACACACTACATACCCCCCGGGTTGAAATAAAGTTTGTACCCCCCCCTACACTATACACGTGTTGAAACATTTCACTACCAGTAACACAAAAATAAAAATGTCATCCCAAATGTCATCCCAAATGTCATCCCAAATGTCATCCCAGTCATCCAGAAGAATGTATTCAGTGGAGGAGGCATATGCCATGCTTGCTTCTGATTCTGACACAGCCAGTGAGGCAAGCGGGGAATTTGAAGGATTCGTCTTAAGCTCCTCTTCCTCCTCTGGTGATGAGGGACCCCCTCAAAGACGCCCCCGTAGAGCAGCTGAGACCCCCCCCCAATAATTGATCTCGTATGGACCCCACCACCAGACAATTTTGAGCCCCAGGTTCCTGAGTTTTTGGCCATGCCAGGAATCCAATTTGATTCCACAGGTCTCAGAGAAATTGACTTTTTCAAATTATTTTTCTCTGATGATTTTATAAATTTAATGGTGGACCAAACTAATTTATATGCCCAGCAGTTTATTGCTCAAAACCCCACGTCATCATTTGCTAGGTGGACCCCTGTAGATGCAGTAGAGATGATGACGTTTTGGGGTCTGGTGTTTCATATGGGCATAGTAAAAAAGCCACAAATTAGGCAATATTGGAGTACAGATGTTCTGTACAGCACCCCATTTTACCGTATGGCCATGACTCGGACTCGTTTTGAGGCAATCCATAAATTTATACATTACACCGATAATGCACAGTGCCCACCCAGAGATGATCCCACCTTTGACAGGCTATTCAAAGTCAGGCCGGTCATTGATCATTTCAGTGCCAAATTTGCAGAGCTATACATCCCTGATAAATGTATTAGCATCGACGAGTCCCTTATACATTTTAAAGGAAGGGTTAAATTCCGCCAGTACCTTCCCAGTAAGAGGGCAAGGTATGGCATAAAAATGTATAAGCTGTGTGAAAGCACCACAGGGTACACCCACAAGTTTAGGGTATATGAAGGGAAGGATTCAAGAATTGAACCGCCAGAATGCCCCCCCTCCCTCGTAGGTGTTAGTGGAAAAATTGTCTGGGATTTAATGCACCCCTTCCTGGATAAGGGTTATCACCTCTATGTGGATAATTTTTACACCAGCATCCCCCTGTTTAAGGCCCTTGGTTCAAGAGGTACAGCAGCTTGCGGTACTGTGCGTAAGAACCAAAGAGGCCTCCCAAAAACGCACATTGCCCAAGTAATGAGAAGGGGTGAAAGCAGGGGAATATGCACCGAAAATATGTTGTTGGTCAAATATAAGGACAAGAGGGATGTCCTTATACTGACAACAATTCATGGAGACAGTACCACCTCCATCCCTGTACGAGGTACCAGTACCCACACCTCAAAACCAAATTGTATCCTAGATTACAATAAGTACATGGGCGGAGTGGATCTTTCAGATCAGGTACTGAAGCCGTACAGTGCCCTGCGGAAAACAAATATCTGGTACAAGAAGCTGGCCGTGTATATCATCCAGATGGCACTGTATAACGCTTACGTGCTATTCCGTTCTACCGGCCAGAGGGGGACATTTATGCACTTTCAAGAGGAAGTCATAAAGGGCCTAATATTTGGGAACCAGCAGGCAGAGGGCCCCAGTACTTCTAGTACTGGCCCCCGTATTGTACCAGGGCAGCATTTTCCCAACGAAATCCCCTCCACTGCAAGAAAGGGCAGGACACAAAAAAGGTGCAAAGTTTGCTATAAAAAGGGAATAAGAAAGGAAACTATTTTCAACTGTGAAACTTGCCCCGACAAACCCGGCCTATGTATAAAGGAGTGTTTCAAAATATACCACACATCTATGGATTATTAGGTTCATCATTTCACCGTGCTTCGGGGGTCTTGCTAATGCCACATAGCACCCACCATTCATTCCACCAGAATCTGAGCTGCAAAATCCAAAAATCACTCCTTCCCTTCTGAGTCCTGCCATGCACCCAACTGGTATTTTTTGGTCACATGTGAGGCATTGCGAAATTTTGAGCCAGAACTGCATTTTTGTGTAAAAAAATGTAATTTTTCATTTTCACTGCCCAGTTGTATCAAAATTGGTGAAACCCCTGGGGGTTTGAAATGTACACTATACCCCTAGATGAATTCCCTGAGGGGTGTCGTTTGCAAAATGGGGTCACTTGTGGGGGGGTTCCACTGTATTGGTAATGCAACATAGCACCCACCATTCATTCCACCAAAATCTGTGCTCCAAAATCCAAAAATCACTCCTGCCCTTCTGAGTCCTGCCATGCACCCAACTGGTATTTTTTGGTCACATGTGAGGCATTGCCGTACTCTGGAGAAATGGGGGCACAGATTTTGGGGTGCTTTGTCTCCTTCATTCCTTGTGAAAATGAAAAATTTTGAGCCAGAACTGCATTTTTGTGTAAAAAAATGTAATTTTTCATTTTCACTGCCCAGTTGTATCAAAATTGGTGAAACCCCTGGGGGTTTGAAATGTACACTATACCCCTAGATGAATTCCCTGAGGGGTGTACTTTGCAAAATGGGGTGACTTGTGGGGGGGTTCCACTGTATTGGTGCTTTGGGAGTCTTGCTAATGCAACATGGCACCCACCATTCATTCCACCAAAATCTGTGCTCCAAAATCCAAAAATCACTCCTTCCCTTCTGAGTCCTGCCATGCGCCCAACTGGTATTTTTTGGTCACATGTGAGGCATTGCCGTACTCTGGAGAAATGGGGGCACAGATTTTGGGGTGCTTTGTCTCCTTCATTCCTTGTGAAAATGAAAAATTTTGAGCCAGAACTGCATTTTTGTGTAAAAAAATGTAATTTTTCATTTTCACTGCCCAGTTGTATCAAAATTGGTGAAACCCCTGGGGGTTTGAAATGTACACTATACCCCTAGATGAATTCCCTGAGGGGTGTACTTTGCAAAATGGGGTGACTTGTGGGGGGGTTCCACTGTATTGGTGCTTTGGGAGTCTTGCTAATGCAACATGGCACCCACCATTCATTCCACCAAAATCTGTGCTCCAAAATCCAAAAATCACTCCTTCCCTTCTGAGTCCTGCCATGCGCCCAACTGGTATTTTTTGGTCACATGTGAGGCATTGCCGTACTCTGGAGAAATGGGGGCACAGATTTTGGGGTGCTTTGTCTCCTTCATTCCTTGTGAAAATGAAAAATTTTGAGCCAGAACTGCATTTTTGTGTAAAAAAATGTAATTTTTCATTTTCACTGCCCAGTTGTATCAAAATTGGTGAAACCCCTGGGGGTTTGAAATGTACACTATACCCCTAGATAAATTCCCTGAGGGGTGTACTTTGCAAAATGGGGTGACTTGTGGGGGGGTTCCACTGTATTGGTGCTTTGGGAGTCTTGCTAATGCAACATGGCACCCACCATTCATTCCACCAAAATCTGTGCTGCCAAATCCAAAAATCACTCCTTCCCTTCTGAGTCCTGCCATGCGCCCAACTGGTATTTTTTGGTCACATGTGAGGCATTGCCGTACTCTGGAGAAATGGTGGCACAGATTTTGGGGTGCTTTGTCTCCTTCATTCCTTGTGAAAATGAAAAATTTTGAGCCAGAACTGCATTTTTGTGTAAAAAAATGTAATTTTTCATTTTCACTGCCCAGTTGTATCAAAATTGGTGAAACCCCTGGGGGTTTAAAATGTACACTATACCCCTAGATGAATTCCCTGAGGGTGTACTTTGCAAAATGGGGTGACTTGTGGGGGGGTTCCACTGTATTGGTGCTTTGGGAGTCTTGCTAATGCAACATGGCACCCACCATTCATTCCACCAAAATCTGTGCTGCCAAATCCAAAAATCACTCCTTCCCTTCTGAGTCCTGCCATGCGCCCAACTGGTATTTTTTGGTCACATGTGAGGCATTGCCGTACTCTGGAGAAATGGGGGCACAGATTTTGGGGTGCTTTGTCTCCTTCATTCCTTGTGAAAATGAAAAATTTTGAGCCAGAACTGCATTTTTGTGTAAAAAAATGTAATTTTTCATTTTCACTGCCCAGTTGTATCAAAATTGGTGAAACCCCTGGGGGTTTGAAATGTACACTATACCCCTAGATGAATTCCCTGAGGGGTGTACTTTGCAAAATGGGGTGACTTGTGGGGGGGTTCCACTGTATTGGTGCTTTGGGAGTCTTGCTAATGCAACATGGCACCCACCATTCATTCCACCAAAATCTGTGCTGCCAAATCCAAAAATCACTCCTTCCCTTCTGAGTCCTGCCATGCGCCCAACTGGTATTTTTTGGTCACATGTGAGGCATTGCCGTACTCGGGAGAAATTGGGGCACAGATTTTGGGGTGCTTTGTCTCCTTCATTCCTTGTGAAAATGAAAAATTTTGAGCCAGAACTGCATGTTTGTGTAAAAAAATGTAATTTTCCATTTTCACATCCCAGTTGTACCAAAATTGGTGAAACCCCTGGGGGTTTGAAATGTACACTATACCCCTAGATGAATTCCCTGAGGGGTGTAGATTGCAAAATGGGGTGACTTGTGGGGGAGGTTCCTAACTTTTAGCACTTATGGTGCCTAGAAACCTACATGGTGCCTAAAAAATAATCTCATAAAAAGGAGGCTCCAAAATCAAGTAGGTGCTCCTTCTATTATGAAGCCTGTGGTTTGGTCAACGTGCACACTAGGGCCACATATAGGATATTTTTGAAAACAAAAGAATTGGGGGAATCAATTTTTAGTCACATTTCTCTAGTAAAATCTACTGTATTCGTTAGAAAAATGTATTAAAATTGAAACTCTGCAAAAAAAAAGAAATTTTGAAATTTCACCTACACTTTGTTTTAATTCCTGTGAAACACCTAAATTGTTAACAAACTTCCAAAATGCTGTTTTGAATACTGTGAGGGGTGCAGTTTTTGAAATGGCATCATTTATGGGGGTGTCTCACATACAAGTCCCTCAAAGTCACATCAGAACTGAACTGGTCCCTAAAAAAATCAGTGTTTGAAATTTTCTTGAAAATTTGAGAATTTGCTAGTCATATCTGAAGCCTCCTAGTGTCCAAAAAAATGAAAAGGAGGTTGAAATAATGATTGCAACATAAAGTAGACATATGGTCTTTGTTAGTTATTAACTATTTTGAGTGGTATGATTATTTGTCTCACAAGCAGAAAATGTGACATTTTGCATATTGCTAAATTTTCCATTTTTTCACGATATTTTGGTATTTTTCACAAAAAAACACAGACTGTATCGACCAAAATTTACCACTAACTTGAAGTACAATGTGTCACGAGAAAACAATCTCAAAATCACTGGGATAAGTAAAAGCAAAAAAAAGTTATCCCCACTTAAGTGAGACATGTCAGATTTGAAAAAAAGGGCTCTGTCATGAAGGCACAAACTGGCTCTGTCATGAAGGGGTTAAAGCAGCAATGAATTACACTGCAAAACCAGTTGATTTTGCCATGTAATTGATTGCTGCTTTAAAAAACAAGGGAAAAAAAATCACAAAATCTCTCACTTTCTGAAACTCTTACCCTATTACATTTGGCCCACTCTGTTGCATAATATTTATTGTAGTGCTATGTCTTCTAGTTCAAGTAAGGATGTTCGTTGTGTGAAAAATGCATATGGAGATACAGTTTAAAGCTTTTAAGTTGCAAGAAAGCATAGGAAACAAAAAAAATGCAAAAGATTAATTTAGCAAAAGCTTGCACACAAGAGTCCGGTTCTCAGACATTCCGTGGAGAGTTATAAAACCAGGAATAGACTCTACAAAGAAGATATTTAGGGCCAGATGTAATAGCCCCCGAGGTCGGCGGCAGTGCAGGATGCCAGCCATATTTTTAAAGGGGCAATCACTTACACGGTAAAACAATGTCTTGTAAATGATTTGCCCTTTAAAAAAACTCAGAATGGAATATAATCCTTTAAAATATACTGAGCTGGAAAAGGATGTTTCAGACATACAGTATATAGGTAGTATATATGCAGATGGTACATGAGTGAGTAAGATATTGGGGTAAGCAGGTATGTAAGCAGATGGTAGAGAAGTAGTAGGTAGGTGGTAGGTATATAGCAGATAGTTAGAATGTAGGCAGGTAGGTAAGTAAAGAGTAGCCAGTAGATAGGCAGTAGGCAGGTAAGTAGTTCACAGTCAGTTCTGGAGATGGGGTGGTAGAGCCTGAGAAAATACCGCTTTATTTATCCCAGTCATCAGAGAATCACCATTCCCGAATGAATGGCAGCAGTGGAGGAGGTGTGAAGACCCAGGCAGCTCCAGCTTTGATATAATTACCGGGCATTGTCGGGCTGGAGGAGGAGTGGGGACTCCGCAGAGCCTTAAGGCCCATACACACAGGGTGATTTTGAGCTAAATGCAGCTCAGTTTTACAATTGGAGCTGCTTTCTGCTCAAAAGCTGCCCAAGTGTGTACGGCCAGTTGTAAGCAGTGATGCGTGCTCCTGCATCATCGCCGGCAGCCGCTGCTCATCTGCTGGTATTCCATAGTGTCCTATTATGTAAAGCCATCCACCCCTGAGAAATTTGCTTACACGGACGAAAATCACTGATGAAAAACGATTTTCACCCCAGTGATTTTTGCCATCATCGTGTTACATATATGCTGGGCAAAAACATCCAGTGTGTATGCACCTTTATGGGTGGGGCTGCTGCGGCTGGGCATGCACAGCAGCTCCCCCTTCTTCCATTTTTTTCTGAAGTGCGCATTGTATATAACGCTGCCTGATCGCAACAACCGGCTGGAGGAGGAGATAACAGTAGTTCAAGTCTGGAGAGAACTTTATAGATAGATCTCTAGCCGACAAGGGTAAGGTGTAACTGCCAAATATTAGTGAATATGGCTGCCCTATTGGATGAAGGGGGCTGTGGGCAGTGCAACTCAGTATAGACCCATAATGTATAGTAACCTCCATTATGCGGTTTTTAATTATGGCCTCATTACCAGTAGTTACCAACCAGATATCACTATTGCTGTTGAGAATATGACAATCACTCCTACCACTCAAGCTCGCTGCCTAGGTGTCATTCTTGACTCCGAACTTTCCTTTGTTCCCCACATTCAATCTGTCTCGAAATGATGCCATGTGCATCTAAAAAAACATATTCAAAATTCACCCTTACCTTACACAAGACACTGCAAAAACTCTAATCCATGCTCTCATCATCTCACCTATTGATTATTGCAATAGTCTCCTTATTGGCCTTCCCCAATACAGACTCTCACCAGTACAGTCCATCATGGATGCAGATGCGAGGCTAATCTTCATAGCCAGACGAACCAACATACATCTCTTCTCTTATCTCAAAATATCTTCCAACACGACCTCTACGCTCCTCACAAGATCTACATCTCTCATCCACACTCATTACTCCCATTCTTGATTGCAGGACTTTCGTCAGTCTGCACCCACTCTGTAGAATGCTCTCCCACACACAATAAGACTCTCCTCCAGTCTCCAAACCTACAAGCATTCCCTGAAAACTCACCTCTTCAGGCAAGCTTATCAAATACCAGAACCAGCATCTTAACCTTCATATACCATTCCTATCTAATCACATCCCCACTGTACAGGCCAACCATATCCACTCTCTTTCTTTTTCACGTTTTCCATCCTCCTGACCCCTGGCCAAACTGCTGGGTCACCGTATCTTACAGCACACCAGGAACCTTTGAATTCTGGTGGAACTAATGCGTATTTCCCTATAGGTTGTAAGCTTGCGAGCAGGGCCCTCCTACCTTTTACTGTCTGTAAATACCCAGTTTGTTGTATCACCGTCTCCTATTGTAAAGCGCAATGGAACCTGCTGCGCTATATAAGAAACTGTTATAAATAAACTGTTAATAAATTACGGACTTCATAATAATATGTTTATGTCAACTATAATTGTAATATTTTATTGTATACTGGCTTACTACAGCTGTAAAACAATACATAGAACAATACATTGGGGGATTAGCATATGATTAAGTCCAACAGCTCTGGCTCACTTAATCCAATTAAAGGGCTAGATGAGGTTGGCTTTATCCGTATGCGCCGTACGCGGAGTTAACATGCTCGCCAATCTCCGAATATATGCAGCCTAGCGAGCAGGCCTGAATCAGACCAAATGTTCTAGTTTCTTGTTATATGACCAAAAGGTAACAGACTGAATTAAAACACAGCTTCCTCTTTTTTTCCATTGAATGGTAAATATTTGATCACTTCCAATTTTGCTGTTGTTTCTTTTACAAATCTATTTAGTGCACACATTGAAACACTTAAAAGGTCATTGTGACATTATGATTAGTAGACTCAGGAGTTTGAAATAAAGCGGATATAGGCTGTAAAGTGATTGAACTCATAAATGTGGCATATAGTGCACAGATGACTCATTAACCTTCGTCTCCTGTATTAAATCCATGACGTAGGCCGGTGCGAGTCTTATAGTGCAGAGAGTCATTGACGGATCTGCAGATAGGTGAAAGTATCTGCATGTTTATTAGTTTGGCATTTAGGAGATTTATTCCCGCAAAGTTACACTTAAGGCCCCCATGCATTAGTCCGACTTGTCCTAAGGACAAGTCTGACCTGATTTCCCCCTGCAGCTCCCCGGGAGGGGGATACACGATTTGGCACTTGATGTGCCAAGTTTTGCAAATGATACATCGCATGCGATGTATCATTTGCAACTCCCGGGGAGCTGCAATGTGGAGCGAGCAGGGTGGCCGGGGACATCGAGGTGGCGGGCGGGGGATGCTGCAAGGCGGCTGGGGGGACGGACGCACGCTGCTAGTAGTGCGGACGCTGCGGGGGACACAGGCAGCAGTGACATAGAGCCGGGCGGGGGGAGCCGGGAGCTGTCAGTACGGAAAAAGAAAAAAGCCCATACAATGAATGGGCAGCCTGTGATTGGGTGAGCGCTCTCTCAGCCAATTGCTGACAGGCTTAGAGAGCGCTCAGCCAATCACAGGCTGCCCATTCATTGTATTTTTTCAGTGCTGACAGCTCCCGGCTCCCCCCGCCCGGCTCTGTCACTGCCGCCTGTGTCCCCCGCAGTGTCCGCACTACTAGCGGCATGTCCCCTACCCGGACGGAGCATGACAGCTCCCTGCTCCGGCTCCCCCTGCTGCCCCCCTCCCTCGTCGGCGTCTCCCGCCCCCCTCCCTCGCCGGCATCCTCAGAGCCCCCACGGCTGCACATAAGATTTATCTTATGTGCAGCCGGTCCGACATACCGACTCTGACCCGATGCGCTCGGGACCGCGCATCGGGTCGGACCGGGTGTCAAAACCTGCGATTTGGTCCAATTTCACTGCCCGATCCATCTGGATCGGGTGAAATCGGGGCCAAATCGCATAGTGTATGGCGGCCTTTAATGTTACATATATTAGTCAGCCTTTTAGTTATACTAGTAACTGGCATTGTTGTAGCTGTGTCTTTAGCATAAGCAAGATTTATATTTTTGTATACGTTTAGAATTGTATTTATCTATCTATTGAGCAAATTGTAGTTAAATACGTAATGTTGACCATGTCCATGTCGAACTTAAGCTTGTGCCAACCTTTTGACCTAGGGTATTTATTTATTAACAGTTTCTTTTATAGCGCAGCTTATTCCGTTGCACTTTACAAAGGGGACAGTGATACAAAAAACAGGGTATTTACAGACAGTCAAACTGTAGGAGGGCCCTGCTCGCAGGCTTACAATTTATAGGGAAATGGGCATTGATACATAAGGATAGATACTGTATTCTTGATTGCATTAATTCCACCATACATAAGGATAGATACTGTATTCTTGATTGCATTAATTACACCAGAATGCAAGGTTCCTGGTGTGCTGTAAGATACGGTGACCCAGCAGTTTGGCCATGGGTCAGTGAATGTGAAAAAGAAAGAGTGGATATGTGTGTACTCTACAATGGGGATGTGATTAGATAGGAACGGTATATGAAGGTTCTGTGACTGGTTCTGAAATTTGATAAGCTTGCCTGAAGAGGTGAGTTTTCAGGGAACGCTTATAGGTTTGGAGACTGGAGGAGAGGCTTGTGCTTGGGAGGGCATACCACAGAGCGGGTGCAGCCCAAAGAAAGTCCTGCAATCGGGAATGGGAGCGAGTAATGAGTGTGGATGAGACGCAGATCTTTTGAGGAGCGTAGAGGTATGTTGACCATACTTAGGTTTCTAGCTAGTCACTGTTGACCTAATCATTTCCTATCATTTTATTTATTTATTTACAGTTTCTTATATAGTGCAGAATATTCTGTTGCGCTTTACAATTGGAAACAACAGTGTATAAACAAACTGGGTAGATACAAACTATTATACATGTATAGAGTAACCTGCTTTACCCATATGGATACTGGCGGACTGATCAGGCATCCCTGTCATCCACTGCTTGTCACTCTCCCCAGGAACCTCTCTTTCGTCAATCTATGCCTCTTCCTGTTAGCTTCTTTCTATCAATCACTGCTTATCACCCTCTTACAAGTGTGTGTCACCTCCAGGGATTAAAGTATGGGTGGGGGGAACTAGTTCTACCTCTACCTTGACCCTGCAAGTAATTCTAACAAAAAAGCATTATAGTTTGCAGGGGGGAGGGGGATGTGTGCCAAAAACCCTACCACTTGCCCTGGCTCCACCTATTGGGAGGGGAGGGGAAGTAATTAGCTGTCAGAGGGAAATGAGTTCCACCACCTCTCCAGGACCACTTTAAGCCCTGGTCACCACATCATCAGCTAAGAATGTACTTCATTTTTAAATATACTTTTACTTTGAATGATTACATTGGTTTGTCACAGTATATTTATCCCTCCACAAATAGCCATCTTAATGGTAGGGGTGTACAGGGAATACTGTACCCTCTGGCCCCCCTCTGTCAGAATCCCCCCCCACCACCACCACCTCCATGGCCAGAGCATGTGACCAGATTGATGATACAGTCAACTGTATTTGTCAATCCTTATTTGAAGGTTGTTTAAGTTGTCTTTGTTCAACTACAAGAAATCTTTATAAAATAGTAAATTAAGAGGAGCCATAAACAGTACCCAGGGATTATTAGACTTTACATTTAAATCTAATATACTCCAGTGGTTTAAATTTAATATACACAAGCCATACCTTCCAGCATGACCCATCCAGGAGGGCTGAAATCCTCTCTACTTGGACTTTCCTATTAATTTCTTATTGCAATCACCTGGGTTGAAATTTCTGTAGAGCAACGCAAGTGACACCAATCATATATTAAAAAGGAAGTCCAGGTAAAGAGCATGTTGTACCTTCTGGGAAAGGTTATGTTGGGAAGTACGTTCAATTCTATTTACATCTACCCTTCCTCTGGTCTTTAATGCCCCCCACCCCCTGAATGAATCCTCCTTCGTCTCTTTAGAAGACTTACCCTAGGATGATGAGCAAGACAAAAATAACACTACCATGGATGACCAGTAGGTGGCAAAGTGAAGGCTGGCGAATGCAGACTATCTAGGGCAGATCTTACTTATGAAACTGATCTCATTTATTTCATTTATTTGTTCTGTAAGAGATTCAGGAATGTTTCTTGCTACTGAATGCTTGTTCACCCCTTGAGGGCCAATGATGCTGTGAGTGATCCTCATAATATCCGCTAAAAACCGCCAGCGTCGCTCACAGCAACTGTTCTTTTAGTATAAATAAATACAAATACTGACAAGTCAATTAGTTGAAGTCTAGTTAAATATTGCACCCAAAAAGAGAACAGTCGCTGTGAACGACGCTGCCATTTTTTAGCGGATATTTTGAGGATCTCACAGCAACGTTGGCAATCATAGGGTTAATAAAATAGCTACATTAGACTTTGATGTAATATTTTAGGGGTGGAGGTGTGGGGGATGGGGGGGGGGGGTTAGTTTTTGATTGACTCCAAGTTTTGAATTTGGCTTTATCCCTTGTACAAACAGGATGATGTTTTGTTGCAGTTATTGTTTTGACTGATGAAGCTACTGCTGGTATAATGTTGAATAACGCACAGCATTTATAGAACCGTGTAGAAAGTTTTTCCATTCTAGCTACGGTCATGTTATCTGCTAGAGCGGATTACTTTAATGAGCCTGTTATGGGTACGCTAATGGAATGCCGGTGGAATAAGTAAATATCATGAAAGTGTGCTCTGTCTCTGTATTCTATATAGAGACGCACGGATCAGACAAGGAAAATAACCGGTTATATCCGTTGCCAAAACACATCTAACAATGCATTTAAATATATTTTCATTGTACTCCTTGTAAGAAACCTTTACGACTGATAGCATCACTGTGAATTTATAATCACAGTCAGAGACTCTTCCTTCGGACATGTCTCCGAATATGAGCAGAGAACCCTCCCCAACAGCACAACTGCTATAATGTTTCGTAACTTGAAGACCTTTTGATTTACGTCTTGTGAAGGTGCCAGCCCGATATATATATTCAGAGGATAAGATGCAATAATAAAAAAATAAAAAAAAGAGTAATCCAAACTGCTTCTTGAAGGCTGGACTGAATCACGATAAATATATGCAATAAAAAAGAAACTCAAATGACCCGATCACAAATAAAGCTCGGGCCAAATTCATCTATTTTGTCTCTTCTAGGGGAGACACCTGGCAGTGTTTTTCTCATGTTTACAGAGAGTCTGTACATGGTGTAATCTTGCTAGCAGACATTACAAATGGGATACAAATCAAATACTGGGGGGAAAAAAGATGATATATCATCTTGGGCATACTTTATTATCATTTTTTCAGTCCTTATGTTTTCTTGTTCATAGGCACAAATCATGTTTTATTGCTTCTTTACACTGCTCTTACTTCTGCTCTCTTAAGTATATAACCATTTGGTAGTACAGGTTTTTTTTCTTTTGGGGGGTGGTGGAGTGATTAGAATCCATAGCACCTACTTAAATCTATAACTAATTTAAACCCATCATTCATTTTCCATGAAATGCAGATGACAACTATTTGGCAAAGTTGGTCTCCTTGGAAATATAAACTAGGTAATATTAACTATTATACATGATTTGGGTAGAAAAGACGGTCCGCAATAGCCAACACGCTCTCTTGATTTGCAAATGTCTAAACTGCCAGCTGGCTGAGATGAAGCACTGGGTCCTATCACAGAAGAGACCTCTTAGGAACATCACTCAAATGAATTCCAGATGTGGACAAAGAGCTAAGTCCAAGAAAGTGTTTAACTGTGTACAGTATGCAACTAACTTAACTTGTAGGTAAATCCCATCCCACCCACCATGAGGATGTTTGTTGTCAGCCATGTTTCTAACAATCCCGAGGCTACAAAGAGATGATAATGGCTTTTAGAGTGGGAAATCCAAAATCGACATACTTTTATCCTATTTGAATTTTGGACTGCTCTGCTGGCCCACCCCAGGATCCACCACTGGCAGGTACTCACCAGCTGTCTTCAACAAACGCAGAAAGCAAGGGCTAAAAAATGATACAAGTGGACCATTGAGAACGAAAACAGATGACAATTGAATGGTTGCTACACAGACTCAGCTTCTGTCTGGTCATTTATACAAACTCTATACACGGGATCTTGTAGCCACAGATCCTAAATTTGGAACTAAGCCAAAAATAAATTCCCTATGTTTTCCTATCATAGAGGCCATCATTTACGTGGAGTATGGATCATTAGGTCAACTGTCAATAGCATGGCCAATATTGGTTGATAGGTGATAGGTTGACACATGAAAAAGGTCATCATGGTCTAGGTTGACATTGACAAAAAGGTTGAGACAATCAAATTGACAACAGGAAAATGGTCAATATGAGTTTTTCACTTTATTTTGTCTATGTCGAAATCTGCCAACTTGGACACTGTATAAGCGTACTGTGTCCCCTCGCGTGTCTTGCTGCGTTCGCCATGTTTCGGGCACTGGTATAATCTAATTCTATGCCCACTTGGATTGTGAAGTAAGAACAAGTAGGTCTAAAAAGAAAAATCATGAAAAACCCATTTCGACCTTTCCCGGTGCCGAATATTAACATGTCAACATTTTGCTTGCATCAACCTTTTGTCAATGTTGTCATTGACCACATCGACCATTTTCATGTGTCAACCTATTGCCTGGGATGTCTGTTACCGCCTCTGATTTTTGCCTTGGCTATTGAGCCTCTGACTGAGTGGATTAGGTTCTTGGGCTCAATTGTGGGTCCTGTTATAGGAGAGGTAACCCATAAGGTTAGCCTCTTTGCGGACAATATATTGGGCCTTATTTTGGTTCATTCTTTCTGACAAAATCCTTCTTAGATGGACAAAACCATGTGCACTGCAGGGGGGGCAGATGTAACATGTGCAGAGAGAATTCGACTGGATCGCAAGTTTGATTCACTTTATCAAGCATTTGAAATGCTCACTAGCGAGTGGAAGTTGCAGGAAGTCTTGTGGATGAGTCATGTGGCGGCTGCGAAAATGGTCCCTTCTACCTAAATTAATGTAATTGTTTTGGACCAACCCACGACCTTTCCCTAGAGCTGTTTGCAAGAAATGTAACCGCTTATTGTCTACATATGTTTGGGGGGGTGCAACTCCAAAGATAGCTAGAACTACTCTGACCGTTGCTAAGTCCGATGGAGGAGTGGCATACATGCGTACGGAATGTAAGGCAGTCCAATCTGCCAAAGTATGCTTTAGTCTAGCTCTACAGCCTCTCTACCAGCCCCACAGTTGTCCCTGCAAGCTATACATGGCACAATCTGAGTCTAGTGAGCCTACAGGACATTCTTTTAGAAGGCACTTTAGTTTCCTTTTCCCAACTTCAAATGTAATTTCATGTCCCTAAGCAGGATTTTTATAAATTTCTTCAACTGCGACATTGGCTCCATGGTTATCTGCCCAAGCCTCCCAGACAACTGGGTATCCCTATAATATTGACATTTCTCCTTATGTCCCAATCTAATAGAGGTGGTATTTCCAGATGCTATCAACACCTGATTGTTGAAGCCCAAAGTGGGTTGTTTCCGTCACAGTCTAAATGGGAAAATATCTTGCTAATGTATTCACTGAGACAGTTTGGAAATACATCTTTAAATCATGTTTTAAAATCTCAAAATGTATCAATCATTCCAAAATGTACTCTAAGTGGGTACATAGGGAATATTTCACTCCAAAGCAAGAGCATAAGATTTGGCCTGAGGTTTCACCTAGATGTTGGAGATATTGTGGGATGGTGGGTGACATCTTGCATGTCTTTTGGTTGTGTTCGGTGGTACAGCCGCTATGGCAGGAAGTATTTCTTCTCCTGTCCAGGGTGCTGGGATCGATTCTCTTGATAGATCCCCTTTTAGCTCTTTTCATTATTACCCTGGCAAAATGTCTGCATGGTCACATTCTAATAGCTGCTAAGGCTTCTATTGCCAAATTATGGGTCAGCCGCTGTTCCCAATATATTAACAATTGATTCATAAACGTTTTGTTTTTTTGAGACAAAGGAAAGTAAATATTCCTCATTGTCTTCTTCTATCCATATGAAATGGTATAAGTGGACCTTATACAAAGAGAAGACCGGTCAATCCTATATGTATACTGCCCCTGTTGACTTATCAGTTCTTAACTCTCCTGGCTTGGACTTGAACTCTGGTCCTTTACAGTCGATATAGTCCCTTTGACGTTTTTTGATGTATTCTATTCCTACATGTTTGTCTTTCCGTCCATGATATTATGCACTCAATTTTGTATGGTTTATCACTTTACACCCTTTTGTGTTTCATACATACTTGTATTATTTGTCCTAAGTAAAACTGTAATAAAAATGATTCTTTAAAAAAAAAAAAGAATTGCCAATCATTGCCCATCTATAAGAATTGCATTTAGTACTGGAGTTTCAGTCAAACCTGTAGCTCAACATTTTATGGAAAAAGAAAATTCCTTAGCGACACTCAAATGTATCATCTTTGATCAAATACTATAATCTATTTGTGTTGGCAACAGAGCAGAACTGTGGTTACAGTAAGAGTATATTCGTTCTTGAAACTGTCAGTCCCAAAGGTCTCAATAAGTGTAAGCTGCACCCAGGAGTTTCAGGGAAGACCGTACAGTAGTTGATGGGTGTGCTGAATTACGTTTCAATGCTCCAAGCCTTTCCTTAGGGTCACAATAAATATGAAATATATTCCTGTATTGTGATGAGTTAAGCCCGTACACTGGATCAGATAAAGTCTTGGTCTTTCATTTTCAAAGCAGATAAACAACATATGATGTAATCAGCACAGTAATGATGGTTACAGTATTTGCAGAATACAGATCACAGCATAGTACAAGCACTTCAGGAAGCTCCAGTAGTCCCTACCGTAGCCCACATCCCAGCCTCTCACTTGGGCAAGTAATCCACCATCAACAGCATTTTCCTTCTGCCCTGGAAACACTTAAATCAAGAGAACCCAGGTGCTGCTGATTACGCCAGCTGGTTGCTGCTACCAGTGGCGGATTTAGGGGGGGGGGGGGGTACCGGAACATGTGAGAGACAGACCTGCAGCTGCTGGGAGTTGGCTGATGGGGGGCAGTGCTAAAGCTTCCGGGAGCTGGCGGAGCGGGGGACAGAGGTAAAGCTGCAGAAGGACCGCCTCAGCAGAGGATGCAGTGCAGGGAGGTGCCAGGCTGGAGAGGTGCTCTCCCTGCTCTGCACCCCTGCTGATAGCACCGGCTGCTGCACCTGTCACACACACTCTGACAGGCGGCAGCAGGAAGCTCCATCCCACTCCCTGTGACAGATAGCACATCCAATCAGGGCATTAAAGGGGGTGGAGCTTCATGGATATCAGGGGGTGGAGGTTTAGGACAGGAGGATGATGAGCTGCCCGCCAGATTTTGGTAAGTGGTGGGAAATGGGGGGGGTTATAGTGACACATAAACATGTGCTTGTGTGGAACTGTTACAGTGGGCATTATGTATATGCACTACTGTGGGTAGCGGTGGTCATTGGGGGCAATTCAGACCTGCTCACTAGGCTGTGTATATTCAGAGCCTTGCGAGCAAGTTGATGCCGCCCCACCGAACTTTTGCCCCCTATTACGATGTCCTACCCACTTTTTTCAACACACTTAAAATAACTCCTCCCTCACTTCCCCTGCCATGGTGCCTCCCCTGTAAATTTTTCATTGATCCGCCCCTGGCTGCTACTTCTCCAAAACCTTGCCTGGATCCTCCACATTACTCTCATATGGAGTGATACTGTCTCTGCCTCACTCTGTATATTTATTGTACTACTAATGATAATAATAATAATTTACTATTATATATCATTATCCTGATGAGGTGACTATATATGGAAGACTGAAGTGTTACCTGCTCCCTCAGAAGAGACCAGAAGCAGCGGCGTAACTATAATTTGGGAGCCCCCCCGCCGATAATAAATCACGCCCCCCCCTCCACCACCCCGGCCGCCCATGCCCCCCCCCCATCCCCCGCATATTTACCTATATTCGCTGCGCTGGTCCCGGCTCCCCTCCTGGCTTCATTCTGATGCTAAACACGGACCATGACAAAATGGCCGCCCCATACAGCAGACAGTTTCATAGAACTGTTTGCTATATGGGGGCGGACATTTTATGATAGCCCGTCGAAATAGCATCAGAATGAAGCCAGGGGAGCCGGGACCACCACAGCAAACATAGGTAAAGCTGCGGGGGATGGGGCATTATAATATCACCGCAGCCCCCCGGCGCCCGCACTTACCCAGCACCTCCCCGCGACCTTGGGGGCTGCGGTGCTGTAGCTACGCCACTGACCAGAAGAATTGGGTGTGGTATAGAGGCCTGACAGCCAGGATTCCTACTGTCAGTATACAGATGGAGCGGGAGTCATCTTTGCAGGGGATGGCGGAAGAATCGCCATCCGCCATCCCCCGCCAGCCGCCGTAAGGGGACGCACGCACACGAGATGCGCGTGCGTCCCCTTACAACAGGGCTCCCCTAGGTTTCCGCAGCCTCACCGACGGTCACCCGGGTCCTCGCCACCTTGCCGCACCCCCCCCAACCCTGTCCGTCTCCCTGAAGCGGAGACGGACAGGGTTCCCGCCCCCCCCGCCGACAGGAAACTGGGACGCACGTGCATCCCAGTCAGATGGAGCGCCTCTCCGCCGGCGATCGCCAGCGGACAGATTCTGTCGATCCCTGGGCAAGAATGAGAGGCGCTCCATCTGTACCAACATCGGAATCCCAATGGCCAGTACTATAGCAGGGGGTGTGGGGGCGAGTGCAAATAAGCCCCTTGCAGCCTCGTTGCTCTCGTCACGCTGCAGATTCGTTGGCTCTCCGTGCTCGCCACAGGTTCTGTTCTCCCTCTATGGGGGTTGTGGATCCCCACAAGGGAGAATAGCCCCTGTAAGTCGGGATGCTGACTGTCAGGCATTTAACAGTTTGGATTCCGATCTTGGTATACTGACCGACGAAATCCCAACTGTCAGGAGGTCATCAGGCACACAATGAATCCTTTCCCAGAGGGATATGGATTTTCTCCCTTTAATGAATGAATCGCTACATGTATTTTTTTTCCATCCAGAATACTGTTCATTTAAATATTCAACAAAAATGAAACCTACCAACAGTTTATGATGTGTCTGAAACTCCCTCTGGCCACAGATAATCTGTTACATTCAATTTATGATTTAGGGCAGGCCAAATAAGATACACTTTATGCTTCTCTGCATGCAAACAATTGTCTTGCGAAACCATATAACAACTATACAACAATATATCAGCCTCACGCCAAAATTTGCACTAAAGAAAATTGATTCCATCAGTCCCTACAGTGGAAATATCAGAGCCCAAAAGTGTCTAAAATATGGTTATAAAAATATAATTTTATCAGTCTGGATAATAAATTCAACTACGCTACAAAACAAACTATTTTAATTCAATGTAACAGGCTTGAAAACGGCTCTGCGCACATGTAACGAACATGAGGGGAAATGTAAGAAGAGGTGGTAAGTGCCAAATGCGCTATAAATAGTGTTTTTGACACTTATATTAAACCTCTGTATGTATGAAAGCAGATAACATAGAGAACTATAAGGTTTCTCAAATTTATCTACCAATTTTGCCATTTCTACCCGATTGTCTGGCGGCTGTAAGTCATTCAAGTCATACTTACTGACTCTCCGGGAGAAGCCCAGGAAGGAGGTCCAATGCGGCACATCAGGGGGCGGGGACCAGGCTGAGGTCATAAAGCCCCACCACCAATCCTGTGTGGAGGGAACAGGGCTAAAATTATGCAAAACATCGCGATTCGTCATTTTAGACCTACCCCCTCCCCACGGATTCCGGAATTTGTTTCAGCCCACTCCAGGCGGTGCAGGGGCTTTGGGGAGAATGCAGAAGACTTGCCCACCTTCCCGGAGGTCCAGGAGGTAGACCCGGCCAATGTAGGCAAGTATGATTCAGGTGATAAGTGCACTTCTGTGCTGGTATCTGTGCTAACCAGCATTATACAAGCAGATTCTGTGAGGTCTCAGGCTGTGCACTTGATGAGTGATGTTACTGAGTTATTGCACACAGTGGGGCGGCCAGGAGGTAAGACATAGCACATCAGCACTAGTGTAATGCACTGTGATTCCAGGTGTAGTATATGGTGCCGACAGTCGGGATCCCGACAGTCATTAGCCCGACATCGGGATCCCAACTGGCTGGACTCAGACAGCGGGGCAAGCGCAACATAGCCCCTTGCGGGCTCGCTGCGCTCGCCGATTCTATTCTCCCTCTATGGGGGGCGTGGACCCCCATGAGGGAGAATAGCTGGTGACCCCGAGTGTCGGAGTTTTGACTGTCGGGATCCCGATGTCAGGGTAATGACTGTCGGGATCCCGACTGTCTGGAAACTGTACAGCACCCGTGAGTCCTGCACGGATCAGCAACAGGGGGATTTTCTCTCCCCTACTTCGGCAACCGAGATATTAACCCCTTCACTGGTAATCCTGAGAATTTTCCGGGCTATGCCTTAATGCCCAGACTGGCAAGCCTGGAAAATACTCGGGATTCCCAGTGTTTAGCGCCGGGCAGCGCTGCTGAGTTCAACTCAGCTTGTTTCAGCACTGCCCGGCTCCCTCTCCTCCGCTGCGTCTCTGGCTCACCCAGCCTGCGGCGACGGCTTATGACAAGCCGGGTTGCCGAAGACAGGGCGCTGGGACGCAGAGACGAGCAGTGGCTGATTGATGGTTCAGCGGTGCTGTCCGGCCCCGGGGACACAACAGTGTTTTTTTTAAGAGAGCGCTGACCAGAAAAAACTTGCTCAGTGGGGATTTTTCCTAAAAAAAAAAAAAAAAACACTGAAGGGGTTAATACAAGTCAGCATTATTGCTTCCTGTTTTACCTTGATAAATGATGGTCTTTTTATACATCCCACACTTTATCTCTTCCCAATGCTTAGCATACAGACTAAAAAGCTGGAAGAGCTATAGCAGTATAATAATAATAGTACATATCCAACAAGGACCGAAGAAGTAACCAATGATTACATAGACCAATGACGTTGGGGGAGGCATATCAAAACTTCCGAAGAGAATAGGCAGAGAAGTTGCTCATAACAACCAATTAGATTCTTGCTATCATTTTATAGAATGTACATTACACATAGCTATAGTCTGATTTGATGCTCTGTACAACTTATCCACTTTTCTTCTTTAACAGGTATATCTGCCCATACCTCCCAACTGTCCCGTTTTTCGTGGGACCATCTCGGTATTTTGGGGCGGTCCCGCCTCCCACCCGGGGCCACCAGTGTCCTGTGGGGGGGGGGGGGGGGGTGCAGTTGGAAGTCCCCCCAGCCTGAAGGCAATAGAAGCTATGCACATGTGTACAGCATCTATTCAGTATTTCAGAAGGACGGAAATTGGGGGCATGGCCTAAGGATGCACCACCCATGAGGCCACCCCCTTTTCATAGGCCATGCCCCCCTTTTCGGCCCATTTTCAAGATTGTATATGTTGGGAGGTATGTATCTCCCCCATAGTGAGACTTCATGATGGCACTTTTTAACAGTGCAGAAAACTGCCTAAATATTCCCCATATGCAGTAGTAGTAATAATAATAATAATAATAATTAATATCTTGTTATACTAAAAGAGGCATAAACACCACAAAAATTTAGATGTATTCATGAAATATCATTTATTGTTGAGTTGTCAGTGATACTAGAGTAATGGTTAGTCTATATAAAGACCCATACACACTGGGCGACTTTGAGCTGAAAGCCGCTCAAAATACCAAGTTTGAGAGGCTTTCAGCTCAAAGCTGCCCAATGTGTACAGGAAAGCCGCTCATCTGCTGGTATTACCAGCAGATAAGTGGCTTTGAGGACGGCTTTCAGTGTGTATGCACTGAGTGGCTTTTCCCCTAGCGATGACAACGGTCAACTCTGTCCATACACGCTGGGCATAATCACCCAGTGTGTATGGACCTTCAGTCTGTGTGGAAATTTTCACTGATAACCGATATTGGCCCTTATTCTGGTTGGTGCGGTCAGAGCCGCACACGGGGCTCCGACCGCACAAACCAAGGGCCGCCCACCCGACGGATCGCCACTGCCGTCCGTACACGGACGGCTGGCGATCCGCATCAAAATGGTGGAGGCGTACGCCTCCACCATGGTGGGAGCTGCCCCCTGCCTTCGATGGTCGTCGACCATCGAAGGCAGGGCCGCACGCCGCGGCAGCCCCGCAAGCTGAGACCACACGGACAATCGTCCGTGTGGTAGCTTGTATGGGGGCTGAAAGCTGACATCCGGCGACGTCAGCTTTCCGCCCCCATGTCATGGTAATGAGGGCGTCATGCCCTCATTACCATGCATACGCCCCGCGTTTGCATGGGAACGCCCATGAAACGCGGGGCGTACACATAGGGAAATGAGGGGATGAAGCCCCTCACGCCCCTATACGCCCCCTTTGCGGCGGACGAAATCCGTCTGCGGCGAAGGGGGCTGCACATGCGCAGAATGACCTCTGCGCATGTGCAGTGGCAAAACATCGGCGGTACGGCCGCACGCGGGCCGTACCGTGCCGATTAGAATAAGGGCCATTGTGCTATTTACCATTCTTTCCATGCCGGTATAGCTCAGGGACGTGCGGTGAGGTAAATGGCTGAAGAGTCCATGGCAGGTACCAGAGACAGATTTGCACACAATATATGAGCCAAGGGGTACATACCAGCATTATACACATGTGCAGCAGTATACACTGCTGGAGATTCGCTGAGTTTTGATAAGAGATTTGAAGAAAAGGTAGCCAGGTGAGGCACTGCCTCACCTGCCATAGACTTTTTACTCCGGCGTTTTGACTATAAAAATGATTAGAATAATAAAAATAAGATTTTTTTTATATATATTATTTGTATTTTTGACATACTTTATAAATTCAAAACTCTGGCATATATGTTAGTATGACAGGAAAGGCTGTGCCTCACCTGCCTCAGGCCACAGCTTGCAGCTTCTCCGAGAACTGAATGAGGGAATGGTTACACTGCCAAGTCTTGCATGGGGAACCACTGATTTGTGAGATGACATTGAGTTTCCACTGGATAATTAATACAGCGAAAAGAGCGTAAGAGGGATGAGCATTTATCTGCACTTGTGAAGGTGCCAGAGGGTGCAGGAAAGGAAGAATCATCTAAGTTACTGCTTACAGATATTGGACCTTATTCTGGTTGACCTGCAAAGCGAAATTTGGAGCTTTGCGGATCACGTAGGCGAGAACAACCAAGACCCGTTCCTGAACCTGTCCTGGAGCAAAATGTGCTTTCTATAAAAGAAGTAACGTTTTTAAGGTTCACACCTGGTTCCCTCCACCCCCACAGTGCGACCCCCCCTCCGCACCTGTCTCAAATGCCGCAGTCCGACTCCTTAATGCAGCACACCTCCCTCTTCCCCTGCAGTCTATCTGTTAGCCCCTTCCATCATGTCCCTGCCTACAGAGCGGTTCCTCCTCCGTCCTGCTGCTCCTCTGTACCCTCCCGTAGCCCGTAGTCTAAATTCCCCCAGCACCTGATATTTCCAGCTTGAAAGAGGCTCCAGACCATCAGGTACTGGAAAACCGGTGTTGCACCTCTATAATATCTATCTATATATTTTTTTGTTGTTGTTTTTTTACCTCCATCCTCAGACCTAGAGTTACAGAAATACTGTTTTTCACTAGTGGTGGTATTTAGTAGCATGTTAGAGGAAGTCATCAGTAATACAATACTGTCTCCATATATGCTGTTTGTGGGAAAGTTCTTGAAGCCAGAGTGTCTCTCTGATATTGCGATCAATGCTGAGAAAAAGGGTAGCTGGAGTTGATCAAAGGCTGTTTCTAGGGTATGATTCAGTTGAGGAACTGATTCATGATACTAGGATGTAGAGATCCAAGTGATAACTTGTTGTAAGCAGGTGGATAAGAGTTAAAAATGAATAACAGATTTCTGGAGGTATGAGGAGACTTGCTGGAGTTAGACAGCCAAAAGTGTTTGAGGAGCATTTGCAGATCATCAGGTTATTGTCTGAGATAGGGTATGGAGGATCAAAGAAATAAGAAGCCAAAACCATGACAGTGGCCATTACTTATGGTGACATCAGGAGACAATAAATGAGGGAGACAGTTGAAAGAAATGTTCGAACAGCTGTTGGTGTGGTCGAGAGGACAGTACATAGCAGTATTGCACATAGGTAGGGGGTGGACGCTGTATTCTTCTTCTCCCCTACCCCTTATGTTAAAATGCTATTTTTTTGGGACCCCCTGTGTCAGCTCTATGGATGTCAGGTGTTTTGATTTATAAGAATTATCAATTGTGACATCCAATAAAAGTTTTTGGAAAAAAAGAAGGGGAATGTGAGTGAACAGATGGTAGAATTGTGAATATGCATCATAGGGAAAGAAGAAGTTCAACTCCACTTCTGACAGGCCTATGGCTGAAGTTTAGTCATATAAGATGGCTTTCTTTTTTGTCTGGTCCCTCTGGGACAGGGTAGCCAGGTAGATTTCTAGTGCATTCCAATGGCGGAGAGTGCGGAGCTGTGATAGTGTCATAGTGGCTCTGATCCCTGTAATACAAGGTCACGATTCCTCAGCATTGTAAAGTGTGTGAGAGGGAGGGGGACACAATGAAGCAAATTAGTTCAACTCATGTCATCAAGATGCCTGGGAGGTGGGCAGGGACAGTCAGTGAGGAACTGATTTCAGAATGAGTTTAGGTTGCTGCAGAGCGTGCAGGACACCGGGCACACATAAAGGTTTCTGAAATTGATGGACATTAGTTGCAACAAGAGGGTGTTATAGTTACGGCATAGCCAGAAATCAAGAAACTAATATATTATGGTACTTGTGAGTTATCTGGGCGTCCGATTTTGGTACTAGATCGCATGCGATATCGCATGCGATTTGCGATTTGCATGCGATTTAGCATGCGATTTGCATAAGATTTGCTATTCATTTCATTACCCCACTATCCCCAAAGTGTGTCTATCAACGTGAACCCGAAGCGTGGCGAGCGCAGCGAGCCCGCGAGGGGCGGCGGTACGCGTCCTCCGACCTTTTCATGCCCTACTATCCACTAGGGCGTGGAGTGAGAATAGAATAGTGTGGCGGGCGCAGCGAGCCACCGAGCCCGAAGCGTGGCGAGCGCACGCGGACACCTGTGAAGCCCGCAAGGGCACGCGGATACCTGTGAAGGTGTCCGCGTCCCCTCGCGGGGCTCGCTGCGCTCGCCACGCTTCGGGCTCGGTGGCTCGCTGCGCTCGCCACACTATTCTATTCTCACTCCACGCCCTAGTGGATAGTAGGGCATGAAAAGGTCGGAGGACGCGTACCGCCGCCCCTCGCGGGCTCGCTGCGCTCGCCACGCTTCGGGTTCACGTTGATAGACACACTTTGGGGATAGTGGGGTAATGAAATGAATAGCAAATCTTATGCAAATCGCATGCGATATCGCATGCGATATCGCATGCGATATCGCATGCAAATCGCAAGTACCCAAAATCGGGAGCCCGGATAACTCACAAGTACCTATATTATTTTCTAGGACCATTAGGAATACTGTATATAGAACGATTCTCAAGACATTGATTGACATATGTTTGTTATTTATATTGATCTCATAGTTTCATGCCCGTGATACATCACGTATGATCAGGAAAGGCTTGTTGTGCAATATGGTGTTACTGTTCGGAGTAATAACTGGTGACTGAGATAATACTTTGTTTTGAATGCTGCATCTGTAATTCAGTCAATGTTAACACCCTAATAACTGATGAAACAGACTGCAAATGACATAAGGGCACATATTGAGTACAGTCATTGTATTTCATAAAGAAACATAGCAGGTATATCATGTACAAACTGTTTACACTTAAGAGATGCCCTTTGCCAGTGAAGGATTATATCCGAAACACACTCAGACAAATATTTTCCAAAACGGATAACTTTGAGTGGATTTTTCATAACAGACAGTGCTGCCTTTGTTTTATTCTTCTTATGTTATCCAATCGCAGCAGTTGGAACATTGCAAAGACTTTAATAAATGCACCACTGAATTTTGGGATAAAGCAGTAATAGTATACAGTGAATATTCTATGTATTATCATTGTTACCATTTTGACATTTTATTTATGGTGGTTTTTTGGTTACTGCATCTTGTATTACCTTATGCTGGGTACAAGGTGGATGATATTGTCAGGAATCGTGGGGTGCTGTCGCATTGCGCTGGTGCGTCCTGGGGCACAGGCCTGCACATTGTGTTTCCATCAGCCGCCATCTATGGCACGATGTCCCCTTTGTCCATCTGGTCTCCATATGGCGTCCCATGCCGATTCCACACTGGCCCATCGCTGTATGGGCGCCGCCATGACACCTGCGGTCAGCTGATAGGCTGAACCAATTGCACTGCTCGCTGACCTGAACTCTGACCTGTACAGCTGATCTCTGGACCACGGTGTACACAGGTACTTCATGGTTCTGATTGCTGCTGCAGCTTGCAGCCAATCGCATCTGTGCAAGGAGGATATAAGAAAGGCTCCCAGCATTCCAAATTGCTTTGAACAACTGTTCTTTTCCCTGTGTGCTTGTCTCCAGTGTCAGAGTTCCTAGGCTCCAGGCTATCCTGTGCTCCAGCGTTATAACCACCTGTGACCTACTGCTGCTGCTCCAGTTGCTGGATAACCCACCACCTGTCAGTTTGCCTCCTGCTTATTTCATCCCAGTGGTTGAGTCACATCCAACCATCACCAGCAGAGGTCACTGCTGGCTCCCAGGCCAGCTACCTCTTACTGGCTCCCAGGCCAGCCTTCCACCATTGGCTCCCAGGCCAACTACTTGCTACTGTGATAAATCAGTGACTAACACCATCTGTGTCTTGATAGTTAACAATCATCATCGGCTCCTAAACTCTCGACAATCATCACTGGCTCCTAAGCCATTGACAATCATCACTGGCTCCTAAGCCATCGACAATCATCACCGGCTCCTAAGCTGTGGACAATCGTCACCGGCTCCTAAGCCATTGGCAATCATCACTAGCTCCCAGACCATCAACATCCCTCACCAGCTCCCAGAGCATTGACAAGTATCTCTAGCACCCTGGCCATCAACATGCCTCTCCGGCTCCCAGGCCGTCGACAAGCATCTCTGTCTCCCAAGCCATCGACATCCCTCTCCGACTCCCAGGCCATCGACAAGCATATTTGGCTCCCAGGCTGACGACCAGCATCTCCGGCACTCAGGCCGTCAACAAGCATCTCTGGCTCCCAGGCAATTGACGTTCATCTCCGGCTCCCATGCCATCAACGTTTATCTCCGGCTCCCAACCCGTCAACAACTATCACCAGCTCCCAGGCCACTGATACTTACCTCCGGCTCCAAGTTTGTTAGCAACCATTCCCAGCTTGGGTTCCACGCCAATGACCATTAACCCTCTCAGTTTCCAAACCGGACATTCATTGAACTCTAAGACTTTCAGCATTCATTCCCCAGAGTCCTCTGTCACTAGTCAGCTTGTTCCAGAGGACCAGGGCAGGGGGGCCACGACCTGCTTGTCGGGCGCAGCTAAGTCCAAAGCTGCTTGCTGGGCTCTCTGGTGAAAACCACTGGCGATTTAGTCTCCACGCCCCTGTTCCTGGTCTCCACCAACCTTCTGGTTCAGCTGTCCCCTGGTGTCCCAGTGCATGTTCTCATGATACATCAAACAACCTTGTTTCCTGTTTCCAGCGTCCTCCACTGGCCCATCCAGTTCACAGCCAGGAACACAGCAAACCCTGGTGCTGACAATTTGTTTAAGGCCCATGGACTCAGCACACGACCAAAGTGTGAGGCCAGCGGCACTCTAAGATGTCACCACTCGTATGGAGACTCAAGAAGCCAGAATAAGTGATAAAATACCTCCAGGAGGTATCCACTTGGTTGGACACTATACAGCAGTCTTTGACACCCTCTGCATCTGCTGCCCAAATTTTTTCTGCCTCTTCTGTTAATGCTTCTGGCTCTTGTCTCCAACTTCCAGTACCTAATAAATATGCCGGCAATTTCAAGTCCTGCAGAGGATTCATCAACCAATGTCAAGTTCAGTTTGAGCTGTTACCACGCAACTTTCCCACAGCCAGAAAAAAGATTGTGTACATCATATCGTTAGTTACTGTTTCAGCCCTAAATTGGGTATCACCCCTGTGGGAGAAGTCTGATTCTCTGCGTGCAGACTATGACAAGTTCATTCAGACTTTCTGCCATATATTTGATGAACCAGACCGTTCAGCATCAGCCTCCACTGATATTCTACATATCAAGCAAGGGTCCCGGTCCATGGGTCAATATGTGATCCATTTCAAAACCCTGGTGTCCGAGTTATTATGGAATAACGAAGCTTTATTCAGCAGTGTTTTGGTTGGGAGTATCTGAAAGAATTAAAGATGAATTAGCTACCCACGAACTTCCTGATCAGTTGGAAGATTTCATCTCCTTGTGTGTTAAGATTGATTTAAGCCTCCATGAGAGAGGTCTTGAGAAACAAAAGAGGATGGTCTCCCGAGTAATTCCCATGCCTCGTTCAGTGTCTCCTCCCGGTGAACAACCTATGCAGGTAAATCCCATTTGATACCTGAAGAAAGTTCTCAAAGACATTGAACAAGTTATGTCTATATTGTGCTGCTTCCAGTCATTTCATTAATTCATGTCCCGAGCATTCGGGGAAACGTCAAGCCCTAATCTGTAAAGGAGGTGTTAGGTTAGGACAACTTGTGATGTCTCCTCCTCTGCTGATCTCGTCCTTCCAATGTCCCTTGTGACCCTGTATCTGCCTTAGCAGACTCAGGTTCAGCTGGGAATTTCATTTCCAAAGATCTCGTCACCAAGCTAAAGATTCCCATGGTTCCTATGTCCTATGGAGGTTCTCATGATACCTAAAGCTTCCTATGATATTGTCTTGGGTATGCCCTGGCTACAGCAACATAACCCATGAATAAACTGGTCGACTTTGCAAATAGAACAGTGGAGTGCTCATTGTCACAACCACTGCATCGCCCCAGTGATTCATGTTCGATCCTCTGAGACCAAGACATTGCCTGGGCTACCTGAAGCTTACAGAGAATTTGTTGATGTGTTTAGTGAACAAGCTGCTGATATTCTACCACCACACCGAGAGTGGGATTGTCCCATCAATTTACTACTAGAAAAAGTCCTCCCTAACGGTCGAACATACCCATTATCCATCCCAGAGACTTTAGCAATGTCTGCCTATATCCAAGAAAATCTACCAAAGGGTTTCATCCAGCCTTCGACCTTCCCTGCTGGAGCAGGATTCTTTTTTGTAAAAAAAAAAGACGGTGGACTCAGACGTGTATCAATTATCATGGTCTGAAATATATCACAGTTAAAAACAGCTACCCTCTCCTGCGTCACGGGCACAAAGTGTTTTATAAGTTAGATCTTCCCGGAGTATCCAATCTCATTAGAATTCGTAAAGGTGACGAGTGTAAAACTGTGTTCAACACGAGAGATGGCCACTACGAATACTTAGTGGTGCCCTTAAGTCTCTTCAATGCCCCTGCAGTTTTTCAACAATTTGTAAAGGAGATCTTCCAAGACATGTCGTATAAGTTCCTTGTCGTATACTTAGATGACATCCTGATTTTTTCTGAAGATATTGAATCTTATCGCTCCCAAGGGAAGGAGCTTGTTTGCCAGCTCAGACAAAATTCACCTTATGGAAGGCTCTCCAAATGTATGTTTAAAGTTTCCTCAATTCCCTTCCTAGGGTATATAATTACCGGGTGGTCTCAGTCCACCACTTTGAAAGTGGTCCAGTGATTCATTGGTTTCGCTAACTACTACCAGGGCTGCCGACAGGGGGGTGCCGTGGGTACAGCTGTCCCGGGCCCCGGCCTCTGGAGAGGCCCGGGCAGCTGCCCCCAGCGGCATGGATCACCCTCCCCCGAACCCTGCCTCCGTGCCTCCCCAACCCGGCAGACCCCATCCAGGCATACACAATGCACAGTGCAGCCTGCAGAGTGCTGAGCCTAGGACACAGAGGGGCTTGGCGCTCTGCATGCTGCACTGAGCAGTGTGCACTCCGGACCGTGAAGGAGGGAGACAGAGATGCCGCCGCCGCCACTGGATGCTGGTAAGTAATGGGGTGGGGTGCACGTCAGTGCGGGCGGGCATGAGGGCGGGAGGGGGCGCTGTGCCGCTGGGGGCCCGGACTGAAGGTCAGTCCCGGGCCCCAACATTTCTAGTGGCGGGCCTGACTACTACCGAGAGTTTATCCGAGGTTTTTCCACATTGATTGCTCCCATCTCTGCACTCATTAAGAAAGGGGCCAATCCGGCAGTGTGGCCTGAAGAAGCTGTGTCTGCTTTCCAACTCCTCAAGCAGTCTTTTATTTCGGCACCCATTCTCGTACAACCAGATATTAATCAGCCATTCTTTCTGAAGGTAGATGCCTCAAATGTAAGAGCAGTGCTGTCTCAGCACTCCAGTGACAGTAAACAACACCCTTGTGGGTTTGTCTCCTGTAAATTCATTTCTGCGTAAAGAATTTATTCCAATTCGATTGGAAAATAGGCACTCGAAGAATGGAGGTACCTCCTAGAAGGAGCTAAGTGTCCTGTGACGATCTATACTGATTATAAAAATCTTTTGTTTCTCCAGTCCGCACAGTGTTTGACTCCTCACCAGGCTCGATGGTCACTGTTCTTTTCCAGATTTTCTTTCAAGATTTTGTACCGACCGGGTTCCCAGAATATGAAAGCCGATGCTTTATCACAGTCCATGGAGGAGCATCAGTTACCTCAAGAAAATTATCCAGTTTTTAATCCTACAGCATTCGCTTCCACTCGTATCCCCAGTGCCTCCTCTTGGCAAAACCTTTGTGTCCCTCAAGCTTCGTCAAAATTCATTGCCTTGGGCACATACGTCCCTGTTCTCGTTAATGATACGGACAATGTAAATTTCTTAATAGGTATATAGTGCAAATTGTATAGTGCATTGGTTCCCAAACTGGATACTGTGGCACACTGGCATGGGACCCTCAGGTTGGTGGTCCAGGACCAATTCAAATTAATTATGGTCAATGTAATTGGCAAAACCAGTGACAATCATAAAATATGTGGACAAACAGAAGAAAATGTTGTCCCTCACTACATAATTAAACCTGAAGATGAAAAATGAACACAAATTATTTCATTTACATTTTATTCTTATTTTCTCAATAAGAAACTTTTTGCATTGGGGTGCCTATCTAGTCAACAATGCATGCATGGAACGAGGTCCTTGCGATAACGATATTGGTCAGTGTGTATGCGTTGCATCATTCACCAGCGGGGGTGGCAGTGCTTTGAGTTTAACACACATTTTGACTACAAAAGTCACACAAAAAGATGCTCAGCACCACTTCATGGTACAACTAGGAGGCTTGATGTAAGCGGACACACCTGTAGACTCTTAGATGCCACAAGTGACGGTACTGTAACTGCATTATGGAATCTGATGGGGAATCTAGTGGTGCCTACAATATAATATACACTACCCTTCCACCTCACATCATACTGCACTGAAACTTGTACTGTGCAGTCCCATAGTGGGGCGGGCAGGGTGGCAAGTGTGGAGGGTTGGAGGAGTGGGGATGGATAAGAATCAGGTCCCCTGTGTATGTACTAGACAGATACCCACACTATTCTGTCATCGGCTCTCATGCAACAACCTGACTGCAAATTTGTTTAAACAAAGAGTACTTTGACTAACAATGAAATTCATTAAACATGACCGTGTATCTGCTGTCATGCAGGCAGCTTGCTTGACATTGCGCAGTCAATTCTAAGGCTTTTATTTACAGTAACCACAAAGTATGTTCCCTTGGATCACTCACAAATTTTTTAACCACATTTAAATAATATTTTGTTTTAGTGATTACGGGTTATACAAGCATTACAAAACATTTGTGCAAATTATATCACATTTTCCATTTCTATTTACATTAGTTTTCCCTTTTTCTACACTTATCTCTCTGCCACATCGCTCAGGCAGAGACACTTTCTGGTATTTATCATTGTTTCACTTAACAGATTGCATGTTTTCCTTGTGTGTGTTTTTTTTTTTTTTAATGAAGTGCAAGCAAAACCCTTATCTCATAAGTGCTGACAATTACTCAGTAGATCATTAAAGGTAAGTTCAACCCAAAACTGCAGGTGAGTAACTTGTGCCAGGTTATACTGTAACCCTTTGAGTGCCAGCATCGCTGTGAGAGATGTTCAAAATCTCTGTTAAAACTGCCAGTGTCGCTCACATTTGTTATATACATTCAAATAAAAAAAGTTCTGTAAAAAAAAAAAAAATTATATTTCCTATATACTGTAGGGTAAACATTACAGGTCATTATGATGAATAAAAATGTTTGCTTGGCATTTTTCACACCTATTTTGACAAATTTACTTGGCACCCTAAGGGTTAAGATGTGACAGTATTTCATGTTTGATGCTTCCATGGATGGTGCCATGCTTGCACTCAGGCCCTTATTCTGGATCACTCGCAAAAAGCACATTCTTTCTCAAATGGACAAACCCATGTGCAGATGTAATGTGTGCAGAGAGAGTTACATTTTGGTGAGTTATTTTGTTTCTGTGCAGGGTAAATACTGACTGCTTTATTTTTACACTGCCATATAGATCTCACTTTGAAGTTAAACCTCACCCAAATCTAACTCTCTGCACATGTTACATCTGCCCCACCTACAGTGCACGTGGTTTTGTCCATTTGAGAAGGAATTTGCCATTGCGAGTGAACCAGAATAATGGCCTTGGTGTTTGTAGTCCTGCTCTGACCCCCTCACATGCCCTCAAGTTACTGTCAACCTGCCGACTGCATCCCGTCTAAACACTGTAGTGTTCACCATGACAGGAATCTTACATGCATGTCATAGACATTAGGGACCTTTGCCATAGATGCATCTGCAGCTTTATGCTAGTGGATTCCAATTATTGGGAATTGGGAACTCATGCATTGTTAGAGTACTTAAGTAGTCATTGCATACGGCTGTGGCCGGATAGGCTGTGGGCCAAGTTTATCTGTGGGCCTAGATTGAAGTGGGCCGTTATTAAAGTGGGAAAACTGATTCATAACTACAGCGTTATACCAGCGTTACACCAAAGTGAAACTGAAGGACAAAACAACAACGGAGAAAACCAAAGTCTGCTTTGAGTGTGTTAAATTCATTCACACAACATACTACTCCTGGCTGCTTAATCTGCCAATTCAACCATAACATCAGCATTTTACATCTGCAAACAACTTTTACTATCACTGTTAAAGCTTGTACTTGCATTGTCAGTTTTGAAAATGACCAGCTGTACCTCTAATGACCTCACCTCTCCTGCTCTTCCATTGATAGTAGGTGTCCTCTTTCTCTATAAATCCTCTCTGGGTGAGATTATGTGCTCACTCGACTTCCGCTATCACATCTATGCTGATAACACTGAAATCTTCCTCTCCTCTCCTGATCTCTCTCCCTCTATCCTCACTCATATCTCCAACTGTCTCTCTGCTGTCTACTCTTGGATGACTCAGCGCTTCTTTAGACTTAAAATATCAAAGACTAAGCTGACCCCTTCCCACCCTCCTGCATAAAACCTGACCATCTCTCATCCTAACCTACTGTTTATGCCCACTTCTTCCCCTTCTGTGTCACCCCTGTCTGTCTAACCCTCCCCTTTAGAATGTAAGCTCTCACGAGCAGGGCCCTCTCTCCTCATGTGCCTTTCTTAGAATATATCAACCACTGCCACCCTGATGATTGCTTCAGTGTCCTGTCCCCTGATGCAACTATCCATATTAACCATGTACTTGTCCTAAACTGTCTTGTAATGTAATTTGTTATGTGTTTTTGATTATAACTATGCTCTGTAAAGCGCTGCGGAATCTGTGTGCGCTATATAAGAAACTGTTAATAAATAAATAAATAAATTATGCTAATGCTAGGATCAGCCCTTCCCTTAAATTGTGTACAGGCTTACTGTACAGCAGGCAGGACGGTCTGCCGCTGAGTAGCTTTGGGGTAGGGAGGGGGGCAAGCTGGCGGCGGCTCTGCGACCCGCCGGAGATTGACAAGATTGCTGCAATGTGTGTCCTGCCCAGCGCACTGGGGGGGGGGGGGGAGCGGACTGTGGCTGGCTGAGTGCGGACTAGCTGGCGGGGCTGGGGTGGCCGCCACCCGCCCGCTGCCGAAGACTGCCGCTGGCTGCTGACGACCAGGCCCAGCCAGGGATGGGACAGGCAGAGAGGGAGAGGCAGCAAGTTTAACACGGGTGACAGGCGGGCTCCGGAGGGGTGGAGGTTGGGGGAAATCACTCACGGTACTCACCGAGTAGCTGTCACTGTGAGTGCTTGCTTAGCAGTCAGATCGATGCTGCAGCTTCAGCTTCTCCTTCTTACGGCTCTCCTCTGCGGTAGCTTTCCTGCTGCTGCTGGCCTGCGGCTCACTACCGCCCTCCAGTGGCCGGAGCCCTAGGCAAATGCCTAAACCTGCCTAGTGGTGGCACCAGCCCTGTGAGCCTGTTACCAACACACCTGTCACTAATTATCTAGGGAAATGGTTAACAAAAGCTATAAAATATAGGTTAAAACAGGGTGCATGAGAGAATGTGACCACAATAAGACTAATTCAAAAATGAATCTAATAAACAATATACACTAAACATCGGCACTCACCTTTCCTAGTTTTGGGGTGCCCTATGGCTTGTGACCAAACTATTTATTAATACCAGTTAATTTAGTGAGTGCAGAGCCCCTACAATTTCTGTTTAAACAATGGTCACAAGCCAAAGGGGTCACCACCACCACCACATTATCAAGAATAAATCCATCTTCCCCTACAGTCAAATTTACAGTCAAAACAAATAGGGGCTAATACAGTAAGGATTGCAAAACAAAATCTTTAATGGACAAAGCCGTGTGTACTGCAGGGTTTAGAGGCCCCATACATCAGCAATTAGTTGTGACAATTTTCAGATATGGAGATGATTGCCACGATTCATTTTAGATGTGTGGGCTCCCCCTTTTGGCAATCCCAATCAAAATCGCCAATCGATTGCTTAATCAGGTTTTTAAACATATTTAATAATCTGGTATTATCTGCAGATCTTTTTTATATGTGTGGGCATTCCCAATTCGTCTTCTTCATCTATTTACATTATGAACAGCTGAAATGACAATCGATTGGGCAATTTCCAGATATGAAGATGTAATCTTTAGATGGAAAAATCTGCCGATCACTGAAATAAATCTGTAATGTGTGGGCAAAGTCAGATAGATTGTAAAATCCATTTATCTGGCCAAAAAATCCCTGTATCTGGAAATCCATAAATTGTGATTGCTGATGTATAGGGCCCATTAGATTTGGGTGAGTTATTTTATTTCTGTGCAGGGTAAATGCCGGCTGCTTTATTTTTACACTGTAATTTAGATTTCAGTTTGAACACCCCCCACCCAAATATAACTCTCTCTGCACATGTTACATCTGCCCCACCTGCAGTGCAGCATGATTTTGTCCATTAGGGATTTTGCTTTGTGATCCAGTTTCAGCAGTGTGAACGGGTAATTAGGGTCGAGTGACCTGAGGCCAGTTCACACTATGGAGGAGGCAGTGGTTAGAGACAGCATCAGCTCCAAGCGCTACCTCCTTCCCTGCAGATGCACCGGCGTTCCGCCCAGCATGACATCAGCGGCCGCTTATTGCCGGGACGCTGTGGGGGGGGGGGGGGGCTAAACATTGCAAATGCCGGGTCGCTACTGGGATGGACCCATGTCTAAATCCCAGGTGCGATGTGAAAGGGGTATTAGGTGCATGTGCAGTAGCAATTGCCCCAAAGTGTACAACATTGACATAGCATCCGTCGCTGTTCATCTCTGAATCAGACAAAAAAATAAGCATTATGGGGAAACTAATAGTTATGATCTAGTGATGAACTCTCTGCTGCTCTCAGTTCCATGAGGTTTAAGTAACTGAAATCAGCACTGAGATTGGGGACCTGGAGCGCATTATCCAATCATGTCTGGTATTTAAGGTGAGTCTGCTTGCCTGGCTGCAGATCTGGGTCATCTGATATCAGTCCTTTTCCATAAGGTTTTTTATGAATGAGTAACAAAAATAATGTATTCCACATGACGGGTAATGGTTATAAAACACGATTCCGGAGGAGAACACTGGTAAATCTGTGCTGAGAATGTCTCATTGTATCTATGAAGTTTCCATGGTCATTTTTTTTTGCTACTTTTTAGATACTGATGATAGCAGTGGCCAGTGCCGCCATGCATGCGTTGTTGTGACATATGTAGAATAAAAAGGACAACAGAAGAAATCATCCAGGAACACCCAATAAATACACCAGTATTACAAATGAACATGTAGAGTTTGATTCATTGAGTCACAAACATAGGCGTGCGCCGCCCGTTTTCTTAGGGGATGCACCATTGGAGGGGCGTGTCCATCACTAACTACTGGGTGTGTCCATCATCGCCTACATTTACACATAATGCAACACACTGTAATGCCCATTAGACATAATGCCATGCACAAAAATGCCCATCACACATGCCACTCACAGTAATGGCCATTTCACATTATGCCAGGGCTTAAAAAAATGTTAGTAAAACAGGGACAATAGGGACTACCAAAAATTTACACCGTAATGCATATTACAGATCACACAGCCATTACATAGTATACCACATTCCTTAATGCCCATTACACGTTGCGCCTAACACTGTGATGCCCCTTACACCTCACACCGTGATGGCTATTACAGATTATGCCATGGGGGGAAGGGGTGTGAATTGCTCTTTGCCAGGAGTCACATGCTCCTTACCATGGGTTTCATGCTCCCTGGGAAGGGGGTGGTTAAATGCTCGTTGACAAGGGGAGTTTCATGCTCATTGCTGGGGGTGCGCACTGCATACCAGCGCTCCCGTGAATCCGCACTTCCGGCTAGCGCTGGGTGCTCTTCTTATAAGATGCCCACCGGAGCCGCAGCCTCCTTCCCTTTTGAGCCGCTGGCCGGATGCTGCACGCCGCACACTGAAGCTACTTTACTTGTCAGCGGCAGGCAGCACCCGGCCAGCGGCTCAAAAGGGAAGGAGGCTGCGGCAGACTCGGGACACTTGTACCGCAAGTACCCAGGGGCAAATGCCCCCCCGCACACATAGTATACATATACACAGCCCTCTATGCATGCACACATACACATACATACAGAGCCTCCCACACATAGTATACATATACAGAGCCCCCCACATACACACACAGCCTGCACACATACAGATATAGTATACACATACAGAGCCCTCACACACATAATATACATATATACAGCCCCCCTACAGTATGCACACAAAATATATACTGTATATACAGTATATATATATATATATCCATACATACACACAGCCCCTCTATGGACACACACAGTATACATATACACAGCCTTTATACACATAGTATACATACAGGCACAGCATGCGCACACACAATGTCCTGTAGTATACACAGAGCCCCCTCCCACACACATAGTATACATATACACAGCCCCCTGTGCACACACTCAGTATACTTACAAAAAGCTGATAAACACACACCTTTATGACATAACAAAAAAAATTATTAAAGACCAATATACCTTCCCCCTCCCCCTCTAATCAAAGTCATAGCCTCATATAACATACAAACCCCCCTGTACCAGCTCACTTGCAGCACATTTTAAACACCAGGAAGCCCTCACTCCGAGTCCTCACCAGGCCACTCGACCAGCACTGTTAAGTAATGCCTGAGAGGAGCTGCCTGTCTGTGCACTTCAGCTCCCCCTACAGGCAGCCAGGGTCCTCTCTACGATGTAGTGTAGCCTGCTGCAGTTATGACACATCTGTCACTGCAGCCGGCTATTCAACTGTGATGTCGGACCTGGCTGCAATCGTGCGGGGGGTGCCTGTCATTAGGAGGTGCCTGTGCACCCCCGGCACCCCCTGTGCGCACGCCTATGGTCACAAAACAGACGTGGTCGCGACTGCGCATTTTGCTGCAATAGCGGCTGCATCTGATGCTGCAGACAATCATCACAGCATAATTGCAACCTCTTCTGAAAGTGCATATCGGCCGCGCCATCACCATAAGCCCTATGGCAGGTGCAGCTTCTCCATCTGACCATAGCCTCCTGCATGTGCGTCTTTGGGCCCAGCTGCTTTCAGCGATATGCCCGTCTTCTTAGCCAGCTCCCTGACACACCTGCTAAACTTTACAGATTGTGGGTCCGATTCTCTACTTTACTACGTCTCCGAGTGCTGACATACGCATTTGTAAAGTAATGATAATCTGTATGTTGCCACACAGAGAGCAGCTCCAACCACATCTCAGTTCGGCTCACACTGCCAGACTCTTTGCTATCTTTAGTACATGCACCATTGCAGGAAAAACAAGACACTGCAAGCACAGGTATGTTGGTCATACTTGCTGACTTCTCTGGCTGATTGGGTTGAGTCAGCAGGGGGTGGAGTTCTGTAAAAGAGTACAGTCTGGTGGTATGGAGATGCTGATGATGTCATCACAGCCCCATCCCCGCTGGGATACGGTCGTTAGGTCGACACTATTAAGGTTGACATGCACTGAGTCGACCAATGGAGGTCAACAGGGCTTAGGTCGGCACATGAGAAAGGTCAACATGGCTAAGGTCGACAGGGTCAAAAGTTCAATACAAGCATTGCAGGAACAGAGCTCCGAAAGGAGCCCATCCCTGCGATGTGCTGATCCGGACGCCGGGGGGTCTGAGCATGCATGGTTATCGCTGAGCCCCCACTGACCCCGCTGACTGTGTCAGAATGGCTGTAGCCCAAGGATGCAATGCGCTGCTGTACGATGTCCAATACAAACCTATGGGGAATGCGGCTGGCGGCGATGCAGGAGGGATCGCAGCAGGGATCAGAGATTCCTGCTGCGGTTCCTCCTGATACATTCGAGGGATACTTAGGCCTCGTACACACCAGAACGATCACGATCGTGCGTCGATCGTGAACCGATTTGCTGTGAACTTCTCGAGAGCGCTCCCCCGGGCCCAGACTCACGATTTGCATAAGATGGTGTATTTTTTTACTTACGATCGTCAAACGATCGCGAGTCGTTTGCGATGGTCGTCCGACTGTCGTTTTGGTGCATCGTGTGTGCACAGTGACTGTCGTTTTTGCGGTGGGCAGCTAATGCATTGGTGGGCAGCGGTGGGCAGCTAATGCATTGGTGGGCAGCGGTGGGCAGCTAATGCATTGGTGGGCAGCGGTGGGCAGCTAATGCATTGGTGGGCAGCGGTGGGCAGCTAATGCATTGGTGGCCAGCGGTGGGCAGCTAATGCATTGGTGGCCAGCGGTGGGCAGCTAATGCATTGGTGGGCAGCGGTGGGCAGCTAATGCATTGGTGGGCAGCTAATGCATTGGTGGGTAGGAAAGGTCCAAATACCTGTCTTCAATTTGGCTGTGCTCCAGGATCCTCCGTCACTGCTATCCTGTTCCATCCACGAGTCTCACAAAATGGCTGCGGAGGGAGTGACCAGGAAATGAGTATAAACAAGCCGGATCTGACGACGGTCTGACGAGGCAAGTGCACACGATCATCTCACAATCTGCATACAATCAGCCCCCAATCTGAGGTCGGATTGACAGATCTTTACTGCAGTAGGTAGGATCTTCAATCCGACCTACGACCGGCGGGTACGCGCATCGGATCAGAATTGTGGGCTTAAAACAAACGATTTTGCACCAATTCATAGCAAACGCTCGTACGACCCATCGAAATTGGAGGTTTTTATGCCAAATCGTCCTGGTGTGTACGGCCCCTTAATATTGGCGGCTAACCTGGTCAACTGTCTTTGAACTGCATTTATCAGTCAATATTTGCGGTTAAACCCCCCGAATACACCCTTTTTCAGGGATTTAGCCGCAAATATTGATTGATAAATTCGGCCCAAATACAGTTGACCAGGGAAGTTTAGTTCAGCAGTGACCATTACAACAAGGGGCACACTTGTTTTGAAACATAAGGAATCCCACACCAAGGCCAAAATTCAAAGTAGTAGGGGCAATTTTATTCATACTGTATATTTTTGTACCCCCAATAAGGAACCTTTTTAGGTTTCAGTACCGGTAGCCAGACTTAGAAAACACAATTAGCGGTGGGCAATTCCCTCTTCACCAAACCTTCCGTTTCTGCTTGCTACACATAGGGGAGATTATCAAAGTGAGTCAAAGACAGTTTCTTGTTCTCCTAGGAAAATACAGTATGTTAATACATTATCATAACAGCCGAGATAAAACACTCCAGCTCTGACGGCCTCTTGACTTGCACAAATAAGCGTGTCCAATTTGTTCTTACAATTGCTTATATATCTGTTCTCAGAAAACGCACGTATTATGGCACGGCTCCAAAAATGTTGACTTAAAATAGAGCTCTTTTGTGCAATGAGAGGCTACTAGACTGATGGAAGTGTCTCTGGTATAGTCCATGCCTGCAGCCTAATCCCGAGCTTCTCTAGTGTTTGTTATCACTGCAAAGAACTTTGGACTAACCAGGACCATCTGCTTAATGCCTTCTCTGTAATCCCCGGGATAGGTACTTTGTCATATTGGTAAAATGTTCATTTCAAAAGAACGGCCAAGTGGAGCTTATCTGAAATATGACATGATGCACTGATAAGGTAAACCCGAAGTTTACAGATGTCCTGACATCATGTAGCAGTTCCAGGTAATTGAGTTCTGCAATAAGGAGATAAATACACAGGGCCGGATTAAGGTCTGCGGGGCCTGCGGGGCCCTGGACAACAAATGGCCCCCCTGGACGGAGACAGCCCCCCCCCCCGGCAGGATTGAGACAGGTTCATCCCCCCCCACACCCCGAGGCAGGTTTCCACACCCCCCGGACGGAGGCAGGTTCCCCCTCTGGTACCTGGACAGCGTGGGGATCCGGGCAGCGTGGTCCTTGCTTCACTGGTGAGGCAGCGGGTTCCCTGCGGCAGATGGGCAGTCAGCGGCGGGATCCGTGCGGCGGATGGGAACTAGTAACACTACTAGTTCCCATCCGCCGCAGGGACCCTGCCGCTGACTTCCCATCCGCCCCAGGGACCCCGCAGATGACTTCACATCTGCCGCAGGGACCCCCTGCCTGCCCCGCGCAGCCTGACCTCACTGCCTGCCGTCCACCCGCCACCGCTGCAGCAGCGGGGTGGCAGGTTTGGGGGCCCCGATTGTGTGGGGGCCCCGGTGCGACCGCCCCTAGTGCCCCGTGGGTAATCCTCCACTGTAAATACACCATACACACATGACATTATAGTACATTAACCCATGGGCCAAATGTAAGCATCTAGAAAGAGCCTGTTAACTCCTAAAGTGATTATTTACTAATACAACAGATCTAACGCATTGAAAATATCTAAAGTCAATAATTTGCGGCTGCGGATCTACTGCGCTTGTGAGAAAAATTGTTTCCATTCATGAGGAAGCTCTTAAATTTCTCATTTTTATTGAAAGGCAAAATCATGTGGGACTCATTTAGACTTTTCAAGCAGCACGGCTCTTAATAAGTCAATTTATCAAACTGATGCTATGGAAAATCTCAGACATGCCACATTTGGCAGAGTGTAATTATCACACTGTGAAAGGAAGATAATGTCTGACATATGTAAATGATAAGAGGCAGCAGGAACCCAGACATTAGTAGTCATTTTCTGATTCAGTACAATGGTATTAATTCATAGGTTTAACATGGAATTGTCTAATGGAGCAGCACAATGATGGCAGATATTCACGTAAATCTCTGATGTTTAATGGTCCGCATGGGACCCGCGCTGCGCACATGCCGGTCTGCTCCTTTGACGTCAGTAGCAGTGGCTGAAAAGCCACAGCGATATTGACATACTGCTGGAGTTTGGAGGCGGTGATTGGGAAGCCACTGACCCCCGACAGAGGTTTTAACAGACATCTTGGTGAAACGAGAGTTGCTCTGATGTCCGATGTTTATGCAGTGGATCCAATGCTGTATCTTGAGTCACAGACACAGCAGTGGGCATCTGTTAGCACAAGACACCTCTTGTGACTTTTGCATAGTTCTCTAATGAACCTCTATGAATCAGGACGTTAGCCACAGTATGTTCGGGATGCCCATTGTTGCCATTTATGGTTGCGCAGTGGTGCAAGTAGAAAAATGTCTTAGTGGTAATGTGCCGCAAATAAATGGGTGTGGTCAGGGTGCGGTCATGGACATAGAAACATAGAATTTGACGGCAGATAAGAACCACTTGGCCCATCTAGTCTGCCCCTTTTTTTAAACATGTTACCTCAAACCATATTTGATCCTTATTTTTTTGTAAGGATATCAATATGCCTATCTCAAGCATGTTTAAATTGTACTACTGTATTTGCGTCTACCACCTCTGATGGGAGGCTATTCCACTTATCCACTACCCTTTCTGTGAAGTAATTCTTCCTCAAATTTCCCCTGAATCTTCCTCCCTCTAGTTTCAGTGCATGTCCTCGTGTTCTGTTGCTCCTCTTCCTGTGAGGAAGGACTTCCACCTGTACCTTGTTAAAACCCTTGATATATTTGAAAGTTTCTATCATGTCCCCCCTTTCCCTTCTCTGCTCTAAAGTATACATATTAAGATCTTTTAGTCTTTCCTGGTACGTTTTGTGATGTAGGCCATGCACCATTTTAGTTGCCCTTCTTTGTACAGTCTCTAATGTATTTATATCCTTCTGGAGATATGGCCTCCAGAACTGAACACAATACGCTAGATGAGGTCGTACCAATGACCTATACAGTGGCATTATTACTTCTTTCTTTCCACTGCTGATACCTCTCCCTATGCAACCAAGCATCTGACTTGCCTTCTTCATTGCTTTGTTACATTGCCTACCTGCCTTTAAGTCCCCTGAAATAGTGACACCTAGATCCCTCTCTTCCACAGTAGTTTCCATTATAGTGCCATTTATACTATATTTAGTCTTTGGATTTTTGCAACCCAAGTGCATGATTTTGCATTTTTTGGCATTAAACTGTAGTTGCCATGCTCTTGACCATTCCTCTAATCTACCTAGATCATCAATCATTTGTTTTACCCCTCCTGGTGTGTCTACCCTGTTGCATACCTTTGTGTCATCTGCAAAAAGGCACATTTTACCCTAAATTCCATTTGCAATATCACCAATAAAGATATTAAAAAGCACTGGTCCAAGTACAGATCCCTGGGGTACTCCACTTGTAACCTTTCCCTCCTTTGACTGTACTCCGTTTACTACAACTCTCTGTTTTCTGTCCTGCAACCATGCTCTTATCCATTCAACTATCTTAGAATCCAATCCCAAGCTTTCAAGTTTATTTAACAGTCTGCGATGTGGGACAGTGTCAAAAGCCTTACTAAAGTCTAGATAAGCTACATCTACAGCCCCACCTTGATCTATTACTTTAGTCACCCAGTCAAAAAAGTCAATAAGATTTGTTTGACATGATCTTCCCCCAGTAAACCCATGCTGTTTTTGGATCCTGTAAATTGCTGGTTTTGAGATATTCTACAACTCTTTCTTTTAAGAGTGTTTCCATCAATTTCCCTACTACTGATGTAAGGCTCACTGGTCGATAGTTGCTTACCTCTTCTTTGCTTCCACTTTTGTGCAGTGGGACTACATTCGCTGTTTTCCAGTCCTCTGGGATTACTCCAGTACCTAGTGACTGGTTGAATAATTCTGTTATTGGTTTTACCAGCTCCCCTTTGAGCTCTTTTAGTATCCTTGGATGTATCCCATCTGGCCCCATTGATTTATCCACTTTCAGTTTTGAGAGTTCTGTGAGGACTTTCTCCTCTGTAAATGTACTTGTTTCTCCCTCAGTTTTCTGACTATACTTGCAACTTAATTGTGGCCCCTTCCCCTCTCTTTCAGCAGTGAATACTGAGCAGAAATAATTATTAATATTATCTGCTATTACATTGCCCCCCTCAAGAAAACTTCCACTTTCTGTCTTTAGTCTTATTATTCCACTTTTTGTTTTTCTCCTTTCACTTATATACCTAAAAAAAGTTTTCCCCCCTTTACCCACTGATTGGGCCATTTTTCTCTTCAGCCTGTGCTTTTGCACATCTGATTACCTTCTTAGCCTCCTTCTGTCTAACAAGATACACCTCTTTGTCCTCATTCTTCTGCGTCTTCTTAAATTTCTTAAAGGCCAACTTTTTTGCTTTCACAATACTTGCTACTTCTTTTGCAAACCACAATGGCTTCCTTTTTCGTGTGTTTTTCCTAACTCTTTTGACACAAAGTTCTGTTGCTTTTAGAATTGCACTTTTTAATTTTTCCCACTTATCCTGCACTCCTTCCAAGTTCCTCCACTCTGCCAAAGAATCCCTTACAGAGTTTCCCATCTCTACAAAATCAGCCTTCCTAAAATCTAACACCTTTGTTTTTGTGTGCGATGAGTCAGTCTCTGTCTTTATTTTGAACCATACTGCTTGATGGTCACTGGATCCCAGGTTTTCACCCACATTTATGTCAGATATTCTGTTACCATTTGTAAGTATTAAGTCTAATATTACGTCCTTACGAGTGGGCTCCCTCACCAATTGCTGGAGGGATGCTCCTTGCAAGGAATTCAGCATGTCCCTACTTCTGGTGGAACTTGCAACAGGCAGCTCCCAGTTTACATCAGGTAGATTAAAGTCTCCCATGATTATCACCTCTCCTTTTAATGCCATTTTATTGATGCCCTGCAATAGGCTCTTGTCAAGTTCCTCTTCCTGACCTGGTGGTCTGTAGATCACCCCTATACGAAAAATCGCCTTCTCCCCTGTTTCTATGGTCACCCAAAGGGCCTCAGTTTTTTCTTCAATACTTTGTATTAAGGTAGTCGTGGCCATATGACATGGGGGGAGTGGCTACATGACAAAACTTTAGAACACAATGACATTTCTGTTTGGGCTTCTGCATTGCATCGTGCACACATATACATTCCCCCTATGTGTGCCATGTGGAATCCCCTAGGGTTCGGGACCCCTATGGAACGATCCCAGCATGTCCTGTCAGAATGTGGGATCTCCTAGGGTCCCCTGTGGAACTACAGATCCCAGCATGTCCTGTCAGGAAATGGAATCTCCTGGGGACCCTAGGAGATTCCACATCCTGACAAGATGTGCTGGGATCTGTAGTTCCACAGGGGACTCTAGGATATTCCACATCCTGACAGGACATGCTGGGATCTGTAGTTCCAGAGGGGACCCTAAGCTAGTGTCCCGCCTCTCTCTCTACAAACACCCCCCCCCCACTAAGCGGCTGGGCCATTACCTGCAGGGCGGAGGACCGCTGCAGAACCTTCTCCTTAGCTCCCGGGTGAGCCTCTCCAGCAGCGGCTGGTGCAGCGGGTCCCCGGTCAGGGCCTCCCTAATCAGCGCTCCTGGCTCTCCCTGTTCCCTGGTATGCAGCGCAGATCCAGCCGCAGTCCGATGTCTCTGGAGCCGGGACATAGACCTGCTCCCGGCCGACCATCGTCCACCCACTCCTCCTCGTACCAGATACATCTCTCAGTACTTCAGGCAGAGAAGCGGCAGACGTGGAAGCGGATGCGGAAAGAGCACCGGGTCATTTGTTATGACGGTATGGGGTACCGGCACTATATGTTCTAGCGGTACGCTGTACCACCATACTTGCACCACTGTGGTTGCCGTCGATGACAATAGTACCGGTCATCGATAGTGGCATACTATGCAATAGATGATCATCAATGTTTTTACCTATCGATGGTCATCCATTTTCATTGATTGTCCTGTGGGCCAATCAAAACATAGGGGCTTCACGGGTGTCGGGGGCAAAGCAATGCTTTATTGTTGTTTTATTTTCATCCTCCTTGTGGCTTAAATACAGTACTTACAGCATAAAATTTTATCTGAGACTGTAGGTTGGATAGAAGTCAGTATGACAAATCAAGGATAAATAAAAGCTATACATTATATTTCCACCAGCAGATTTGTTGTTTCAAATCATTTTTTTTTTTATTCATAGTAAAACAGTGTCAATGCTGTGTTAGATGTTTTTGTGTAAAATCTTGAATTTTCCCACAAAGCTATTTTGGAGCATGACCTAGTGACAATGTGACACCAGCTGCACAATCCCTTGAATTGCTTCCCGAGCTGGGCAGGCTTGGCTGAGATTACATGTGATATATTGCATGCAGAAGGAACGTATGCGATATATCGCATGCAATCCTGTCAAGGGCGGAGTATAGATCCAACTTTGGATGATTGTCTTTCTGCATGCAACACTAATGGCCAGTAGCAATCGTTTGCTTTCTTTAGTCATTCTGAGGGTCAAGTCAAAAAATACCTAATATTGCTCATTCTGGGGTAAAAGGCATTAAAGTAATACATGCTAGCCTTAAGTACTCTACAAGAGAACATAAGGACTTTGACCAATATTGGTATGGTTAAATTAGGAAAATGAGCAAGCCATTTAGACATTCCTCCCGATATTTCAGAATGATCTTAAAAAAGTATGATGGATTGATATAGCTTTAACACGGGCCACTGGGTATGCCAAAAGACCATCCAACGTACAGTATTAATCCAATCTTTCTCTGAAAAATGTGTGAGAACGTGAGTAATGTAGAATCTGGTTTGCAAAAAATGCTAACGGATAAGGTCTAACTATGGCGCCTTGAGAAGATACCTCCGAAAAGTACAAGAGGTGTTTATGCTCTACTGAGACCAGGGACTGTATGGTGTTGAGTCTCTCTAGTCTCCACAGAGTGGAAGGGTGAGCAGCCATGCCATCCAGAAATGCGGGATTATTAATCAAGGGTAGGATGTAGAGAGTGAAATTGGATCAGGCCGGCCTCATGTTGCAGTATATGCCAGATTTTTTTTGGAACATAAGATTAGATGTTAGATGTTAAGGAATCAGTATTTACTGGTCATGCTGGTGGAGAAAACATGTTAAATTGACTATGCCATGATTAAAGTGTTTGGTATATGTGCAGTAAGGTAAGGTGCATTGATACATACTGTGTGGAGAAGGTGATAGGGAGGCAATGCCACAACTGTCATAGACAAGTACACTCCAGTGTTTTGACTATAAAAATGATTATAATAATACAAAGACATTTATAATCTCCTTTATACTGATGAGTCCTATTAAACCCTTGCTGCGAGGTGTTTATTCTAGAGATGTGCGGGCTCAGATTTCCAAGATCCGAGCCCGCATGAACGGTGTGAATCCAAACCCGGATCCGAGCGGCACTCGGAGTTCCCGCCTGACTCGGATCCAGGCGCGTGGGCAAAATGTCATTGCCACATTTGTCACTCGTGAGTTGAACTGAGTAGGGAAAGGATAGTTAGACTCAGTGGGCAGGATGTATTAATATACATCGCCGCCCTTCGCTGGCTGTCCGCCGCGATGCCAGCGCATATGTACTAACATATGCGGCTGGCATCGCGGTGTGGTAATGGAGCCCCCCCCACGATACCTGTACTCTGGTCTGCGGGGGTCTCCGTCACCTCCCAGCCGGCTCCTGATGCCTACACGCCGGGGACAGCCTGCTTAGCTGTCCCTGGCGTGTAGGCATCAGGAGCCGGCTGGGAGGTGACGGAGACCCCCGCAGACCAGAGTACAGGTATCGCGGGGCCTCCTCCTCCCCCCTGCAGCCAGAAGGATGTCCAGCTGCGTTGATAGGGGGAGGAATGGCTTACCTTCCAGGGTCCAGGAGGACCTGCAAGGAGGTAAGCCCAAGGGAGGGGGAGAGGGGGAGTCGGCGAGGCGGCGGGGTAGCGATACCCTGCCCTGCGATAACAGTGCGGCCGGGTAATAGTACATATGAAAATGCGGTAAAACAGGGGTTTTACCGCATTTTCCCTTTAGTACATCCCGCCCAGTGTGCGGGGCTTTGTTAGGTTAGAAGGTACTCTTTACCTAGAAGGGCGCCCGTCGCGGGCATCGCGGGTACATTTATGTGTGGCCGCGACGCGACCGACGCGATGCCCGCGATTTCCCATTGAAACCCATGTTAAACATGGAAATCGTGTCGGTCGCGTCGCGGCCGGCCATAAATGTACCCGCGATGCCCGCGACGCGATGCTCCCGATTTCCCATAGGAATCAATGTTAAAAGGCGCGATGGACCCGATTTTACTGTTAAATGGCTCAATGGACCCGATTTGGCCATAGAAATCAATGTTAAATGGGCCACAGAGCCCATTAACCCTTAAATGTCCCCCCAAATTTTTAACGCCACCCCACGATCCACGCGAACCCGAAGCGTGGGGAGCGCAGCGAGCCCGCGAGGGGCGGCGGTACAAGTCCTCCGACCTTTTCATGCCCTACTATCCACTAGGGCGTGGAGTGAGAATATAATAGTGTGGCGAGCGCAGCGAGCCACCGAGCCCGAAGCGTGGCGAGCGCAGCGAGCCCCGCGAGGGGACGCGGATACCTTCACAGGTAGACGCGTCCCCTGGCGGGCTTCACAGGTGTCGGCGTCGCCACGGACACCTGTGAAGCCCGCGAGGGGACGCGTATAACTGTGAAGGTATCCGCGTCCCCTCGCGGGGCTCGCTGCGCTCGCCACGCTTCGGGCTCGGTGGCTCGCTGCGCTCGCCACACTATTATATTCTCACTCCACGCCCTAGTGGATAATAGGGCATGAAAAGGTCGGAGGACGCGTACCGCCGCCCCTCGCGGGCTCGCTGCGCTCGCCACGCTTCGGGTTCGCGTGGATCGTGGGGTGGCGTTACAAATTGGGGGGGACATTTAAGGGTTAATTGTGCTTATTTGGGCTCTGTGGCCCATTTAACATTGATTCCTAGGGCCAAATCGGGTCCATTGAGGCATTTAACAGTCAAATCGCGGTCAATCAGACTTTTTAACATTGTTCCCTATGGGAAAATCGCGGTCATCGCGGTCATCGCGGGCATCGCGGCCATCCCGATTTACCCGCGATGCCCGCGATTTTTACCCCCGACGACCGCGATTTCAATCGCTGGCGCCCTTCTAGGTAAAGAGTACCGGTTAGAACTTAGGATCTGTCTTTGCTGCTGGGGCGACTGCCAGTGCCTACTAGTGCCGTAAAGTGGGTGCATTGGAGGAGTCGGCACTTAAGTGAAAAACTTTGTCTGTGGCTGGCTCCTCCCCCCTCTATCTCCACCCAGACCTCAGTCTTAGAAAAACCGTGTCCGAGAGAGGAAGGGGACAGGCAAAGACAGGACCACAGACCAGACATAAAGGACAGTAAATAAGAACAACATGAACAACTGACAAATCACCATTCAACCAGAATAGATTTAGCAAAAACATACTGCTAAAGTCAGGACCAAGCAGAACTACTGCACAAACATGGCAGGAAACTAAGCGCTGGGAGGGCTTGCAGTGTTCCCTGCTGCCTCGGAGAAAGGGCATTATCGGTAAGTACCAAATTCCTTGTTTCTCCTACAGCAGCAGGGGACACTGCAGTAATGACGTATGAGATAATACCAAAGCCACTACACCCTGGAGGGCGAGCGCTGAGGATCCTGTAAGACAGCTCTGCTGAAAGAAGAATCTTCTCTGGCAAATCTATCAAACTTGTAAAATTTTGCGAAGGTGTTGGAGCCCACCCAAGTGGCTGCTCTACAAACCTGTGTTAAAGAAACCCCCCTTTCAGCCGCCCAGGAAGTACTGACCGATCTAGTAGAATGGGCAGATATACGTGAGGGTGCCTGTAGGTGGGCTTTTGCGTAAGCCTCCTTAATCGTAAGGCACACCCACCTGGCCAGAGTTTGCTTTGAACAAGATAGAGAAAGATTTGCACTATGGATGCACACCAAAAGAGAGAAGGACATTTTTTTTATTTTGGAGGGAATAATCTCAAGATATTAAAATTTAACTTTTATTAGTATTTAAACTAAAAAGAAGAGAGAAAAATCCTGCGTCGATTTTTAATATATAGAACCACACAGGATAATCTCCTTCTGGTCCTTGTGAAAATTTCGAGAGTTTAAAAAGACTTTAAACGGTACTTATGTATTATCTGGGCTGCCGATTTTTTGATTGTATGCCTTAACTTAAGGCATACAATCAGATGCGATGCGATGCGATATTGAATTCCATGTTAAAATGGACTCAGTCCATTTTAACATTGAATCCTATGGAAAAATCGGGTCCATCACATCGCATCGCATCGCATGTGATATGTTCGGATGCGATGGACCCAATTTCAAAATCGGCAGCCCAGTTAGTACATAAGTACCCTTTAAACATACATACACATAACACATATTGGTGATGTGCAAAAGCACAAAAGAGAGAAAAGTGATATTTAGGGATAAAAAGTTCCCCTTACGCTGGCTACAAAGAATACTGTGAATTTATGTTGTAGTATTATTTTGGGTTCAATTCCCATCAGAAAAGGTGTTGTATTTTGTCCTTTCTCTAGGGGTTTTAATTCCCACTCTTCAAGGATTTGTTGTGTATATACAACTTTCAGTATTTTAGGTCGCTTTTTGTAGGTAATAATGGTGTATTACAGAGTCATATGTGTTTTATTCGTCAAGGTGGCTATTGTTTTATATGTTCTTTCACCTATGCAGTTCCTATTTCAGCATGTCACAGGTGAACCATTTATTGGGTATTTTGGCTCTCTCTCACGGGGCCACTAATACCAATAAAAATGTATTATCACAGTATCGATTCCAAAATTTACCTGTGCTGTTATAGTGTCTGCATACTATCAATGTGCCACTTTTGCCTGGAATTTATACTGGGTGAAATGGGTGCCAGGTATTTGATTCTCTACTTGTTACTCCACCTCCCTTTGGGTAATTATTACCGATCAATGGATGTTTGGAGTATGTCACAGGTGAACCATTTATTGGGTATTTGGGCTCTCTCTCACAGAGCCACTAATACTACTCAAAATGTATTATCGCAGTATTGATCTCAAATTCACCTATGCAGTTTACAATACCTGCGTGCTATTGGTAAGCCACTTTGCCTTGATTTTATGCTGGAGGGAGTGGGTACCCGGTAATTGATTCTCCACTGGTTACCCCTCCTCCCTTTGGGTAATGGTTACCAATCAGTAAATATTTTTGAGAAGGTACATGTCAGTAACTCTGTAAATACCTAATACTGATATTTTTCCTGTATAGGGTTAAATATCTCTTAAAACCTTTACTGTGCCTCTTTATCTGGGGCTAATACTGACAGGTTTGAGATAGTAGCTGGTTTCCCTGTACAGGGTTAAGTCTCTACACACACCTTAAATGTATCTCCCTATCTAGGGATTCACTGTCTACAAACATGTTTCACAGTAACATTGTTTCATTATTGGTACATTTCAATATGGTTAGAAACATTTGTAGCCAGCTAGAGGCTGACACGTGTTTCACAAGTTAGCTTCCTCAGAGCCGCAAGCCGAGGGTCTCCTGCTAAAAATATTTATTGATATCACTCAGCCAATCATTCGGCTGGTAGGTATCACAGGTAATCTTTTGGCAAATGGGTTTGTACGCCATTTGCCCTATTTGCGGATGCTATTTCCACCCTTTCTCCTTGCGTGCCAGCGTATGACGTCATCCGCCCGGTCACGTGGTGTGTTTTAGCCTATCGCGGATTTTCTTTGCCGCAACCCGGAAGATCGGGGCTTGACTGTAGTGCCCCGGATTCTGTATATTGGATACTCTTTGGTTTTAACTTCTATTTAGTTGGCTTTTATATTACAGTCCTCACATGTTTATTCTCACTGTTAATAAAACGTTCTCCACTCCTGTACTCAAGATTGTTTGGAGTGATTTTGTTAGGGGAGACTGCTCGGGTTCATCTCAGATTATTGCTTTATTCTTGTTCGGGTCCTATTGTCACCGGAATCTGTATGAGTTTCTTTCTACTGCATAGCTTCTATCTGGAATGTATGAATGTTACCCACGAACTCTGTATTTTAAGAAAAAGTTTCTTTCACTGTCGTATTTAATCTGAGATTTCTTCTATCACCTGAGGTTTATACATTTGTTATTACTAATTCCATTAATATTAGGAGAGTAAATGATTGAGCATATTATTGCTTATGTAGATTAATGAAATCAGCGTTATCTGATTTTGCTATACACATTTAGGGTTTCCAACCCCCGGAATCTGGATACTCTATTAATTCTCTCTTATTTTTCCATATATTTCAAATGGATGTGGTAGGTCCGTTTAATCTGGAATTGGGATATTATAATAACATAGTAGTATCGAAGGTTCAGAGGTAATCCATGTGACTTGTTGTATTTATTAAATGTTTTAGTTGTTTTCATAAATTATGGTAAGGGTAAACATTAATTAATACTCGCTATATCTGAAGTATGAGAGGTTTTTTTATTTATTGTAATGGAGAAATAGAGGAGTTCTAATGGAATTCATTTTGATACTAGTTGTGTATTGTATATATAGGTATATTGTGGTTTCAACTTTATTCTGACCAATAAGTATTGGTTTTGAATGCAAAATAATAACTATTGAGTATATGTGTTATGAACATATTTTTGGGTTAATGTGGATTTCTTGAACATGATAATATATGGTGAGGAAATAAGAATAGAGGTGATATAAAAATTAATTTGGTGAACAGTGAGTGGTGAGAGGAAGGAAAAAAGAAGGGGGAGGTTTTTAGGTGAAAGTAGGAGGGTATAGGATGGGGAATGGGATGGTGGGGTAGGTGGGAACATGAAGGTATGTTATAAATTAACAAGAAAGTGCTGTATACAGGAGTGGAGAATGTTTTATTAACAGTGAGAATAAACATGTGAGGACTGTAATATAAAAGCCAACTAAATAGAAGTTAAAACCAAAGAGTATGCAATATACAGAGTCCGGGGTGCTACAGTCAAGCCCCGAACTTCCGGGTTGCGGCAAAGAAAAGCTGCAATAGGCTAAAACACACCACGTGTCCGGGCGGATGGCGTCATACGCTGGCACGCAAGGAGAAAGGGCGGAAATAGCATCCGCAAATAGGGCAAATGGCGTACAAACCCATTTGCTAAAAGATTACATGTGATACCTACCAGCCGAATGATTAGATGAGTGATATCAATAAATATTTTCAGCAGGAGACCCTCGGCTTGCGGCTTGGAGGAAGCTAACTTGTGAAACACGTGTCAGCCTCTAGCTGGCTACAAATGTTTCTAACCATATTGAAATGTACCAATAATGAAACAATGTTACTGTGAAATATGTTTGTCGACAGTGAAGCCCTAGATAGGGATCTTATTGGGTATTAAACGGACAAAAACAGATACCAGACTCGCATAACAACTCAGTGCTGCACGAAATGCCCACTGCTCCTCTGCTTCACATTGTAAACATAATCAAGCCAGATAGGGGTCTTTTTGGGGCCTAGTCTTTTAAACTGCCATCCTGTCTGCTGCTGCACACTCCTAGATGAGCCACGTGTTTGTGCCGCACACTTGTGTGGTTTAGAATAGTTATCCAGCTACCTCGCTGGAACCTTTTGCCCTAAAAACAATATTGTGAGGTGTGAGGTGTTTAGAATAGACTGTAAATGAGTGGAAATTAATGTTTTTGAGGTTAATGTTTAGGGCAGTGGTGTCGAAACTGTGTGCCGTGGCTCCCAGGGGTGGCGCAGGGCACTTGCAGGGGTGCCCTGGGTTGGTGGTCCAGAACAAATTCAAATTATATATGGTATATAGGAAAATCAGTGCTTGTGACTTCCAATTATAAAATATGTCGATAAACAGAAGTGAATCATGTTCCTCACCACATAACTGTACCTAAGGATGACATATAAGTGCTTATGAACTTATTTCATTTAATATTTTTTTCTTAAGTTTTGGCCTAGGGGTGCCATGAAAAAAATTCTAATACTCTAGGGTGCCGTGATTCAAAAAAGTTTGGGAACCACTGGTTTAGGGGGTGTTTTGGCAAAACCCATTAGAACCCAAAACCTGAAGTTAATCAGAACTCAAAACCCCAAACGTGAAAAGTGGCTGGTGCACATCCCTAGTTTATTCCCTCTATACCATAGACTTAAATGGGTGGCAGGCGAGCACATGAATCCGCCTCCCATTCGCTTGTATGCTGTGGCATACCTAGTGAGGGTGCAGCTACTATGGGGCCCAAGCTGATTCCCCCTGCACTCAGTCACTGACTGCCCTGCTGTCCCGCAGCATTGCTTCACCCCTGCCTTCCCTATGTCATACTCTCCCCACCCCATCCTCCAAAGCTGCAGTGACAGAATTGGAGGGGGCATCTACCCCACGGACTCGATTCCCATGATTCACAGGTAATTAGGGGGCGGGGCCTAATTCCATGAAGTGCCCACCTCATCAGAGTCTTACGCAGCAACTGGAGTCAGATAGTAGTCACTCCTCTCTTTATCCTTCTCCCTCCCTCTGTTCTTCACTTCATGGCGTAATGGGTGCTCTACCTGCCGTCATTTGCAATTGCGGCTCTACCAGGCGTAACGGGGGCTCTGCATGGCATCATGTGTAGCGAGGGCTCTGCCTGATGTCATGTGTAATGGGGGCTCTGCCTGGCATAGCGTGCAATAGGGGTCTGCCTGGTGCCATGTGTAATAGGGGCTCTATCATACATCATGTGTAACGGGGGCACTGCCTGGCATAACATGCAATGGTGGCACTACCTGAATTAATGTGTAACTGGGGATCTATCTGGAGTAATGTGTAATGGGGGATATACCTGGATAAATGTGGAAAAGAGAGGCGCCTTTCAAGATTTTGCTATGGGGCCTACAAAGTTCTAGTTATGTCCCTGCTTGTACGGGACCTGGCAGAGATGCAAATAAGTGTGGCATGCCATACTGTGCACGCATGACTGTCCCGCTTCAGCCATTATACCTCCATCGAGGTTGCCATTGATGGGCCAAAAACTCTTAACTATCGATGGTATAAACCTACTGAAAGTCATACCATCGATGGTGGTCCCCTCTCCTCTGAGCATTCACGGCTTACGTACAACATGTCTGTAGTGTGTGATATTTCGTGTAGGTGTTTTAATAATGGGACTAATTCAGACCCAATCGGAAGGGGCTTTATTCAGCAGGTAGAGGGTCTGCGCATATTTGACCCCTTGTGTGAACGCCTTTGCGAGTATCACAGTCGCCGAGGCGTTTGCGCGGGTAGCGGAAGGAGGAGGGCAGGCAGGGGTGGCATCAGGGGAATCCCCAGTGTGGCGTTCCCTGCTCAGGGTGGGCGGCTGTCGTCATATTATGCAAGCGCCCACCCCCCTTTCAGTGGATAGTGACTGTAATAAACGTCAGTTCAGCCTAAGCGACCATCGAACGATTTCTCCCACTAGCGGGCGCATGCGAGGGGATACGAGTGGCAGGGACATTCGACTGGGCAGAGAATATAGGCTGCTTAGCAAGCGGGTATGAATCAGGCCCAATGTTGTATTTTTTTTATAATTTTTATCACTGTATAAAATAATCAATATTATATGACACTAGCAGCTTACCCCAAATGTATTTCATAGGTAATGCAGCTGGCAATCTTACTCAGTGCTGACACAAGCTGGGTGTCCACCTTGCGCCCATGTGTCACCCTCAGAAGGGGTGACACCAGAATGTCAGTTCTTCTGCATTGACGGGAGCCGGATGCTTCACTATTCTCTGCAGCACTCAGCTCCTGTCACAGATGAAGAGCCTATGTTACAACAATTGCATGCGATCTGTCACATGTAAAGACTCCCGGGGAGTTGCAACAGTGGGAGAATAAAGAAAAATTCAAAAGAATGCGCAGTCGCTGATGTATGCTGTCATCAAGCTCTTGATTCATCGCTATCAGTGACTCTGGGGGATATTCTCTAAGAATCTCCGCCCCCTTCGCCGCCCATCGCAATTATAATTATCGCATATGTTCTAATATATGCGATAATTATAGCAAAGGACAGCTCTTGCGTTAAGAGCTGTCCTTTGCGGTGAGAGTCGCCGGGTCCCAGCAGGTCCCGGCGTCTCCCCCCTCCCTCCCACACCAGGCGCTACTGCTGCTGCGCCGAGCTCTCCTCCTCCCTCCACCCGGAAGAGGATCAGTGCAGGGAGGAGGTCACAGGTCCGGGCAGCACAGCTCTGTGCTGCCCGGACACAGGTTAGGGGGCGATGCGGGGTGGCGGGGGTCCGTGCGGGGCGGCGGTGGGTTCGCGATATAAGCCCATTGGCTTCTATGGGGCATCGCCAGATTTTTATGGCGATACCGCATTTTTACCTTAGAGAATCTCCCCCACTGTCCCTCTGCCCCTCACTGCTAGGTGCTGGCAGTGGCAGTTGCTGATGTATTGGGGCTGAATTGGACTGGGTAGCAAGATGCACAGTGCATACAGGGATCAGGATTACCGGGGGGTTTACTGCATTTCTGTATGCTCTAACACCCCCCCCCTCCCCCTGGCGATTCCCTGCAGAAGCCTATGGGCTTCTTACCGCAAGCGGGATGTCATAAACTTTGTCCAAATTTTCTGATTCTAAATTCAAGCATTTTTATTGATTGCGTGATGATCAGCCATTATTTTTCAAAATGTAGTATGGCAGCCAGATGACCCTTAAAAACTACACATCGCATAGCTCTGGGCCATCCAAAGTATTTATGAGGTATGACAAATACATCAAATGCACTGTTCCAGGCCAGGAAAAAAATATATATATATAAAAAGAAAGATTTCTTATGTCATATGATGGAAGCTTTGGAGGCCACAGAGGAGCCAGAGGCCACCACCAAACCTTGAAGAAATGCGTAGGACCACCAGCTAGGCAACCTTAATCCATCTACTCCTCCAACCTTTTTCCTATTGTCCGTCACGGACTTGATTTCATGCTCTTTTCCCGCTGCTCCTTCCCCGTTACAATTCTTTGGAAAGAGCATGACTTATATATGGTTCTGTAAGATATATAAGGTGATGGAGCTAAGATATTGGCTGGAATGTTGTCCAGGAGTTAAATGGGAGATTAAGGTAATGACTCCAATCTTCAACTAACCAGAAAAATCCAAATTTAGATGTCAAATGCTGCTGACAAATAAAATTAAAAGCAGCGAGTTTGGAAATATAAGAAAACCTTGTTGCTAGGTAACACATTTTACTGGATAAATAAAGATTACAAATCAGGCATTCTGGCAATGTCTGCGTAACTCATCAGATGGATAATTGGTTGTAGGAATATTCTGTATTGCTATAAGTCTCAATATGCCATAGCTTTCCTACGTGAGCCACAAGTCGAGTATATTGCTGCCAAGGCTACTGTCAGATTATAAGATAGCTTCACGGATATTAGCATTACATCTGGTATATCATTAATAAAGAGTTCTCAATGAATAAAACATATGTTTCCTTGTGCAACTCGTGCCTTGGCCTTAAATTATCTCTAACCAAAATGCAGAATTGAAAACACATCGAAAGTATTTCAAAACTCATAGCGGTATTTATAGTGAGACAAACGACCTGCAAGTACAAGTCATTCAAGAAGGAATTGTAATAATAAACAGAATGCAACAAATGTAGACATAAAAACACATCCTAAAATTGTAGCAAGGTAATAAAAGACACAACAACGATGAATAGCGTAGAGAGGACATATTACATCAGAACAGTCCATCTGCTTAAAAATACAACAAACTTTAATTAAAGAGTTCACTAAAAATGTTTCTACGATCCATACTGGAGGTCTGGTAAGAAGGTCAGAGGCCAATTGCCAATGACCTACTGATGATGTCTTCCTTCAGAGCTACACATCCGAAGGATTCATGCAACATTTCTAATGCCCCTTTCAGACCGCACTTTAAAAACGGTATATTGCCGTTTTTTTACCGTTTTAAAACGGTAATGTGTGCGGTCTGAAAGGTGCAGGACCACTTAACCGGTTAGAAAAAAACGTTTTTTCTAACCGGTTAAAATGCAGGGTCCTACCCGTTTCAGAACCGGTATTTTAGGCTCAAAATCGGTTCTGAAACGGTATTTAGGACCCAGCCAACGAGCTGGGTCCTAAATTCAGCACAGTGAATACTTAATGAGCGCTCATTAAGTATTCACAGCACTGGAGCCCCCCCCCGCGCGCGTGTCGACACCCCCCCGCGTGTCGGCGCCCCCCCCCCGTGTCGACTTACCCCGTGCCGGTATCTCCGTTGTGGTTCCCGGCACTGCAGCTCAGTATGCTCGGAAAGCACTTATGAAAAAAGTGTCTTTCAGAAAATGGCTGCCCCCATACGAAAGACAGTTTTTTTAAACAGGGTTTCCTATGGGGCAGCCATTTTCTGGAAGACACTTTTTTCATAAGTGCTTTCCGAGCATACTTAGCTGCAGTGCCGGGATCCACAACGGAGGTACCGGCACGGGGTAAGTCGACACGGGGGGGGGGGGGCGCCGACACGCGGGGGGGTCGACACGCGCGGGGGGCGTCAACATGCGTGGGGGGAGTCGACACGCTCTCGGTCGACACGCGCGAGGGGGGGGAGCTGCACGGAGGGGAGGGCTGAAGGCTGCACTGGCTTTGACCCTGTATTTGGAAAGTTTCCAAAAACGGGTCTGCCAGTGTCAAAAAATCGGCACTTAAACGGTAATATACCGTTTAAGTGCTGCGGTGTGAAAGGGGTTTTATCTGGCAGACCCGTTTTTGGAAACGTTTCCAAATACAGGGTCAAAGCCAGAGATGCGGTCTGAAAGCAGCATAAGTTTGTTCTTGGTGGAATGGAGGTGAGTTTGTAAACTCAATGGTTTTGAGATTTAATTCGATGTTGATCCGTTCCACAGAGCTAAAATTAGATAATGGGATGAAGACGGTTTACTTTTAAGAGTGCTTCAGTGCTACTGAAGAATCATTATAACAATGTAAAACTGACGGGACTGTGCCATGTGGCACCCAGGAATCAGCATACTGTAAGTCAACAAACACACTTAAGCCTACCCCCAGACTAATGTGAATCTAGCCAATGGATGTCTGGGGGCAGGTTTAAGAGTATGTGATGACTTATGCTGATTCCTGGGGACTGCATGGAGCCTGCTGCTTACAGCTGGCGATCCCTGGAGAATTAATGCAGCACATCTATCTACATAAGTATAATTGAATGATGTTTGTGTGTGTGTGTGTGTGTATGTGTGTGTATATGTGTGTGTATGTTCCACGATAACTCTCGAAGGCTTTAGCTAATCGTCTTCAATCTGAGGTCTGTGAGCTTAATTCTTTCACAAGTCTGCGAGGTAATGAGCTCATTATTACAGCTTGGGAGCTTTCTGGATCTCTCCCAGCTGATTAATCACTTGAGCCCTTCATCTGGGATTCTCTCTAGCTCTGCCCTGCCAGTGATAGCTTCTAGCTTCCAGAAACCAGCTTCCTGTTTCCTGTTTCCTGTGCAGGTAGCTGCTATTTCTGATCCACAGCTGGTCACCTGTCTGGGTACTACTCTGTTTGGAGTTTACCAGCTGTTTGCTGGTAATTTGTCCATTTGTGCCTGCACTTTGCCCAGTGTAGCCTTCCTGGCCTTTGGCAGTTCCAACCTGCTTTCATTCAGTTACAGAATCCTGTCTGTCAGCTTCAGTCTCTGAGCAATCCACCTCAGTGGCAAACGCAGGATTTTCAGAAGGGGGTTTCTAGAGGGGCGGAGCAAAGCACGGAGATGGACACTTAGGTGACCCAGTATATGCCGAGTCAGTTAACGTATTATAGATAGACCAAATGTATATAAATAATAATAAAATAAATATATATATATATATATATATATATATATATATATAGGTAGTTGGGACGGACCGGCACTCTCCCAAGCAAAGACAGCTGCCTGCGTGCCAGAGTTATGTAAAATAAAGCCCTGGGTTCCACTGGCGTGGTTCCAAAAACGGCACTGCAAGGACTTCTTAAAAGGTAGATTTTATTACCTCAACGTTTCGGGGATCTGTCTCCCCGTCGTCAGGAGGAACACATACAAATGAACAATACACAAGATACACCTTAAATAGGTTACCTGGAAGTGCATCCCCACGCCCCTTCCCCAATCAGCACAGCATCGGGATTCACCTGAACACCGCACCGCAAGATGACATCAGCGGGAAGCGTCAGTGTTGTTGCCAGGTACCCAGTAAACACTGCCTCCGACAATCAGAGACCGGTGTTAAAACAGCAGAACTGCTAGTTGGTTACAACAGTCTGCTGTATAATGGTGTCATGGCAACAGTGAACCCACTAACGGAGCTGGTTCGAGAGGGCGTGTGTTAGCAAGCACACAGGATCCCCATAAAAACATTTATACAAAGAAGTTACATCATACACAAACATATTTGTAAGACATATAATATATACAAAAAAAAAAGAAAAAAATAAGAAAAATACAGAGAAAAGTACAAATGTACATATTTAAAAACATATCAAAGACACTAGCCAAAGTGGAACAGGAATCCAATACAACCGAGGGTTACATAAGGCTATTCCATGCAATTCTTTCATTTAAGCCTTTTGGTGAAACTGTATCCTTTTAAGAAGTCCTTGCAGTGCCGTTTTTGGAACCACTCCAGTGGAACCCAGGGCTTTATATATATATATATATATATATATATATATATATATATATATATATATATATATATATATATACATACATACAGGGGCAGCAACAGCAGTGTAGACCCCTGGGCATAGCAATGTATTGGTTACCCTACCGATCCTCCAGCAGTAGGGGTGGGGGAAGCTTTGATGTCCCACGGGTGGTAGGGGGTATTATATCAATCGCTCAGCATGTAGGGCATGGATCAGTAATTTCCACTAATTACCCCTTTACTGCACAGATGGTGGGAGATAGGGTGGGAGAAGGGGGCATTGGGTTGAATGAAGGGGCCCTGATACATAACTTCCAGGGTGGTAGAGGATGTTAACTATGCAGAGGAGGGTTGTATAGTGGAGTGGGCTTATTATTCATAATTTTCTGGTGGGAGGACAGCTTGCTTGACTGCAGATATCTACAGTTCCCGGAAATAGATTTCTTAGATTTTAATGGAATTAAAAACTAGAGAATCCCACCTACCAAATGGTATTGGGGACTAGGGGATCATAGTTCAGGAGGCAGAGCAATCTGCCAACGAGTATATGAAACTACATGCCAGGTGTGTGTAGCTGGAGTAGTAACCAGCTGCTTGAAGGCTGATATCTCTTGGTTCTGGGAACAGTAGATACAAGCAGGGCCGGTGCAAGGCACCGGAGCGCCCCATGCGAGTCGGGGTGGGGGCGCCCCAGTGCCATGGTGTGTGTGTGTGTGTGTGTGTGGGGGGGGGGGGGTACCTGTTGCGCCTTCTGGGGAGGAAGGGGTGTCTATTCCGGGATCTGACAGGAGCCTGCGCGGGTACCTGTCCTGCGACGCTTTGTATATAAACCTGGCGGCGGCGGCGGGGGTCCCTGCGTGAATAATAAATAACTAGCTCTATCCAGTGGTCGGGCGGAAAGCGCTTCTATTTTGAATAAACACTGGCCGCACGCTGATTGGCTGAATCAGCGTGCGGCCAGTGTTTTCAAAATAGAAGCGCTTCCCGCGCCGCCGCCGGATAGAGCTAGTTATTTATTTATTATTCACTGCAGGGACCCCCGCCGCCGCCAGGTTTATACACAAAGCGTCGCAGGACAGGTACCCGCGCAGGCTCCTGTCAGATCCCGGAATAGACACCCCTTCCTCCCCAGACGGCACAACAGGTACCCGTGGCATGGGGGGCGAAATGCCGCCCTCCAGTGGCCGGCGCCCTAGGCAAATGCCTAGACTTGCCTAGTGGTGGCGCCGGCCCTGGATACAAGCTCTAAGTCAGACAGAACCTGAAATATCTGACTGGGAAGAGCAATTAACAGGCTTGGATGGGGACCACTGATTTGAAGTCAGATATCTCCAGTTTCCAGGGGTCGATTTTAAAAATTCTTGTACCCATGGAAAGAGGGGACCCTCAGCTTTCAGCCTAGGGTCCTTAGACTCCTGGGGGGGTTTCTGGGTACTCAGAAACCCCCCCTGCGTGCGCTACTGCACCTTCCTCCTCTCTCCAGTGCCTGTCTGTTCCAGGGAGGTGCTTCCCTGTGGTGTTCCAGCCTTGCTAGCTCTTCCCGGTCTCGTGAGTACCCCTGCTAGGGGCCTGGTTTATTTCATTAATACTTGTGGCTCGCCTGAGCATATCTTTATTTACAAACTCTCAGCTTGGTGTGCAAGGGTGTCCTTTCAGCAGTACGCTGTATCCTTATTTGCTTTTGCTTGGGTGCTAACTTCCAATGCCTTATTCTGTGTTCAGTATTCCGTGCGTATTGTCCGTTGTGTGCTATTGGTGTGGTGTATTTTTTCTTGTGTATGCAACGTGGTCGCTGGTGGTTGGCGTCTAGGTCGCTGGCACGTTAGTTAGTTTAGCCAAGTTGCACTCTTTTTTATTTTTCCAGTCAGGTCCTTTAGTCAGTTCTTCTTTTGGCTGTACCCTTGGGGGGTCACTGACTCTTTGTCCCCACATAACACCTGGTTGCACCGGAGCTGTAGCGGGCCTAACTCGCTACTTAAAACGTGGCGACTACAGGCGAAGCCTAGCATCCGCAGGAGTCAGTCACCTTACCTTGGGGGTCAACAGAGTTAGTGTAGGATTTTGCCGTGGCTGTCCTAATGAGCAGTCCCGGCTGCGCGTTCACACCCGAAACCATAACAGTCGGCAATGGCAGATAACAATTGCAGGTCACAAATCAGGCATTCTGGCAATTTCTGTGTAACTCATCAGAGGGAGAATTGGTTTTATGGGTCAATTTGCAACATTTTGTTCCACTCCCTCCTGTGGACCCGCACATCACAACATTTTTCCGAAGTGGGGTTGGGGCTTGATGATGTCAGAGGCCTGGTCCCACCTTCTGAAGTTCCCTGCAGGTTGTTTCTCCTGGAAAGGAAAACTCCAAGGTAGATAAGTATGACTGAATGGTAAGCGTCGATAATTGTATGGGGTATCATATTATCACACTTTCAACTCGCACTTATAGCACATGGCTGCTTTTTTTTTATTAATGCAACACTTTTAATACTTTTATTGATACTTTTCACTAGTAAGATGCATAGGGGGATATTCAATCCTGGGTCATGCTGGCCGGACAGCTTGACCCTGTTCCATTCTCGGCTGGCTCGACTAAGAATTGGCAGGCAGGACATTGAATCCGGCCTGCCAATTCTTAGTCACAAGGGGGGCATGGCCAAGAGATACAGCCGTGGATTGGCCAGCTATGGCCAGGAGCTCGATAATCCATGGCCGTTCTCAGCAGAACGGGCCCGTCTGGTTTTAAAGCCGGGTCTGTTCTGCGGAGATCCCTGTTTAATGCTGTCGGGAAAGACAGCATTGAGAAGGGCCCCGATGCTATTTCCCCTATTGGGGAAAGCGGCGGTGGATTGAATACCCCATAGTGAGGTTGGCATATGGGGTACATCACCCTGCTCAAGCCATACATCACCCTGCTCAAGCCATATGCCTGAAAATGAGGTCATCTTGACGCGGTCGGAGGGCCCATATGTACTGGCGGAAAATTATGCTAAGTAGCTCATTTAAATTGCAAATTTTATTATAATAAGTAACAATAAACCCCATATAATCCATTAATATCCTAAAACTATTCCAATAAATAAGACTGTGTGCACTCCAATATTATCCATTCTGTGAGTATATACAGCACACGAGAGATCTTTTCTATGCATCCTTGGGGTTATATATCAACTATAGCTTTTGATTATTCTCATGCCTCCAATGTAGAACGCAAATCCTAGCTTGGTTTATGTTAATGTGATATGTAATTTAATTATTTTCCAATTTAGCTGTAAAGGGAGACTGCTGCCAAATCTCCTAGAACAACTTCTGGTATTCACTCTTCTGTAGGCTGCAAAAGGAATTATTATTTTTTTGTTCAACGCATCATCTAGTAAAAGGTTAAAAGCCCATTCAAATGTTCCACACAAGCATGCGACAGCCATCTAACGATCCACGCTAGGACCGTAAAGACTAAAATATTCATACTTGCAGTTGAGAATGTGACAAAAAAATGTATGAATGCGGGAGTAGCGAGGCTTCCAGAGGCGAGTTCTCTGTTGGCAGTCATTAAGGAACAGCTGTAAAATCCATACATTTTTCAAGCTTCTTCCATAGTGAAATTTGTTAACATTTTGCAAAACTTTAGACTTCATATGTTTAGAGCAAATATTTGCTCTGCCGACAATTCAGATGTTATTCTATGTCGCAGCAGGATATAACACATCATAATTTTGGATTAAACCGTAAGAATGCTAGTTGCAGCGCGGAACAGCAGTTGTGGACTGTTGATACGATTAACGCTTGATTGTTGATCTTTCCATTAGTGAGAACTTAGTCCAGAATGAGTTTCATTCATTTAATTTGGATGTAAACAAACTTCTATGTCCTAAATCCTTAAATGACCTTCTGCTTTTTTTATTAAACAAATATTCAATGATCATCTTCAGCCATTATGGCAAAGCTATAATTACCAGCATTTTTTGCACGGTGGTATTGTGTCGATGAAAGATATAAGTGTGTCTTGAGCCAAAACCCTTTTGGTTTAATAAACAGATGTGGCTGATATCAGGGTGTGGTAAAACGAGCAGAAATATTTACCACTATGGCTGTGATCAAGAACTCTTTCCAGAATTCTCATAAACTATACTATCTATAAATCTGGATTTGTAAAATAGGATTTTGATTCCTGGAATTGCCTGCTGAATGCTCAGCAACACACTGTTGCTGCCATTAAAACATATCTAGAAATATTTATGAATAATAAATATTATTCATTTCTGCATTTATTCAAACCATCAGGGCAACTCATATTTTTACAAAAGTTTTGTATACATGCATAAGAATATACTAAATATGCTGGAGGAAGGTTGCACACTGGAAGCAAAGAGACATAGGAGATGAGGATTGCTCACTGGTTGCAAGGAGTCACAGCAGTTATGCACTGGGTCCCTGGGGCCCTACCCATTAACGGGAATGTTTTTATAAAAAAAAACGGTACTTGTGGAGTGTCACGGCTCCCACGACCTTGATCGTATGCTGATCGTATGATAAAAAAATCGCATCGCATACGATCAAATCGCATGCGATGCGATCGCACCCAATTTTGCACTGAAATGCATCAAAATGCATTGAAATGTGTAGTAAACATGTGAAATGCCCCCAAATGCCATTTTTCATAGTGTACCACCCCCACTATCAACGTCAACCCGAAGCGTGGCGAGCGCAGCGAGCCTGCGAGGGGCGGCGGTACACGTCCTACGACCTTTTCATACCCCCACTATCCACGTCGGCGTGGAGTTGAGAATAGAAAGTGTGGCGAGCGCAGCGAGCCACCGAGCCCGAAGCGTGGCGAGGGGACGCGGATACCTTCACAGCTATACGCGTCTCCTCGCGGGCTTCACAGGTATCCGCGGCCGCTCGCCACGCTTCGGGCTCGGTGGCTCGCTGCGCTCGCCACACTTTCTATTCTCAACTCCACGCCAACGTGGATAGTGGGGGTATCAAAAGGTCGTAGGACGCTTACCGCCGCCCCACGCGGGCTCGCTGCGCTCGCCACGCTTCGGGTTGGCGTTGATATTGGGGGTGGTACACAGTGAAAAATGACAGTTGGGGGCTAATTAACATGTTTCATACTAATTTGAATGCATTTGGATGCATTTAAGATCAAAAACGTATGCCATCGCATCGCACCGCATCGGATGCCATCGTATGGCATCCGATGCGATCGCATACGATTTTTGACCAAAAATGCTCAAAAATCGGTAAAAATCGCATCGCATCGTATACCATCGTATGCCATCGTATGCCACTACATATGGCATACGATGCCATACGATGGGAGCCGTGATACTCCACAAGTACCAAAAAATCATTACATGCCCCACCTGCAGTCCTGCACCATCTCTCCACTTACTTCCATACAATGAATGGCTGTCAGCACTCTGATTGGTTGATAGTTTCAGCCATCCACCAATCAGCATGCTGACAGTGAATGGCAGGGAAGCACAAAGGCGATTTCCCTAGCCTGCATCGCTCAGCATGTAGACTAGCAGAAAAAGTGCCCTCTGTAGAAGGTTTAAAACCACCCCTGTTAACCACCTCTAGGTCATGGGTTGAATTCTAGGTTATTATAAGGAACAGATATAAGAAGCTGCAATATATAATATCTATATACCTGTATCTCATTTTAAAAAGTTGCAAAAATAGATCGATATACACTTCAGCGCTATCCCTCAGTTTGAGGTGAGTGCTGGTCCCATTGGTTTCCAGTACTGAAGTTGTATGGAGGCTTAAGTCGAATGGTTATATTCTGATCTGCCAGAAAAGATACCTTTTGTGAACATAGGGCCTTGGAATAAGGTCAGTAAGCATTTGGATAGAACATTAGTGGATGTTTAGGGATAGCGCTGAAGTGTATATCGATCTATTTTTGCAATTTGTCGAGTGGTGGAGATATAGCTGCAATCCTTGGCGCCACCATCTTCCTGTTTGAATTCTTTTTTGTGATCGCTATATATCTTATTTTTTTTTTTTTATGTTTCAGTTATTTTAAATGAGCATATTATCACCTGAATGGTAACTGTGGTTTCTTGTCCTGCTGAAGAATTACAGTATGTAATAATTATCTGTCAATACATAGCACAGAGGCAGTTTTAATCCTTTCAGTTCCAACTAGTCAGGCTCAACAGCCCTAGCACTAGTAGCAGATCCAATAATGAGCCACTTTAAAATAAGAACATATTTCATCATTCAATGAACAGATGGAGCGCCCTCCATTCAGCGCTGAGGCTCGCCAGAACACCCCCTCTGGCGAGCCGGCGCTCCACCGGACTGGGACGCGCGTGCGTGTGGGACCAGTTTCCTGTTAGCGGGGGACACGAACCCTGCCTGTCTCAGCTTCAGGGAGACGGGCAGGGTTAGGTGGGGAGCGTGGAGGTGGGATTGGGAGGTGGGGACCGGTGGCAAAGCGGTGGGGACTGGGTGGGGCTCCGTAGTAAGGGGACGCACAAGCATCCCCTTCCGGCGGCTGGCTGGGGCTGGTGGCTGGCAAATCCACCGCCAGCCCCTGCAAAGAGTACAAGCGCTACATCTGTAGACCATTTTTTAATTAAAAAAAAATGACAATTCATTTAAACATTTAAACCTGACTTTTTGAATTGCAAAGCAAAATTTGGACTGCAAAGGGTTAAGTTTGTATATGTCTGTAGAGAACTGCATGGTGAATAACCAAGATAGGGATTACATATGGAACCCCTAATGAAGAATACAGCTTATAATGGTGCCTTTGTTGTATAATAGATAACAAATTGTATACATCTCACTTCGCAGCAGATAAGGTCTGGCATAGACTGAGTACCTGTGATTTCTGGCAAGTGGTAATGTGGCTGAAGGGCTGCTGAGTAAGGTCTGAGTCATTCTCAGAGAAAGAACAGAACAGGGGAATGTGCACTATTGCACTTCCCATAGCTGGTCCCACACATGGCTGTATCACAGCAATTCATGTCCCCATTATAACTGTGATGCCAGATCATGAGCCTGATACGGTCTATATTGTGCTTGGCCCAAATGCAGTGAGAAGAAGGCCTCTACAATGCACTGCAGGCACTTGACTAGAGATAGAAATAATTGGATCTCGTCTGATTTATGAGCCCAGCAGAACCACTCCGTGGCCTGGCCTGGCCTTGTGGGTCCCGCGCCCTGGACTTGTCCCATAGTAGTGTTAGGGACTTGTCCGATAGAGGTTACCTGGACGCGGTGGACAAGCCGATAATAATGGCCTTCATTATGCTAAGAACCTCTGGAATGTAATACAGCAATGATATTAATAGGTTTAGCATTTATATTTAGGGTGCACCTGCAGGCTCCTCCTCCTGCTTGCTGCACTACAAGTCTCAGCAGGTAGCACCTCACATGTCCAGGGTGTGCAGTCTAGGGCCCCTCCCCCTATGATCTATGAGGAATTGGATGAAGTTAATAACATTGCCCTAATAGGGAAGGAGAATTGTTTTGTGGCTTGATTGGGAATCAGGTTATGCCTGTTTGTGGCCACCTCAGATGGAGCAAAAATATAGGTAACAATTCCACTAAACTAAACTTTATCCCAGTGTTTAGGGAAATGTTAATTTCAGTGGTACATGTTCTACCTTTGCCCATTGCAGTGTTCTGATGATGTTGTTGATGATGATGATGATATTATATTGCATTATTAGTAGCCAGTATCACCACTTCCTTCCCTGTACATCCCTTATTGATGATATTATGTTATGTTTAGATAGTTACCTGTGCATAACATTACATAGGTAAATCAGTGCAAATGCTGGGTGGACTAATTACCATTAAGTGACATCAGCACTGAAGATGAAGTCGTGCGGAGCCCGCAGCTTTCTCTTCTGCTCTACTGAGCATGTACTCTGTTCCAGTATCACTGCTCCGCTACTTGTTTCCAGCATAAAATCACTGGCTGGTGAGCTGTATGAAACCCCATTTAGCTCAGGCTCCTTCACCAGTGTGCATGTAACAGTGAGTACGGCTGTACCCACTATCTATCAATAAACCAACACCACTTGTTAAGTAAATGGACTGTTCATAGTTTGTGTCATCCACTGGTGTGTGCCTATATAACTGCAATATCACCTGAGAACACATCAGTCCCAACAAGGTCCTCAATAATGTGCCCTATACAGCACTGATGGAAAAGTCATAAGTAAAAAGTATAATATTTGGAGGTGGCATCAAGTCCTTCACCTTGCCATGGAGCCTGAGGTATAGTATTGCTCTGACCAACATTAAAGCAAATGTAAATGGGTCTTTGACATTCACTCACACATGAAGGAGGGCCCGAAGGCGTGACCACGACAAGGTGAATGAATTAAAAAGTCTTTATTGTAGTAATACAGAGACAGTGGTACTTTAACGATGAACTGAATATAGTGACTTTAACGAAGAACTGAAGACTGTGGGGAACAACACAGGAGATGGACTTGGAGAATGAACTGGAGTTGTACGTATTTGAAGATTAATCTGGAACCGGACTTGGAGAATACACTGGAGTTGGATTTGAAGAATAAACTGGAACTGGACTTGGAGAATAAACTGGAGTTGAATTTGAAGAATAAACTGGAACTGGACTTGGAGAATAAACTGGAGTTGGATTTGAAGAATAAATTGGAACCAGACTTGGAGAATAGACTGGAGTTCACTGATAACTGCTAGCAGGTGCAAATGACTGCCACTGGAGTTTGCTGATAACTGGCAGCAGGTGCAAATGACTGCCACTGGAGTTTGCTGATAACTGGCAGCAGTTGCAAATGTCTGCCACTTGAGTTTGCTGATAATTGACAGCAGGTACAAATGACTGCCACTGGAGTTTGCTGAAAACTGGCAGTAGGTGTAGATGACTGGGGCAGCAGGAATGGATGCTGACTGGACACAACAGGCTTGGAGACTGCCTGGAAGCAGCTGGAGGTAATGCAAGAGCACTACAGAGAGTCAGGCTGTGCTGGAGCTGGTGTAAAGGTGCCCATACACAGACCGATCCCAACGGTGCGATCTGTGCTTTGAGGTGCGCACTCCCGCGGCACCTCAACGCACAGTACAAAAGGTATGTGCTGCACATAATTTTTGTACTTGCTTTTCATCGCATTGCATCGCATTGCATGCACAACGCATGCACAAGGCATGCAATGCGATGCTATTTTAGCCCATAATGCACGCCGGGATCGGTGCGTGTATGGGCACCTTTAGCACTAGTAACAGGACCATCCAACTGAACGGTTGACATTTGAAGCTCTGACAAAGTGCAGAAGTCCTCCCAGCACTTTTATACCTGCAGGTGGGAGGAGACTTGGCTGGCCAATAACCAGGAGGGAAGCTGCAATGGATTGGCTGGGAAAATATGCTTACTTGCGGCATGGCTGAGGCCTATAACAAAAGTAGTAACGAGTGCAGCTGTAGTGAGCTGAGGCATTAGGCAAGATTGCAGGTTTTGCTGCACAGCTGCAGCATCAGGTAATCACTGGAGAGACTGTGGAGAATCTGTGCTGTGATCTGCACACAAACAATACTGAGGATATCCAGACTTGGAGCACAGTGACTGGCCAGTATTCAATGCTCCCGATTCACCGTTGTTTTTTTTTTTGGTGAATTGGGCTGTTTTCACTCCTTGCAGTGAATCTTTTTCACTGAAAATGTGATTCACCCTTTTCAATGTTCACTGTTCGCCGAAAGCGAACAGTGAATGCCGGCCAGTTCTCCGTTTCATGCTCGCTGCAATTCGCTGGTGTATTTCAATGGAGTTTTCACTGAGATTCGCCTTAAAGGTAAAAATAGTGTTTGTTTTACCTGGATCATGACAAACTTGTATGTTTGTTTCTGATTGTCTCCACAAATAATCTTTGGAGAGGAAAAAGCAAGGACTATATCGTTTGTGAAGCCTCATACAGTATGCAATAGGATCTTCTATATATCCAAGAAACTACCATTGGATGGACCTTTATGGTGACATTTACAAGTAGTGACATTTTTATTTGGAGAACCCTGGAAGCACTGGACATCACTGTATCCATGGTTTTGTAGACAATTTATTGGTTATATAGTTGTCTTATTGTATAAATTTATACACAATGGTTTTTTACACGTTGCTTGAAAAAGGTTCTGTAGATTTAGCGCTTTTCTGTAGATTTCTGTAGATTTCTCTACTTCTATAGTTACCCTCTAGAAGGCTTCGTTCCACATTCTTACTGAGAGGGACCCTCTCAACGCCCCCACAACCACCTACATCACTGTGTGCTTGCATATATGGACCCCCAGGTCATAAACCCAGAAGTCCAGTGATTAGCGCTGATAGCAAAGAACAGCTCTTATCTAGAGAGTTGCCCTCGGCTTTACTAATGGCATATGTTGGTACAATAGATGCTGTATGTGGCGGGATGTACCACAAGTGGTTGGACATGCTGCTCAGAGTATGTGCTCTGTAATATCATAGTCACATTTTTCTGAACCTTATGGATGACCATTTAGATCAACATATCTGTGGTCCCTTCATTTTCTATTGGAAAGCATCCCACAAGGGTGTACACGTGGACTTCTGGTTACCTAATGTACTGAATAGCATATTTTCTTAATTTAGCATTATCTTTCTATGATAGTTAAAGCCATCATTGAGTTACTCTTTCTAGCCTACACAGATGTGTCCTCATATACTGTGGTTCTAGTTACACAAAACAGCCCTCCCTGGCGTTCCAGAGTCCAGGGGACTAAGCTAAGGTAAGCATTCCTTTTCTCAAAAGTTGCATCATATGTTGTAAAGGTGCTGCATGTATTAGGACACATCTATAGGCTAAATTTTCAGGAGAGGGAATTCGTAAGATCCATTTCAGTCTTCAAGGAAGGGGGAGAATAAGGGTTAGCTATACTCAACTCCAGAAATACCGCCAGATGTCATCAGAACATCTCCACCAGTTCTGGAAGAAAATGGTGGTGCCAGCATGAAGGGCATCACTAACCAACTAGAGAATGTCAACATTTCAGCAGTGTCAACATAATAAATTACATCATGGTCAATCTCGAAATGCCAAGTATGTAGACTTGCTACTTTCTGTCCACGCAACATTACCATATATGTTGACAAAATATATCATACCCATTAGAAATAAATAAAAAAAAAATATATATATATATATATATATAATGTCCACGAATGAAGCAGCACATCCGCCAATTTCAATAATCTTTTAAAAGGGTGCGCTCCCAAAGGTCCCGTCAGAACCCCCACAATATCTCCAGTAACGGTGGCACTCCAAAATAACCAACAATGAGTCAGGTATAAGATAACGTTTCGAGGCTTTATTGCCTCGTCCTCAGATCAAAGCATACACAAAATGAACAAACATTTATACTCACCACCCACCCGTGTTCCTTCCCGGCGCGGGAGCGTCCAGCAGCGTCACCCGTCGTCAGCGTCACGGAGCGTCGCACGGCGCGTCGCGTCATATTACGTCACTCCGCTCCGGACATAGCGTTGGACGCGGCCCGACGTCACTGCGTCTCCCCGTCACCTAGGATACCAACAAAGCAAAACATAAACACCAAAAAACATAACAGTGATAATGTGATATAACATAAGTACTGAATAAAAATAAATATAAAAATAAACACTGTCACGGCTAACACTATATTACTGCAAAGACAGCAATAACAAAATATACAAGCGATTAGTTATATTATATGCTAACTAGCATTCAGCAGCACTTCTGAAACAGGAGATAAAGATATTCCCATCATAAATACTGTTACACCCTTACAGTTTACATAAAATTATGAAGGCCCAAATACTCATTAAGGCCTTTGGGGGAAAGGGTGTCAAGCCTATAAATCCAGCCTGATTCACATTGCATCAATCTGCGTGACCTATCACCCCCACGCAATGATGCGGGGATATGGTCAATCAGAATGAAGCGAAGGGAGGACACACTGTGTCTTTCTTGAAGAAAGTGTCGTGACACCGGTTGGTCACTAGAACCACTTTAAAGGGCATTTTTGATGGAGTTACGGTGTGTGGCCATGCGTTCCCTAATAGTCCGGTCTGTTTTGCCCACGTAACTGTATCCACATGGGCAAGTTAAAAGGTACACCACAAATTTTGTGGTACATGTTATCCTGTGTTTAATAAGATATTTCTTGCCGGACCTAGGGTGATTAAAGGAGGATGCAGCTGTCATCGATCTGCAAGTAATACAGCCTAAACACTTGTAGCAACCGTTCTTACGCCCCAAAAATCTATCAGTTTGAGGCTGGGTAGTTCCTAAATTGGAAATATCCGTACGCACGACCCAATCAAAGATGTTTTTGCCACGTTGATAACATGGCATAAGTTTAGTGTCACTAAGACCTATCTTGGGGTCTGCAGTAATAATGGGCCACCATTTCTTTGCTGTTTTGTTTATACTCGCACTTTGAGTATTAAAATGGTTCACCCAAGGTAGACGCCCAGTTGCAGTTTTAACTGGTTGAACCTGCAGTAAATCACCTCTGGATTTAGAAAAAGCTTTGTCCCTTGCAGCAAGGATGGAGTCTTTCTCATACCCACGCTCTAGAAATTTCAACACCATCTTTTGCATTTGCACCTCTGCGTCTGCATCAGTACTACATATTCGCCTTACCCGCAAAAATTGTGAATAAGGAAGTCCATACTTCAGAGGCTTAGGGTGGAAGCTATTAGCATGAAGTATGGTATTCCGGTCGGTGGGTTTACAAAAAAAGGTCAGTAGTAATGACCCCATCATTTAAGGATACCTTGACATCCAAAAAGTTTATCATAAACGGGTCAATGTTAAAAGTGAACTTTATAGGACTGGAAGACGCATTGTGCAAGCAAAGGTGTTCTTCAAGAATATGAACAGGTCCAGCCCACACAATAAATAGGTCATCAATGTACCTGGCGTGTTACTGCAGACCCCAAGATAGGTCTTAGTGACACTAAACTTATGCCATGTTATCAACGTGGCAAAAACATCTTTGATTGGGTCGTGCGTACGGATATTTCCAATTTAGGAACTACCCAGCCTCAAACTGATAGATTTTTGGGGCGTAAGAACGGTTGCTACAAGTGTTTAGGCTGTATTACTTGCAGATCGATGACAGCTGCATCCTCCTTTAATCACCCTAGGTCCGGCAAGAAATATCTTATTAAACACAGGATAACATGTACCACAAAATTTGTGGTGTACCTTTTAACTTGCCCATGTGGATACAGTTACGTGGGCAAAACAGACCGGACTATTAGGGAACGCATGGCCACACACCGTAACTCCATCAAAAATGCCCTTGAAAGTGGTTCTAGTGACCAACCGGTGTCACGACACTTTCTTCAAGAAAGACACAGTGTGTCCTCCCTTCGCTTCATTCTGATTGACCATATCCCCGCATCATTGCGTGGGGGTGATAGGTCACGCAGATTGATGCAATGTGAATCAGGCTGGATTTATAGGCTTGACACCCTTTCCCCCAAAGGCCTTAATGAGTATTTGGGCCTTCATAATTTTATGTAAACTGTAAGGGTGTAACAGTATTTATGATGGGAATATCTTTATCTCCTGTTTCAGAAGTGCTGCTGAATGCTAGTTAGCATATAATATAACTAATCGCTTGTATATTTTGTTATTGCTGTCTTTGCAGTAATATACTGTAGTGTTAGCCGTGACAGTGTTTATTTTTATATTTATTTTTATTCAGTACTTATGTTATATCACATTATCACTGTTATGTTTTTTGGTGTTTATGTTTTGCTTTGTTGGTATCCTAGGTGACGGGGAGACGCAGTGACGTCGGGCCGCGTCCAACGCTATGTCCGGAGCGGAGTGACGTAATATGACGCGACGCGCCGTGCGACGCTCCGTGACGCTGACGACGGGTGACGCTGCTGGACGCTCCCGCGCCGGGAAGGAACACGGGTGGGTGGTGAGTATAAATGTTTGTTCATTTTGTGTATGCTTTGATCTGAGGACGAGGCAATAAAGCCTCGAAACGTTATCTTATACCTGACTCGTTGTTGGTTATTTTGGAGTGCCACCGTTACTGGAGATATATATATATATATATATGCTCCATATGTATAATATAAATGCATTATGCTACCTTGATATATCTGGATCAGATATTTATAGTTTCACCTTCAATACGTAGCCAGAGTTTAGATTTTTCAGACAATGCTGCAGGTTGCAGAATAAAACATATTGAAAAAAAAAAAAAAAACATTGGATAGTTGATGGTATACTGTACCTGGCAGTGGACAAGCAGCAGATCCCTGTCTGCCCTCCAGCAACCAGAACACATTCCAGGAAGGCCAGCGAGACCATTTAAGCATGTGTTCCATTTGGACATTAGTTCAGCTTGCATTGTGTGTTTTCTGTTTGTTGCTATTTAATTCAAACACTGGGATGAGTTTATACCTACTATAAAAATGAACAATGTTTAGATGTTCCATGGAAGAAGAGACAATATACATGTTAGTGTAATGCCTTATTACATCTACGATTGAGATAATTACAGGGACTCCCTGAAGACTGAATGCCAAATTAAAGTCAAATTTTTTTTTATACTTCCCAAATGTACAAAACAATTTAAATTTAAAAAGAAGTTTCCCTCCTTAGCCCCTTCCCGACATATGACGTACATGTACGTCATATGACGGTTGCGGGGGAATCAAGCCAGCTCACGGAGTGAGCTGGCTTGAAAGAGAGCAGGTAATGGCTGTATATTACAGCCAGGTACCTGCTCTCACGGCCACGAGCGGCGAGTTCGCCGATCGTGGCCGTTTAACCCTTTAAGCACCGCGGGCAAAGCGCCCACAGTGCTTAAATAGCTGATCGGAGGGGGGGCGCCCCCCTCCGGCGCCGATCGGGGCCCCCCGCGGCGAGATCGGAGGGTGCCGATCGGTTGCCATGGCAGCCAGGGGTCTAATGTAGACCCCTGTGCTGGCCATGTCAGCATTCCTATTACATCCTGCCTGAGGCAGGATGTAATAGGAAGTGCTGAAAATCACTATGTTCAGCCATAGAGCTCTATGGCTGAACCTAGTACAGGCGATCGCGACCCCTAGTGGTCAAGTACATTAGGGGGCCTTGTAGTAAAAGTAAAAAAAAAAAAAAAAAAGAAGTTAAAAAAAAAAAAAAAATATTAAAAGTTCAAATCACCCCCCTTTCCCCATTTCACAAATAAAAATAAATAAAAAATAAAAAAATAAACATATTTGGTATCGCCGCGTTCCTAAAAGTCCGATCTATTAAAATATAACATTAGTTATCCCGCACGGTTAAAGGCGTAAACGGAAAAAAATTCCCAACGCCAAAACTACGTTTTTTGGTCGCATCGCCTACCCAAAAAAAAGTAACTAAAAGAGATCAAAAAGTCGCACATATCCCATAATGGTATTAATTAAAAAGTACACTTCAGCCCGCAAAAAATGAGCCCTCACCCAGGTAAATGGTACCATTAAAAAGTACAACTTGTCCCGCAAAAAAAAAGCCCTCGTGTCTATATAGCCGAAAAATTAAAAAAGTTACGCTTATTTGAACGCGAGGAGGAAAAAAAAAAAAAAAGTTAACAAAAAACGCCCCGTCGGGAAGGGGTTAGTAGAGAAATTGTGACTATTGTTTTAAGAAGCGAATCCTGAGTTTGTAAAGGATATGGGTCTACAATAATGTTACATCAACTTACAGTAGTTTCAGAGATGGATACTAGGGTGACAGTTGCGCATATTTGTAAACTGGGCGTGCGCTGGAGCTGCAGTGCGTTTGGCAAGAGAAGGTCCTGCAGCTCCGATCGCAATGCCCTGGATGTTGCAGCCTGGTTGCAGCACTGCAACGGTTTGGGGATGAAGTGGGGACAGACTGAACTCTGGAATATGTATGGGGCATAGTTACCTACCTTGCTGACTCCCTGAAATAACAGCAATCTCCCTCTCTCCCTCATTAGTCTAGCAATCTCCCTCATGTCACCTAGCACACATTACACTGATACATTTTTGGGGAAAAAGGAATGAGAGACAGATACATTTACATTGAATCATCAGCACCATTTCCCAGCACTTTAGCAAGTAAAGTAGCTCTTACTAACTGCTTTGGGGTTCATCTACATTCGGATATAAGTCATTTTAAAAGATTCCTCTCAGATGTAGCAGTACACACCCACGCTTCTAGGTGCCACATTCACAATCTCTTTTCACAATCTCTCCATATATGGAACTAGACACACCCTTTGGGTGGAGCATGACATGCCTCCTCAATGGGACACTGTGCAAAATTCTACTGTGATGTTGTCTGACTGTGTGCAGGTGTGTGACCGTTACCTGGAGTTACTGTTCTCCTCTTGGCACTGTTTGGCTGTGAACTGCCTGCTTCACTCGCCTGCAATTCAGAGGGCAGAGGGACAGAAAGGGAAGACAATACCGCAAAACAACCACACACGGAATGGTCACCACACGTGAGGACTGATCAAAATAGTTTATTGTGCTGCCTGACGACTCACGGATCACTGCTAAGAGGTTAAACAATGAAATAACAATAATGACAAGAAGAGTAGTAATGATTGCGTAAGAAAGATACCGTGCGCGATGGGGCCACCTGTAACCCCTGCAGGCCGCAATTCACACGGTATGCTGCGTCACCAATATCACTATGCAATTGGACCACAGTGCAAACAATTCCAACCGTCAATCAAACAGACTTGTAATAACATTTAAATGAATGACAGTAATATGCAGCAGATTTGTACCTTGTATCAATAACAATAAGCGTCCATATGCAAAAGTATAAGTCCCTGAACTGCGCTGTTCTATTATAGCACAAGGTACCTGTTTGGGCCTAGGTCCACCGTAATTGTAGTAGCAAGAGATTTGTAATCCAAGGCAAAACAAGTGTTAACTCCCCTCTTGCTTCCTTTCACGGAGGGTGAGGGTAAAGGCAGTCACTAGAATGTGGATTGTGCCCCAATCTAAGATGGCGCCAGTGCTGGGCTAACTTGTGGCGTAAAATGGAGGACAGGCCACTAGGCCGTTAGGGAAATGTGGCCTGGGGGAAGGAGGGATATGGTGATGGAGTGAGGTACCTGTGTCTTCCTTCAGGTTGCCAGCTCTGGCTGGTCAGCAATCCACCCAGGCAGTCGGTCACTCTGTGTTGGTGGAGAGCAGAATCCCTTCTGTGGTCTCCCTGTTCTGCCGCACCCCGGGTCTCCTGCAGCTCTCGTCCGTCAGCCTGTACACAGTGGCTGGAAGCTGGGTTACTCTCTGCGGCGCCTCTGGGGTTACTGGCCGGACTCTGCGATGCTGATGGGGCCTGGTCTCCCTCTCCGTCCTGCTGCTCAGCCTTCTCTATGTGCGGCAGCTCTCCCTGTCATCTGCGCTTCCCGGTGGGTGCCGGCTGTCACTCACCGCTGCTGTGCGATGCGCCACTGGCTATGGAGTCACTGGTGCGGCTCTCTCCCCTCTAAGGCGGTTCTCTCCTGCCTGTCTTCTAACAGCTGCTGCAGTCCTGCCTATGTACACCGGATCAGTGGCGCACGGGGGGGGGGGGGGTCTCTGATGCACCTCGCGGTCTCTCTCTCTCTCGGCTCTGTTCCGTCCTCCTGCTTACTCCTTACACAGCAGGGCTCTCTCTGCATGCCTCACTTTGGGCCCTCCTCCCTCTCTCTCCTCCTGAGGCACTTGATACAAGTTTTCCTGCCCAGCAACAGGCAGGGCTCTAACTTCCTGCTTCTCGCAGCACCTTGCTGGGTCCTAAAGTCCCTCCTGTCCTCCGTGCTGCTGCGGGGTGGTTGCCTAGCAACCCTCCGAAATCCTGTATATTTTTAGGCAGCCCTGGCCACCAGTGATTCTGTGGCACAAAAAGGGGGTACCCCAGTTCTGGGGTGCCACACTACTACCCACTATAATCTCCATGAAACTAGTTTTCAAAAGTAGGCAAATATGATATGGGGCCTGTCAGCCCTGTTTTTGAGGCATGCAGATGCCAATGTCTGTGTTGTCTAACACAGATTCGCTGCAAACTTAGGGTTTCAGCTGTCCCTAAGCTCAACATTATTTGTTGCCCCCCATCAGGTCACTGTCCCTTTCATGTTGGGACCTTCCAACTACTAAATCAGCATGAACCTTACCCAAACCCCTCCCGGCCAACACTACCACAATTTACCAGTGATGTGATTTAGCAGCCATAGTCAGTGGCGTAACTACAGTGGGTGCAGGGGATGCAGCTGCTATGGGGCCCGGGCCTTTGGGGGGCCCGAAGGACCAGCAGGCTATCCCCTGCACCCTTTTGTCCCCCCCCCTCTTTTAATATACCGTATGCGGGCAGTGGATGCGCTGTCCCGTGTCCCCCTTTCAGCATTGCAGACCTGGGGCACAGGAGCGCGGCATGTCGCTGAGATGGTAGCAGGATCCCCTGCACACAGCAGATCGCCGCACAGAAAAGCCGAAGCTGCGTGTGTGTCTGTGTTTCTGGCAGGAGACGCTCGGCTGCACAAGGAAGATCAGGGGCTGCATGTGCCTCTGACAGTCACAGGAAGCGCTGCGTACGGGACGGAGAGCTGGAGGCAGCACACACAGTTGAGCAACGCACGGGAGAGCCTGTGCCTCTAGCTGGGGACTCTGCGCGCATGGGACAGACGGGGCTGGCGCTGTTCAGAAGAAGTGCCGCTGATAGGGGAGCTCCGCTGATGGCTGGTGAGTGGGGAGCATCGGGGAAATATGCCTGTCACATCCCTTTCAAGCCCCTCATCTCCATCCTTTCCACATTCCCGCGGCCTCGCCTCCCCTCTACTCGCTCACCCCTTCTACCCCCAACATTCACTCCTCAGATTCCTCCCCACCCTGTTCCCATCTCCCCTGTTCTTTCCACCACTCCCTCCCTCTCTCTCCTGCTTTCTCTCCCCTACCTCTTCTTTCTCTCTTGTTCTCTTTCCTCCACCCTTTTCTCCCCCCCTGCTCTTATCTTTCTCTCCCCACACCCCTCTTTCCTTTCTTTCTTACTCCCCTGACCCTCTTTTTCTCTCACTTTCTAACACCCCCTCCATCTCACCTCTATCCTTATCTCTCTCTCTCCACCCTTCCCCTATCTCTCTCTTCCCTTCCTCTTCTTAACACCCTCTCAATTTGTCTCTCCTTCCTCTCCATTATATAATGAGGAGAGACAGGGAGTCTCTCCTCATTTCTCTCCCTTACACCCTCATTCACTACCTGTCTGTCCATGACACCCTCTCTCTCATGACAATGGTGGGGGGCCCTTCCAAAATCTTGCTATGGGGCCCTCAGAGGTTTAGTTACGCCTCTGGCCATAGTGTATAAATAATGTCTTTGTATTAGTAACATCATCCTTGTATTAGTCTAATCATTTTTATAACCAAAACTTACCACCAAATCATATACGCATAAATCTGGCTCCGATACTAGCCAGTGCCTTCCCATCATTGCAGGATCCAAGGAAGGGTGATGAGGCGGTCATCCCAAGGCCCCCACACCTTAGGGACCTTATTCTGGTCTGTTCACAGTCGGCATTTGTTCACACGGGGACCAATGTTTGGTGTGTGTGCATGCGCAGCCGCATTTCTCCGTATGTGCGTACGATGGTGCGTGCGGCCATGGCAAACAGACTGTTCACTGGGTACATACAACCAAAGCTGCAGCCGGGGGCGCGGGGCGATAGTCGCGCCCATGGGAACGCCCAGCGTTTCATGGGTATTCCAATATAAACGCAGGCCATTCCCATGGTAATCGGGCCATGACATCGGGGGCGGGCAGCTGACATCACCGGATGTCAGATGCCCGCCCACTTCCTCCCAAGGGTGCACGCAAATCCAAGTCACCTGAGAGTCACTTAGATATGTGTGCACGTTCCACGTTATTTGATGGTTGGTGACCATCGAATGATGTGGGTGCTCACCCATAGGCTGCGATTTAATGTTTATGTTAAAAATCTATTTGCAGACCCTGCGTGCGAACACACGATGCGAGGGGGGGGCGGGCGCACCACCACTCGCAGCGCGGGTTCTGCAACCAGAATAACCCCCTAGGGCCCCCACACTCTCCCCCTGAATTGTGCACGCTGCTGGTACTGAAATCAGGGCACAGCAGGATTCAGCAGTGTCTTCGATTTCTCCACTACACAGTCACTGCCAGTGCAGCCTACCGATGTTAAAACAAACTACATACATATATATATTAGGGTGGTGTGATGTGATTTTCATATGACTTTGCTTTTTTTTTCCTATGACTTCATTGTTTGTAACAGAGCTCAATAACAGTTCAGAATGAAATAAAATGTTGATATGTATTTCTATCCGCCCAGCACAGCCGCTGACCTGTGCCCCACCTCTGGGCAGGGAGCTGATTACACAGGCTCCCTGTCCTTGTTGAGATCAGGATGTCACAGTTAGTAATGACTACAGCTGTGCACCAGCTAGGTGCTCTGAGGAATGTGACAGTTAGTAATGACTACAGCTGTGCACCAGCTAGGTGCTCTGGGGAATGTGACAGTTAGTAATGATTACAGCTGTGCATCAGCTACGGGATTTGGAAAACGTGGACCGTTGGTAGATCTCGAGGACCGGTTTGACAATCCCTGTTTGAGAGGGTGAGTTATTCTGTCTCTGCGTTAGTACTATTCTTTTCCTGACAGATGCTGAGTTTTAAAGGAGCCATTCGAGCTACTTGTTTTACGGGTCTTGATAAACAGATTTAAATAAAGGCTATATGTGGCCCATGGCAAAAAAACAGGCTTGGGCCCCCTTTTGACTAAAATTAAGCATAAAACTGGTTTGATTACTCCAAGGCTCCTCAATGCCCACCGAGTTCTAGACCTGATCCTGTGTTGCCTGAGGGATAAGACGGCTCTACAGACGGGGCCCTGTTGTGCTGAGCACTACACATCCTGCTCCTCTGTGGAGATCCAATTTCTGTAAGAGTTGCAGTATGGATGGGGGTCCAGCAGAGGGAGCTCTATTATACGATACAAGAGTGGATTGTTTCTTGTATACAGTACCAATGGGTACTGTACAATGAGTTTATGTGCAAAAAGAAAAACATTTCTACTCCAAGTTGTACATTTGCCTTTCTGCTGAACTGTACTATTTTCATACATTTGCAGCTTAGCTGTAAACCAGGCAGTGCCGGTTGTGCCCGTTGAGCCTGTATACTGTTCTCTCCTGGGTTCAGGGTGACTGAAATGGTTAAAACATATCTAGCATTTCTGTGGTAACACAGCTCATTGTGTTCTGATTCCACTTTGGGGTTTTATAAACATTCTCTAAAATTCAACAGGAATGATTCAAGTGAGACAGGGAAACAGACCCAGCACACCACGGCCAGACAACTTACCACAGAGATGAATTTACAAGATAAGGACGGCTAATAGATGCATTCTTCTGATACCTCCCTTTAAGCCCTCTCCTCCATGCTTCCAAAACAAAGGCGTTCTTTCTGCCAAGCTGCCACAATTATAATAATATTAATAAAAGAAACAAAGTATTAAAAGCCTATGTAACGAGGCGGCGCGTTCTTTCTGATATTTTATTTATCAGCGCCGAGCTATCCCAGTACCAGACATGCAAAACACTTTTACTAGACAAAAACGAGCATTGCTTAGATAACAATGAAAGAAAAAAATGGAACGTAATTGATTCAACCCATTGGGGGAGATGTATCGAAATAAAGTGGAGCCAACCAATCAGTCTCTTGGTTGTTTTTTTTAAATACAACCTGTAACGAGTTACTGCCGGAACTCATTTATGTACACTATCTCTCACCCTTTTTATCTTTCTCCAATGCTTAGTACATAAGCTCCTTTTTTTTATCTCTCTACTAAGTTTGATACACCTTCCCACTAGTAATATTTAATAGATTACATCAGTCAAGGGCGTAACTACCATAGTGCAAGGGGTGCAGCTGCTATGGGGCCCAAAGCTGAATGGGGCCCAACTTTGCTGTCTAACTAATATGTTTTACATACATTTACCACAATCAATGAATAAATAGGGGGCCCTTGCAAACTTTTGCTGTGGGGCCTACGAATATCTAGGTACACCTCTGACTCAGTAAAAATGAAACTAAAAACTAAACTAAAGGTTTATCCATCATCTAGGCACAACTGAGGCAGACAACCATTTTGTTGAATGAATTAGTGGTCAGTATAGTATAGCTCATGGCCGGATTAAGGGCCTAATGGGCCTGGAGCTGAAAATGTTCATGGGCCTATAATGAAAAGTTATGTGGAGGCCAGAAGCTGCAGCTCCATTCACCCCATTGTTAATCTGGCTCTGGAATAGCCATTTAATCCTCCTTTATATAGCTCCTGGTGATCTGATTGGATACATTGTGGCACCTCAGTGATGTCACCAGTTTAAAGTGAAGGCTGTGAATACTTTTTTAGCTTTCAAAAAGTCTGTTTCCATTGTTTATAAGTGACTTTTACCTTTCACTGATTCTTAAGGAATCATAATAAATGATGTGAATGTTTTTTTGGACTAATTTCAAGATTGGTCCAATTGCCAGTGGCGTAACTATAGCACCGCAGCCCCCGCGGTCGCGGGGGGGGGGGGGGGGGGGGGGGGGCGCTGTGCATATGGGGGCGCCGGGGGGGGGGGCTGCGGTGCTATAGTAATCCCCCCGCCCCCCATCCCCCGCATGCTTACCTGTCCGCGCGTCCCGGCTCCCCTCCTGGCTTCAATCAATGCTATGGAGACAATAAAATGGCCGCCCCATAAAGCAGACTGTTCTCTGAAACTGTCTGCGGTATGGGGGCGGCCATTTTATCGTGGTCCGTCTGCATAGAATTGATTGAAGCCAGGAGGGGAGCCGGGACGCGCGGACAGGTAAGCATGCGGCAATGGGGGCAGGCACGGGGGGGGGGGGGGGGGCGCCCCCCATTAACGGCGGGGGGCGCCCCAAACAAAGCTACGCCGCTGCCAATTGCCAAACAATTACATTTGCGACAGATATACTTGTATGTCAGGAATACAACATAATAGCGTCTAGTCAATATAGAGATATGCATTGCCAGTGTTAACACTAAGGGGGGCATTGAATCTGGGATTCCAACTGCCGAAATGTCCCGACAGTCGGAGTCCCAGGCTGTTTTCGGTCCTCTCAACTACAACTCAACAGTCAGATTTCAATGTTACGACTGTTGAGTGTCGGAAAGTCAGAGGATTGGCGAAAAATGGACGAGACTTTTCTGACAAAACAGATCCGACTTGTTTTAAAGTTGGATCTATTTTGTCGGAAACTGCCATCAATGCTGTTGGAAACGGCACTTACATCACAATTGTGTGGGCAAGTTTAAATGTTCCTGCCCACTCGCTCTGTCAATCACCACCAGCTTGTGCAGTGGGTGTACAGTTGGTTGGTGGAACCCCTGTTCACACAGCCCGATGAGCTGATGTATCTTTAGATACGGTATATAGGCCATTGGCTGAGCTACACCGCTGGCACAATATGTTAATGAACATTGGTACAGTACATGCTGCCTGATAGACCAGTGATTTATTGATTTATTGGCTATTAAATTGAATGACCGATTAATCATCCAATGTGTACCAAGCATAACAGCTGGAAAGATCAATTCCCAATCAGCAGAAGCTATCTAGCGCTGCTGTTCGTTATCTGACTATAGTTGCACCAGCGCTGTCAAGAGAAATGCATTCTGGTCAACGTGAACAAATTCTTACACTAGGTGTCTGGTTTTGGATCACCCCTTTCTCCTTGCTGTTGCAATGATTCAGGTTTGATGAACAAAAATCAGGACATGGACTGTGTTTTGGTATACATGCACAATATAAAATGTCATAGATTATATATAAAAAACACAGATATTTATACAATAGTCCATTAGTCCCATCCTTCCTGTCAGCAATATCTCATGACAATCTCAGTTATTGTGTCTACTCTTAGTCATTATATCTACCCTGCCGGGCACCGTGGATGAGCTGTCAGTGAGCGGACCCACATCTCCCCCCCTTTACTTACCACTCGGCTCAGCAGGTCCCAGAGCACAGCCTGGTTTCTTCAATGCAGGACGCCGATGGCCAATTAAAATGCAGCACCCGCAGGTTTATCGGCCAATCAGAGTTTGTGTATCGGCAGCCGCTCTGACTGGCTAACGGTACACGAGCTCTGATTGCCTCAAAAGCCGGTGCAGCATTTTAACTGGCCGCCGGCTTCCTGCATTGAAGAAGCCAGGCTGTGCTTCAGGACCTGCTGAGGACTGAGCACAGCACAGGCAGCACACAGCGGAGGGTTGCTGTGGGCAAAATGAGCTGCCCACAGCACCCCCCTGTCGGTAGCCCTGTAGCCACATTTACTGTATGTAGTTATCATTCTTACTATCTGTTCTTAAAGGCATTTTCATGCAAAACTAGATCTAGTAACAACTAGGGATGTGCAACGGCCACTTTTCGGCTTTTGGGTTTTGGGTTCTGATTACCTTGAGGTTTTGGGTTCTAATGGGTTTTGGCAAAACACCTCCTAAGTGTTTTGTGTTTGGATTTCTTGGGTTTTGGGTTCTGATTTTTTTGTTAAAAAAGCATAAAAACTGCTAAAATCGCAGAATTTGTTTTTTTTTTGCTCCTACGCTATATTAACCTCGATAACATTCATTTCCACTCATTTCCAGTCTATTCTGAACAGCTCACAATATTGTTTTTAGGGCAAAAGGTTGCACCGAGGTAGCTGGATAACTATGCTAAGCCACACAAGTGTGCGGCACAAACACGTGGCTCATGTAAGAGTGGCACTGCAGCGGTAGATACGGCAGTAATAGGCAGTGGGCCCCAGACCAGACAGGTAGATACGGCAGTACTAGGCACCAGACAGCTAGCTACGGCAGTACTAGGCACCAGACAGCTAGATACGGCAGTACTAGGCACCAGACAGTAGATATGACAGTATTAGGCAATGGGCCCCAGACCAGACAGGTAGATACGGCAGTACTAGGCACCAAACAGGTAAATACGGCAGTACTAGGCACAAGACAGGTAGATACGTCAGCAATACTAGTATGTGCACCAGCAGAATTTATAATAATTAATTTTATTATTAGGTACTGCTTGGCAGTGGCACTCAGTGGCACACGTCAGTGCACCAGCAGCATGGAATTATTTTTTACAGTCCCACACAGCACAAGTATTATTTTTTTATTAAATTAGATATAGCAGCCTAGTATGTAGTTGTACTACTAGGTAGGTACACTTAGGCAGTAGCACTGCCAGTGGCAACAGTGGACTGAGTAAATAATACTGGCAACCTCTATTCACAGTATTCATTGCAGGCAGGCAGCACCAGTGGACTATAAATAATTCAATTAATTATTAATAATATAGCAGCCTAGTAGGTAGAGAAAATAAACTACTAGGTAGGTAGGCAGGCAGGCAGGCAGTAGCACTGCCAGTGGTCACCTCAAAAGGTAGTTATATTACACACGACCACCAGTAGCTTTATGCAGTGCACCAGCATAATTTATCTAACAATTAATTTTATATTAGGTACTGCTTGGCAGTGGCACTCAGTGGCACACGTCAGTGCACCAGCCGCATGGAATTATTTTTTACAGTCCCACACAGCACAAGTATTATTTTTTTATTAAATTAGATATAGCAGCCTAGTATGTACTAGGTAGGTACACTAGGTAGGCAGTAGCACTGCCAGTGGCAACAGTGGACTGAGTAACTAAATAATACTGGCAGATTCAGTGCAGGCAGCACCAGTGGACTATATAATATAATTAATTATTAATTAATATATAATATAATATTACAGCCTGCACAGCACAGCACCAGAGGTAGGCCCCAGCACAGAGGAGACAGTAGTACTACAGGTACACAGTTAGACTGTTCTCCTAAGCAGAGGAGAACAGAGTACACAGCAGCACTGAGGGAGACAGCCCCAGCGAATAAAATAATTACAGCACAGCATACCAGAGGTAGACCGCACAGAGGAGACAGTAGTACTACAAGCACACTGTTAGACTACACAGCAGCACTGAGAGACAGCACCAGCGATTGAAAAATATTGTGCTCAAGGTCAAGCTCAAGTTTAAGCCCCAGCAGCAGCACCAACACACCCTCTCCCAACCCACTACTTGACTGGAGTGAAGATGGCGGGCGCGGCAGCCGCTTTTAAAGCCTCGCGAAATCCGGCGCCGGGAGATGACGTTCTGACCACGCGGACGGACCCGAGTCAGGCGGGAATCTCCGAGCGCTGCTCGGAATCGGGCTCGAAATGATGATGTCCGTGGGGGCTCGGATCTCCGGAATCCGAGTCTGCACATCTCTAGTAACAACAAAAATATAACAGGAATTACAGGGATACATTTATTAAGTTGGAAGTTCTATTGAAGATTTAGATTCTATTATCTTCTAGAATGTGCTAAATAAATAAAAGTTTAGAATCGGTTTGGTTGCTATAGAAACATCCCATCTCAAATAGAACGCCCAGCTTAGTAAATTTACCCCACAGTACTCCATGGAACTCTAAGACAATACCCTGTGCATCCTGACTGATTGCAGCGGGTACACAGCAGAAGATTCCTGGAAGTTGGAACATATTTGAAATTTTGGCAATTATATAAATAAGGAAAAGTTTTGATGTCTGTAAGTAATATATATAAAAAATACTCTCCAATAAGTCTCAGCTCTGCTTCTTGTAAATTGAATTATATTTTCACAAATACTAAAGTGTGCATGCCGCTGTATAAAATCAAATAAAGAATTCCACCAAATACTTTGTCGTACCGCTTTCAGCCTTTTTTTTTTGTACTGTTGGCCCAAATAGCAGCTTATGGAAACACGACTCTGGAATCGGGATGGAATGCCAGACAGCAGCAGCATAGAAACACCAGCCACTGCCTATTACTATAACTCTGCACAATGGGCCGCTAAGGTAAACGCCGCCTGCCAAACACCCGCATCCCTGCCGCCCGGGGACTAGCATGTGAGCAGATGCATTCGCACACACATCAGCTCACATGCGGCTGCACGGTAGAGAAATTGGGTGTGGTATAGGGTTCCGACAATCGGGATCCCGACAGTCATTAGCCCGACGTCGGGATCCCGACTGGCCGGACTCAGGCAGCATGGTGAGCGCAACAAAGCCCCTTGTGGGCACGGTGGCCGTCGGTAACCCATCTGTCGGTGTTTAAACAGTCTGGTAAATGACTGTCGGGATCCCGACCGTCGGGACCCCGTCCGGCACCTGAGAAATTATTCAATGGTCGCTCACCATCAAACTATTTTTATCCTTCTTCGCCAACAAAAGTCTGTCTAAATGAAATGCTGGGCGCTCCCCCTGCTTCCACCCCAATCCGTACAATCCGACAGTATCGTCTTGTTGACCCGCGCAGCACAGCGGAGCGTAAGTTATCATATGCGGCACAAGTACAAATTGGCCTATAAATTGTTCTGATTAAGTCCGGAACAACATATAGGTCCAAGATTGTTCTAGTGTGTACCCACCCTAACTGTCATTTATCTAGCACAATCTTTGAAATAACAGATAGATGATTGCTGCTTTGGGCAACGTCTCCAAATTCTCCACTGTATCTCCGTCCAAGGGCCAGCTGTATCAAGTTTCAAATTGTGATAAAGTGGAGAGTTAAAAAACCACCAGCCAATCAGCTTCCACCTGTCATTTTTCAAACCCAGCCTGTAACATGACAGGTAGGAGCTGATTGGCTGGCTGTTTATCACTCGCCGTTTTATCACTTTTTGAAGCTTGATATATCTGGCCCCAAGACTTTATATATACCATGCCTACGGGAGTACGTCCCGTCACAGTCCATTTCCAAGTTCGGCCTTTTTGGATGCAACGAGTTGCCACCCCATGGTTGCATAGCTCGTACACAACAGTTGTCGTGCCAACAGTTCTGCCTGGCCCCAGTACACCGAGGGGGCATGTCCAACGTGGAGACCCACTTACAAGATATTAAGAAGTACAACTCACATGTGGCCACGAAGTGGGCGCTTGCAAGCGCAGTATGGGGACAGGGGGGGCAAGGAGTTCGGGGGGGGGGGGGGCAGTGGTATTTATTTGTATGTGTGTGCAGGTGCACACAACAGTGTGCAGTGTGTGCTGGACTTGGTATGTATCTGTATGTGTATGGCCCTAATTTCAGAAAGGCGAAACTGGCTGTATTCTAGGGCACCAGAACTGATTATGTAAAATGACGATGCTGATTTTTATTATTTTACTACCTTGTTTCTGCTGATCCTTTAAGTCAGGCATGTCCAAAATATGGCCCTCCAGTTGTTGTGAAGCTACAAGTCCCATCATGCCTTGCCACAGTTTTGCTATCAAGGAATGCTACAACTATGGCAAGGCATGCTGGGATGTGTAGTTTCTCAACAGCTGGAGGGCCGACACTTTGTACATGCCTGCTTTAAGTCTTCATGGGAAGTCCAACCTTATCTAATACAGGATTGCAATAAAGGCTGCAACTACATTTCACTGAAAGGAGGGGTGATAAAACATGACCTATGGGGGTTACATAACTGAAAATGCTACAATGTGCTAGTTAATAGAAATACCCTATTGTTCATTTTTATTTTCTTAATCCTCTGTTTGCACTTACTGATTATAGTATGATATACTGCGCTACACAATATGCTGTAATTATATACATTATACAGTAATGTGTAATTATAGTATGCCGCACTATAATTAGATCTGGCAGGAAAAGCAGGAATGAGTAACTACTATCAGATACAGTAAGCAAGGCCAAACCAGCCCTTTACTGTATACCACCTGGGCAGTGCCCTATAGCCTCTACCCTCCATTCTCCCAGCACTTCTATAACTGTTAGCTGCAAGCCCTCAACACAATCGCCACCATTGGCCGACAAAGGAAACACTTAATGATACTTATACTTCCAAGGAGGGTTGGTGTGTACCCAGCGCTGAACAAATAATTAGCTGCTGGTCTCTTGTGGGGGGTTAACGCAAGAAACCCCAGTGTAGATACAGACAAGAGAAAAAGGGAAACAAATGACCAGCGCTGTGGTGGATACCCAATCAAGTTTATCTTCAATGCAGTTTTCTATAGGACTCTCAGCAGATAATCTTCCTGTTGTTATTAGGAAGTAGACTTACAATTAAATTCGTTCAGGGGTGCCCGTAACAGTTTCTTTTTAAACAGCCCTCACATATGCAGGAGAATCGACATGCAGAAATAACGACATGAAATCAACTTACATGGAGTTTCAAACTCGCGTGCACATAATGGGTTTCTTTGTTTGCCAAGTCAGCGCAGACACCAGGGAACAGGTAACAGGGTCTTTATTCTGACACTTTCACAAATCCAACAATGACAAAACAGGGAATAAAAAAATGGAATTGAAGGTCCAGGCTGTACAGGTGGGCGGATCGCTGGCCAAACTTCTCCCTCACTCTGAAGCGTGCTGCAGACAACACCGCAGGTGGAAGGTCCAAGATAGTAGGTAGCGCCGTGTAGATCCGTCTCACTGCGCCTGGTGTAAGTGCGGCTAAATCATCTAGCTGGGGCGCTTTTTCGGGCAGCCTTGGTTGCTAGCTGCTTGCGGGGAGCTTTCCCGCCAGTAGATTTGCGAGCGGTTTGCTTTGTCCTGGCCATCCTTCTTCAACACGCACTTCAGCACCTCAGTCTGTTCTGTAGAAAGAAAAGTGAATCTTTCCGGGCAACCAAGGCTGCCCGGAAAAGCGCCCCAGCTAGATGATTTAGCCGCACTTACACCAGGCGCAGTGAGACGGATCTACACGGCGCTACCTACAATCTTGGACCTTCTATCTGCGGTGTTGTCTGCAGCACGCTTCAGAGTGAGGGAGAAGTTTGGCCAGCGATCCGCCCACCTGTACAGCCTGGACCTTCAATTCCATTTTTTTATTCCCTGTTTTGTCATTGTTGGATTTGTGAAAGTGTCAGAATAAAGACCCTGTTACCTGTTCCCTGGTGTCTGCGCTGACTTGGCAAACAAAGAAACCCATTATGTGCACGCGAGTTTGAAACTCCATGTAAGTTGATTTCATGTCGTTATTTCTGCATGTCGATTCTCCTGCATATGTGAGGGCTGTTTGAAAAGAAACTGTTACGGGCACCCCTGAACGAATTTAATTGTAAGTCTACTTCCTAATAACAACAGGAAGATTATCTGCTGAGAGTCCTATAGAAAACTGCATTGAAGATAAACTTGATTGGGTATCCACCACAGCGCTGGTCATTTGTTTCCCTTTTTCTCTTGTCTATACTTATACTTCCATCTGCATCAACCAGGCAACACTAATGGGATAGGGGGGTTTTAGAGGAAAGGTACCAGTCCGAAAAGGTGAAAGCTTGGGGCCCGTTGATCGCTGATCAAGCGAATTCCCAGATACGGCAATTACTTAATGATTGCACATGTGTAATGGATCGTAACTCATAGGGACGTGCCCAAATAGTGACAGAAATTGTGTATGGATGGTAAACTCAAAGTGGTCGTAGGTTAACTGACAGGATGTCAGCGTCTGGGGGTGGGAACCAACCGTTTATTGGAAGTTCCGGAAAACTGCAGATGTGAGCAGGTGTTTTAAGGGAGCGGCTATGACATCAGCGCCGGCCTCGATCAGCCGGTCTCTGTCGGAGAGTTGTGGAAGGGTCAGATGCATTCACATTTGTACAGACTGTAAAAATAATTTGATGGAGAGTGAATATCATATGGATGTGCAAGTGGATAGTGATCTGTGATAATTTCCCAATTCATTTGTAGATTTACATGGGGCGGGGGGGCGGTTTCTTTCTGTCTTGGTCGGCTGCTAACTACTCGTAGTCATCTGCAACTATGCAGATGAGCAATCAAGTCCAAACCAGACCATTGGTTCCATGCACTCTGAGAGTAGTGCTACTTGAGAGAAGGCTTGATTGGTGAGGATATATAGTAATATACAGGATTCTTAGTTGTAGTGGTCCTTGATGGACTACTGGTACTGTAAACTAGGCTAGCTGGCTATATGGGTGGGATGCTCGAACACAAAAATGTGGTAAAAACCCCATTATCAGGGTTTTTACATCATTTTCATATGCAGGAAAACCCACACACTGGGTTTTCGCTAAAGTGGGTATATACCCATGGAGGCCTATTTGCTGCTTAACGTGACCCTGCACTACCCCCACCGACGCCCTCCCCCTCACCTGTGCTGCTCGGACCAGTGACCTCCTCCTCCCTGCACTGTACATCCTCTTCCGGGTGCAGGGAGGAAGAGGCGGAGCCCATCCACAGCAGAAGTCATCAGTCGGGTAAGGGAGGGAGGGGGAGCCGCTGGGGACCCACTCATCCTCCGCTGGCATCTTCACAATGGGCAGATTATATCGCAAGAGCTGCCAGTTGCTATACTAATCGCATATGTTAGAGGATATGCGATTATCGTTGCCTGTCTGGTATTAAAATAGATTACTATATAAAAAATGAATCACCTATCACTAGTGATATATGTAACACTCTCATCATACTATATACATTATTTAATACTGTACAGCAGATTTCTAGTGTTTCAGAAAAATACCTTATAATTCCCCAATAAGGACAATATGCTCGAAAATATAAAGCTAAAGTATCCATCTCTCTATGAATATTTTATCAAAACATTCTAAGATCTGATATTATTTCCAGATTTTGGTAATGACAATTCAATGTCTGTTATAGGAGACTCCAAGCTGGGTTTTCAGACCTTTAGGCAAGCTGCCATAACAGTATTTTCTCTGCTCTTCGACAAGAAGTAGGGACACCGCTTTTAAAACAATGTAACTGCATAGTCATTACACAGAATAAACTGTAATTCCCATACTGTGCTCTTCTGTAAAGTTCACATTCATACATTACAGTGAGAATATCTCTTACTTATCTTTTTTTTCCCAATCTGAACTTTATTATTTAACAGACCTAAATCAGACCAAACCATGTTGCATGTAACATGTGCAGAGAGGGTTAGAATTGGGAGGAGTGTCTTAAAACTGAAATCTAAATTGCATGGTAAAATAAAGCAGCCAGTATTTACCCTGCACAGAAAAGAACTCACCCAAATCTAATGCGGCATACACGCGGTGCAATTGTAGCCCTATTGCTAAGCGATGTGACTAGTTTGCGGTTTGTGTGTCTGCAGATCTACAGTAAGTGCTCAGTCATCACACCGGAGAGAGAATCTGCAATGTTGCTTACCATGTTGATTAGGCCATCATATGTCTGACATGCTGTATAACACTTTGTTTCAGGCAGACTGTATATACTAATTGTCAGTACTTCATGAGCTGGAGACAGTAGTGCTAAAATCAAAACTTTGAAAACCACCCTCCTGCATTTGACCCTTGTATATGTATAATTATCATAACTGATCACCAATAGAGGGGTAATCCCTTAGGAATATGGAGTCACTCATGCAGAATCCAACCCTCAAATGGACACAGTGGGGCAGATGTATTAAGCCTGGTAAAGTGATAAAGTAACATAGTAACATAGTAATAAAGGCTGAAAAAAGACGTTAGTCTATCGAGTTCAACCTATCTAACTTGTAACTACTGACTTGAGTAAGTCATATCTATAGGATTCCCTTAGTGGCTAAAATGTATCCAGTTTTGATTTAAATTCATTAACAGTAGTTGCTGTAACCACCCCCACCGGCAATGAGTTACCGAATTTTACTGCTCTAATGGTGAAGAATCCTCTTCTTAATTCAGTACAGAATTTCTTTTCCTCGAGCCCCAGTACATGCCCGTGTGTCCTAAGTATAGGCCTGTTAGTGACCAATCATCTCCCAGTTCCATATGATTCCCAATCCTGTATTTGAACATACTTATCATATCACCTCTCAACCTCAGTTTCTCCAGTAAAAACATATTCAGCCTGGTTAACCTATCTTTGTATTCTAGTGATTCAAGACCTTTTACTAGCTTAGTCGCCCTTCTCTGTACCTGTTCCAATTCATTTAGGTCCTTTTTAAGGAGCGGTGCCCAGAACTGAACACAGTATTCCAAATGTGATCTCACCAATGCATTGTAAAGAGGCACTATCACATTGGCATCCCTTGAATCCATTCCCCTTTTAATGCATTCCAGTGTCCGGTTTGCTTTTGCTGCTGAACTTGAGCAGTGTGCACTATTACCCAATTTTTCATCTATGATGATGCCCAAATCCTTTTCTACAGCAGAATTCCCTCTAATAACTCCATTTAGCCTATATGTAGCTTGTTCATTTTTGTTCCCATAATGAAATTCTTAAAATTTTTCAACCTTTCCGCCCACCTTTCCAGTTTATTTAAGTCACTTTGTAGTGTTTCTACATCCTCTCCTGAGTTAATTTCCTAGCTCAATGTCATGTTGTCCACAAATATTGCAATTTTACTCACTATGTCACTTTCGATATCATTAATAAATATATTATACAAGGTGGGTCCCAATATTGAACCTTGCGGGACTCCACTTTGGACCTTACCCCAGCTGGAATGTATGCCATTTACCACCACTCTCTGTTCCCGATTGTGCAACCAGTTTTTAATCCAATTACAAATGTTATCCCCTAACCCTAAATTACCTAGTTTCATTAATAAAAAATAACAAAAAAAATATCAGGCGCAAAAAAATATAACAATTAAAAATTTATTTATATGGATGTGCAGCTCCCAATTGTCATCTGGAATATTACAAAAGACTAATGAGTAAGAATAAGAGAATTAATTCTCAGAGAGCGCAATAATTGGTAGGTTAATAAGAACACATTAAATCAGACAACACAATTTATAAAGGACAAAGATAAAAATACATATATAGAATTAAAAACTACCTAACTTCTGGAGAAACCGCCAGATATCCACGTGCGGAGAAACGCATTAAGGGTGCCACTACCTATCAGGACCCCAATTACGATCACTCATTCAGCAGGACAAACTTAAAAGAGCACCTGTGGTTAAACATCGGGGAAAGACCGCCCGCTCCCACAGCCCACAAGGGGGTGTGTCAGACACCGGTGTTAACAACTGCCGCTATAGTAACATCCAGCAAGGACACCCGCTGAGTCATAGTGGAGGGCGCCCCACAGATATACCTTCTACAATTGTGAATTCCCAGCCGGGTATTTCCCAGCCGGGTATTTTCTTTTCATCAAGGTGATACTCTGAATTACCCGGTGCTGACTGCGTCCCTGTGATACCCTGTGGTTAATCTGCAGTTGACAGTGACATATTTTAATACAGCAGCAACAATTTATACACCAGTCCTTGATTCATCAGTGAGTGATTTTTTGGCTTTTTCTGCCGGTAATAACCAATCTGGTGAATATTTTATTCAGGGGATATAATTATTCTAATCAAATAATTATAGAGAGCGCACTGAATTAAGCACAAATATTTATTAAAAAACAATAATAATAGATGAAAAGCTCATATAAATGATCACAATTATTTAATAAAATATAACAATAAAATCAATATGATATAAAACCTAGAATGATTTTTAAGAAAAATCGAACTTTGAAAGATATCCTTTCCTCCAGCCACTTTCAAAGTACTGATGTACCTGATGCACATACAGTGTCCGAGAAGGTGGGATGCTATAGGTGCAAAAAAGTAAAATGCATGACCTGTAACTACATCAGAGAACCTAATGACATGTTCCAATCAACGGTTACAGGGACAACTCATGTGATGAAAAGTCACACGAACTGTCAGACAAATTATGTCATTTATTTGATCACTTGCATTTGTGGCTCTCAATATGTAGGCCGCACTATCAGAACCCTGAATGTGAGATTTCTCGAGCATAGGAGAAACATAATTAAAGGTGTCATGAACCATTCTCTATCGAAACACGTTAAAATTAAACACAAAGGAGACTGTACAGTTCTAAAAATACAAGTGATCGAACATGTCAAACCCACATTCAGAGGGGGCGACAGGTATGACCGGTTATGTGCACGTGAGGCTTTCTGGATATTCTCGTTGGGTACGTTGTTTCCTGCCGGCCTCAACGATAATATTGAACTAAACAATGTTTGAAAACATATATAATCATTTAGTACTTCCTTTAGTCCACTAATAGATCCTTTATCCTTATAGCTTCCAATATTAGGCTCTCTACTATATGATATCTAGTATACCCTCTACCTCTTCCTGTGAATGTTACCACTTTGTGAATTTAGTTCCTCATAGAATGCTGTATAAAGTAAATATCTTAATCCTCTCATGTGAAGGTTATAATAATTTTTGTGATATTAGAACTTGAATATAGTTCTTCATAGAATATTTCATAAAGCCAATATTTTAAGCCCTTCCACTTAAGCAGGATGTATCTGTCTTTATATCATATAAACCCCATGTATTTAGATTGTTATAGCTAATGATCTGTAGTATAGTACCTCCCCCCCCCCCCCTTTTTTTTTTTTTTTCCAAGGTTAACAAATACAGGCTATATTCATTAAAATGCTTGTACTTTATTGGGAGATAAAGAGAAAGGTTCATACTGTGCACAAGGGTGCTACCGATAAGGTATATTAGATATAGTAATAGAATATGTGGAACATTAGAATAACATGCCAGTTAAATTAGATATGTAATAGATTAGTATATATATATATATATATATTTTATTCTCTAATAAGAAAAAGAAATATAAAGGTTTTCAAATATATTAGAAAATAAGGAACTCTGCGTGCTCTCTGGGTGAGATTTGAACCGAGAGCTGCTGGGTATCTCTCACTAGAAGTCCGTGTCTTTACCACTGAGCCACGGGCTCTACATGCTGCTGATGTGAATTGGTAGAAATATATGAAGTTGATAAAATGAGATTTAAAGAATAGAAAACTAAATAAAAGGTTAAAGTATTAGATATATTGCAACTTTTGAAGATGCCACATTGTTTGAATGTATATGTTTATAATGTAACGTTGTTGATAATAAGAAACAGAAGTGAAATAACAAACTTTCCTACAAGGACATTTGTGATAATAAACCAGGCTCTTACCCTAATTAAGGGTGTGCTGTGAACACAGGTGATCTGTAATTAAAGGAAGGCCATTTTGATTGGCCGGCTCACACTTAAATATGGACAGCCAGTTACCCTCCCATATCTTCTGAGGAAACCGTCTGATCCCACGACGGAGAAACGCGTTAAGACCGGGAGGACCACCCGGCACTCACCTTTACCCACCACTTTGCTTCAAATCACCAGATTTATTTCCTATCCTCGGGGCCGATACCTGTGAGCAGAAGGGTGACCTGCGGCGATCCCGGACTTTACCATCCACAGGCTCCCCCGAGAGGTGTGACTCGCTCCAGACCCCGAGACCAAGTGCGGCAGGTACCCCGTCACTCCCACCGTTGGCTCTCTTCCCCAGAACGTCACGGTGGTAGATGAGACAGACTTCTCCAACATACACCTAGCTGCGCCGCTGGTTCACTATGGAGTGCTCCCGGCTCATTACCATCATCTGCCGGTTGTAGCACAGATACATCTATTTCCAACAGCGAGGCTGCTCTGCGAGTCACCTTTTCATCTCTACAAATCCCCTCCGTTTTTTTTCCCCCCATTCAAACATCACATATTTCCATAAACTTACTGGATGGACTTTGTCTTCTCATATCTCATCAAACTCAATTACAAGTTCCCCGCTATTGGACATAACATCATCCTTAGTGGGTAAGAGCAACTGGACATTATTCATATAGCATTGTGTGGGGCATCAGTGATTGCCCAGTGGTCTATAACTATTTTATATCATATTGATTTTATTGTTATATTTTATTAAATAATTGTGATCGTTTATATGAGCTTTTCATCTATTATTAATGTTTTTTAATAAATATTTGTGCTTAATTCAGTGCGCTCTCTATAATTATTTGATTAGAATAATTATATCCCCTAGATTTTGTTTCATTGGATCCCCTGCTGGGAATCCATTGGGAGCTGCCATTTAATATATTGTTTCTTCTATTAATTATTTAATTAACCACTTGCGCCCGATTATATATTACATATATATTTCCCTTGTGTTTCTTTGAAAATCTGAGTTTTCAGATAATTGTTTGGGCTGCACTGAATTAATTATGGCATCTTCAAAGGTTGCAGATAGGAATAATAGGAGAGATAGATTGCTGTGTGATACTTTTGACATCGATACTGAGCATGTTGAAAATAATGAGTGTAATATGAGGGATACATTTAATAAATTAGAGGATTTGATTAAAACGGAAACCAGGCATTGGCTGGATAAGAAAATGCTACAGAGGTATTTAACAGATAAAATGATACCGAGAGGCCTAAGAAAATTTAAATCCTGTTCCTTTAAAGATGATGTTGAACTAACGGAGAAATGGAATGGGATTTTAGACCAATGTTCTTTCAAATTAATTGAATTGCTTATTTCCTATCGGGATAGTAAGATTAACAGTACCAATATGGAGATTGAGAAATTACAACAGGCTCTTGAACCTTTTAAAGTAAAAGCGGACTTTAAAGATCTAGATGACAAATTAAACCAGAGAGTTAACGAATTTGAACTAGCCTTGATTAAGTTTAAGAATAACAAATTATCTAGAGATAATTATGATTACAAGAACGATCAGGTCCGCTCTTACAATAGGAGGTTCAGAGATCCCGAAAAAGGTTTTGGCAACAGATACATGCCCTCAAGAGTTTTTGAAAATAATGATGAGAGAACCAAAAATACCCCCAAAATGTCGGGAAACAGGAATGGTTCATATCAATATAGAACAAGAAACTCAGGGGGGAGAGGTATGACGAGGTTTAACACCACACCACAAATTGATTATCATGCACGTGGAGCTAGACCCAAGTATAACACCCAACAGGGAGGATTACAAATGAAAAATAAGAACAACCCCTTCCCACCTAGGTCTTCGGTTCCTTTTTTAGAAAAAAACTATTACCCCATTTGGAGAACAAACAACAGGTATCAAGTGCTGAGTCAAGAGACACCGAAACGCAAGGATCTAGATACAGAGGGTCTAGAGGAGGAAGGAAAAAGGCAATCCAAAAACATAAGAAGAGAGTAAGAGAGAAAGGTATCTTCAATCTGTCCACTAGAATTTTAACAGAAAGTGAAAAGGCAGTGATCTCTAAAGGTTTGAAATTTACCCCCTCAAGGAAACCAGATTTATTTGATTTATTTGTGGAACTAAATAGGTATACACGTGACTTATGCAGGAAGAGGTACTTTATTAACACCAATACCAACAATGAGGAATTAATTAAATTAGATGAAACAGATAATGAAGCAATTATAACATTATTAGAATTACAAAAGGAAGGACAATCTGAATGTGTTCCGATATTTGATCTTGATAATTCCATCAAGGATAGGGTTTTGAGGAAAAAATCAGAGTTTTACCCAATGCAGCACAAAAGTGGCTGCATTGAGGCATTTTACTCATTAACAATGAATGATTTTAGCAATTTCTGTGCGGAAATAAATGCTAAAAATTATAAGAACAATTTACATCCAAATGAGTATAGGGCCCTCAAAAGCCTGAGAGAAGATAAAACGATTATAATAAAAGCCGCCGATAAAGGCGGCGGCCTAGTAATCCAAGATACAGAGGACTATCTGTTGGAGGCCAATCGACAATTACAAAATCAAAAATTTTACTCCAAAATTAAACATGACCCTACAGTTGCTTTTTGTAAAAAATTGAAAAATATTTTGAGTGATGCAGTTGAAAGTGGAGCCATTTCAAAGAAAGAATATCATTATATATATAATCCTCACCCAATAATAGCCACTTACTATCACCTCCCCAAAATACACAAATCCCTCACCACACCCCCGGGTCGTCCTATCATTTCTAGTGTTGGGTCCATAACCACAAATTTAACAGCTTTTGTTGATGCACATTTACAAAAATTAGTTTTTGCACTCCCTTCACATATTAAAGATACTACACAATTTTTACGTTTAATTATGGATATTCAGTGGCAGTCAGATTATGTTCTCATGTCATGTGACGTGGAATCTTTATATTCAAATATCCCTCACGATAAGGGTTTACATGCACTTGAACACTTTTTAGACACTGATTTAAGTTTAAGTAAAGAGAGAAAATCTTTTCTGTTACAATCTGTTCACTTTATTCTCACCCACAATTACTTTACATTTAATGGTGAATTTTATTTACAGTCACTTGGTACCGCCATGGGCACCAGGTTCGCCCCAAGTTTTGCCAACTTGTATATGGGCCACTTCGAGGAACAACATATATGGGGTGGCCCATATAGGGCGAACCTGGTGTGCTATGGTAGGTACATAGACGATTTATTTTTTATTTGGAGAGGGGACATCACTTTAGCACAAGAATTTTTGTTGTCACTTAATAATAACACTTATGGTTTAAAATTCACATCCACTTATGATCAATTTCAAATCAATTTCTTGGATATAGCCGTAACCATTAAAAACAACTGCATCACAACATCTACCTATAAAAAAGAGGTTGATAGTGGGAGATACCTAAATTATCAAAGTTGCCACTACAGGCCATGGTTAAACAACATTCCGAAAAATCAATACTGTAGGGTCAGAAGAAACTGCACCGAAAATTCTCAGTTTGAGATTCAAGCTGGGGAAATGACAGAAACCTTTCTAGAACAGGGCTACCCTAGAAAACTTTTAGAACGGGCACTTTTAGAAAGCTCTCAGATTGAGAGACCTAGCCTTTTGGAATCTAAAAATAAAAAAACTTCGTTGGCCTCGTTTACAGATAGTCCTCTGTTCATATCCAAGTTTAATGTGTATTCAGAAGAATTAAGAGAAATAGTTAAAAATAATTATCAAATCTTGAAATGCGATAATATTCTAGCCCCCCATTTGGAAGAAGAACCTAGAATGATTTTTAAGAAAAATCGAACTTTGAAAGATATCCTTTCCTCCAGCCACTTTCAAAGTACTGATGTACCTGATGCACATACAGTGTCCGAGAAGGTGGGATGCTATAGGTGCAAAAAAGTAAAATGCATGACCTGTAACTACATCAGAGAACCTAATGACATGTTCCAATCAACGGTTACAGGGACAACTCATGTGATGAAAAGTCACACGAACTGTCAGACAAATTATGTCATTTATTTGATCACTTGCATTTGTGGCTCTCAATATGTAGGCCGCACTATCAGAACCCTGAATGTGAGATTTCTCGAGCATAGGAGAAACATAATTAAAGGTGTCATGAACCATTCTATATCGAAACACGTTAAAATTAAACACAAAGGAGACTGTACAGTTCTAAAAATACAAGTGATCGAACATGTCAAACCCACATTCAGAGGGGGCGACAGGTATGACCGGTTATGTGCACGTGAGGCTTTCTGGATATTCTCGTTGGGTACGTTGTTTCCTGCCGGCCTCAACGATAATATTGAACTAAACAATGTTTGAAAACATATATAATCATTTAGTACTTCCTTTAGTCCACTAATAGATCCTTTATCCTTATAGCTTCCAATATTAGGCTCTCTACTATATGATACCTAGTATACCCTCTACCTCTTCCTGTGAATGTTACCACTTTGTGAATTTAGTTCCTCATAGAATGCTGTATAAAGTAAATATCTTAATCCTCTCATGTGAAGGTTATAATAATTTTTGTGATATTAGAACTTGAATATAGTTCTTCATAGAATATTTCATAAAGCCAATATTTTAAGCCCTTCCACTTAAGCAGGATGTATCTGTCTTTATATCATATAAACCCCATGTATTTAGTTTGTTATAGCTAATGATCTGTAGTATAGTACCCCCCCCCCTTTTTTTTTTTTTTTTTCAAGGTTAACAAATACAGGCTATATTCATTAAAATGCTTGTACTTTATTGGGAGATAAAGAGAAAGGTTCATACTGTGCACAAGGGTGCTACCGATAAGGTATATTAGATATAGTAATAGAATATGTGGAACATTAGAATAACATGCCAGTTAAATTAGATATGTAATAGATTAGTATATATATATATATATATATTTTATTCTCTAATAAGAAAAAGAAATATAAAGGTTTTCAAATATATTAGAAAATAAGGAACTCTGCGTGCTCTCTGGGTGAGATTTGAACCGAGAGCTGCTGGGTATCTCTCACTAGAAGTCCGTGTCTTTACCACTGAGCCACGGGCTCTACATGCTGCTGATGTGAATTGGTAGAAATATATGAAGTTGATAAAATGAGATTTAAAGAATAGAAAACTAAATAAAAGGTTAAAGTATTAGATATATTGCAACTTTTGAAGATGCCACATTGTTTGAATATATATGTTTATAATGTAACGTTGTTGATAATAAGAAACAGAAGTGAAATAACAAACTTTCCTACAAGGACATTTGTGATAATAAACCAGGCTCTTACCCTAATTAAGGGTGTGCTGTGAACACAGGTGATCTGTAATTAAAGGAAGGCCATTTTGATTGGCCAGCTCACACTTAAATATGGACAGCCAGTTACCCTCCCATATCTTCTGAGGAAACCGTCTGATCCCACGACGGAGAAACGCGTTAAGACCGGGAGGACCACCCGGCACTCACCTTTACCCACCACTTTGCTTCAAATCACCAGATTTATTTCCTATCCTCGGGGCCGATACCTGTGAGCAGAAGGGTGACCTGCGGCGATCCCGGACTTTACCATCCACAGGCTCCCCCGAGAGGTGTGACTCGCTCCAGACCCCGAGGCCAAGTGCGGCAGGTACCCCGTCACTCCCACCGTTGGCTCTCTTCCCCAGAACGTCACGGTGGTAGATGAGACAGACTTCTCCAACATACACCTAGCTGCGCCGCTGGTTCACTATGGAGTGCTCCCGGCTCATTACCATCATCTGCCGGTTGTAGCACAGATACATCTATTTCCAACAGCGAGGCTGCTCTGCGAGTCACCTTTTCATCTCTACAAATCCCCTCCGTTTTTTTTCCCCCCATTCAAACATCACATATTTCCATAAACTTACTGGATGGACTTTGTCTTCTCATATCTCATCAAACTCAATTACAAGTTCCCCGCTATTGGACATAACATCATCCTTAGTGGGTAAGAGCAACTGGACATTATTCATATAGCATTGTGTGGGGCATCAGTGATTGCCCAGTGGTCTATAACTATTTTATATCATATTGATTTTATTGTTATATTTTATTAAATAATTGTGATCGTTTATATGAGCTTTTCATCTATTATTATTGTTTTTTAATAAATATTTGTGCTTAATTCAGTGCGCTCTCTATAATTATTTGATTAGAATAAATATATCCCCTAGATTTTGTTTCATTGGATCCCCTGCTGGGAATCCATTGGGAGCTGCCATTTAATATATTGTTTCTTATATTAATTATTTAATTAACCACTTGCGCCCGATTATATATTACATATATATTTCCCTTATGAATATTTTATTCACCCTCTTTCAATACGCTGACAAGGCATCATACCCTATACCAACGTCAAGTGCTGACCAGCCGATATCAATAGGGATTAATAAGCCATCATCAATTATTATAGAGAGGTTTGATTTTATAATCTGGTAGAGATTAGTGGTAGTTATTAATTTTTTATATGTAGTTTTATTGTTGTCCTTTATAAATTGTGTTGTCTGATTTAATGTGTTTTCATTTTTGTTCTTATTAAATAGTAATTAGCCTACCAATTATTGCGCTCTCTGAGAATTAATTCTCTTATTCTTAGTTTCATTAATAACCTTTTTATGAGGCACCATGTCAACATTTTTAGCGAAATCAAGCAGTATTACATCAACAGATTTCCCTAAGTCCAGCCCCCTACTGACTTCCTCATAGAAGCTAATTAAATTAGTCTGACATGATCTATTTTTGATGAACCCATGCTGAGCCTTACTGTTCACTTTCTCCTTTTCTAAGAAATTTTGCAGCTGATGCATTTCACTGTAGAGAGGCTGCAGCTTTATCAGCGATAGCTACAAAGCCACCATTGCTGTTGCATGGCATGCGATATGCCTTTATCTTGCAGAGCTCATTGAATTGCATCGCTGCTCTCGAGCTTCCTGGAGCATCCTCTGGGCACAAACCCTGCACTTCATAGTGCCAGCAGCCATGCATCCCCAGCATGGCATCATAAAGTTTTGTGGAGGTGGGGCCAGCACACACAGGCACAATGCAAGGCTCCTGTACTGGCCACAATTAATGAAGAGCTGGAATTGTAGTCAATCCCCCCCCCCCCCCCAGCACCCAGCACCACTCACTTGGCCTTGCCATGACCTATGGCTTAAAAATTTGTGAGTCTTCCAGAGGTCCCTGGAGAGTGGCTAGGGACAGTATGGGGTATCCAGACCTCAGAACCACCAGCAATTCGGGCTATACGCGCAATGAGTCCAGGCCTTATTGTGTTGAAAAGTCAGAAATGATTTTATTCACTGAGCAGTAATGGAAGAAACGGGTTTATATTTGCTTGGCAAGTTGATAAAGACCATGTGTATGACAGAGTAAGGAAACACTAAGAAGCTAGCCAGCTTTACGCAGCTGTAAATGCATATTTATCTGCAGAAAGGAAAAGGGATATTAAAACTCTAATTAATGTGAATGTAGCAAACAAAGTAGGGAAAAGATCCAGCCTAATCGTAAGGTAATCAGTTGCCTGAATTACATCAGACGGCACTGTGCATGCTAATCAGGGCTTAGCTTACAGAGGGAACGATGAGGCTGCTCAAACGTTGCTCAGTCCTCAGCTCAGCCCTGACAACTCTGCTCTACTTTACACAAATAGTATAGGGGATGGGGGGGTTACACTTAGGCAAATAGTATAGCGGATGGGGGGGGTATAAGGGTGCAAACAAACACCAGGGAGGTTCTACATTGTGTGACAAAGAATCACATACACTTGATATAGATGAAGTATGGGTCTTTTCTTTGTAGCAGGTAAACAGCATACCAGGTTAACAGATCGGCAAACAAGGTTACAGCATTGCAGAGTTTATCACAGATTTCATGAGTCAGGGTATTCACTAAAGCACCTAATGTAATTACATTACCCTCCTATAACCCGGCTGCTTTTCAGCTTTGGGAGCTCCTACCCCGGACACACATATAACAGGAAGCCACAAGTGCTGCTAATCAGCCAAACCTTGATCACATCAGTTTAGGAATCCTGGACTGGATCTAATTCTCCTGCTGCTGCTCTAAAACCTGGACTAGATCTTCCACATTAACCTCATGTGAAAATATGCTGCCCCAGCAACAAATCCTACAGTGTTGTTACCTAGAACCGAATGTAGTTGCCATCCCGAAGTTCAGGATGCCAGCGGTCAGGAGACCCAGCACCACTCAAAATTATAATACCCTGGTAGCTTAGGTTAAGTCTGAGGGTACGGAATTTAGAGTTAGGCTGCCAGGGGAAGGGTGTGTGAGGGGGAATTGAGAGGTTAGTGTCAGGCTGTAAGTAGATAAAAGTGAGAGTTAGGTAGCTGGGGGGATAGAAAGGTTAGGGGGATTGGCTGCGGGAGGGGAGGGTCAGGATAAGGTTTCATCAGGGTAGTGTTAGGGTTATGCTGTGGATAGGGAAGGAATGGTTTGCCTGCAGTAGGGGAAGGTTAGGTTTGGACTGTAGGAGGTGAGGATTACAGTGTGGGTAGGGAGGGTTAGGGAAATGTTTTAGTTAGGGATGGATGGATGAGGGTAAGGAGAATGGTTAGCATACTTACTCAAATGTATCAGGATTCAGATCACCAGCATCCTGACTGTCTAGGACTAATTATTTACTGACTTCGAGGGCTTGGGCATACAAAGATAAGGACAGTGGGCCAGATTCTCTAAGCTTCAAAAGTGATAAAATGGAGAGTGATAAACAGCCAGCCAATCCGCTCCTGTCTGACATTTTTCAAACACAGTTTGTGGCTTGGCAGGTAGGAGCTGATTGGCTGACTGTTTATCACTTTCCATGTTATCACTTTTGAAGCTTAGAGAATCTAGCCCAGTGACTGATACATTTGCACCACCTAAGGAACTGTGGACTCTTGTAGCCCAATCGATGATCTAGAAAGGGTGTTGTACTGCTAATATTTTTAAGCTAAGCTACAATAAACAATTTGACTTATAGCATACTGTATTTACTAAAGAGGTTTTTATAGCGCTAATCATTGACACTTCAAAATCAAACTGGTTTTGCAGGGTAAATGATTGCCGCTTTAAAATAAACTGCAGATTTCTTACCAAATCACTTTCTGAATCTCTTATTCTATTAAATTTCCCCCAGTGTCTTACCAGACCTCCCACCATCCCAGAATTGGTTGCACAGTCTTGTTTTTCATACACAGTCCCAAGGTCTCATGTGGTGAGATGTTGGGCGTGAGCGCTTTACCTATCAAACAGTGCTGATGATATAAGAGGTAGTATAGCAGCTCTGTGTGCAGTGGGCATGCCCTCAACATGATTAAAACCAGTGCTTTAATGTGAAGCCATGCTACCAACATGCCTAGCAACATGGCTAACAAGCAACCATGGCCTCTAGGCCACAGCCAGAGTCCCTTCTTGTGCATGTACCTTTGCACACACACTGCTTACTACTAATGATTTCCACACATGGCAGAACCCCTGGAATTATACGGCACACATGGAGACACCCCTAGAATTATATGGCACACATGGCGGAACCCCTGGAATTAAAAGGCATAAGTGGCAGCACCACTGGAATTATACCGTATACATGGCGATACCCCTGGACTGATACAGCACACATGGCAGCACTCCTGGAATTATACGGTACACATGGTGGCACACCTGGACTGATACAGCACACATGGCAGCGCCCCTGGAATTATACAGTATACATGGCGCTCTGGGGGCGTGGTCTAATCATGGGAGGTAGCCACGCCTCCAGCGATTAGTACACGCACGATATTACTGGGGCCTGGCATATCTCTCGGCTGCCCTGTGTACAATAGTTCACTATTTGACACCGAATCAGGAGTTCTGAGGAAATCGTCAACTAGATTGGATCGTTTGCTAAATCTTTCCGTGTGTATGCACCTTTAGTGAGGCCTGACAAACCTCTAGCTAGCACCGCACCTTACCTTACCTTGGCTCTCTCACTGCAGAAGAGCCGGCTAGTGACACCATTAATTTATAGCATATTTACTAAAGACAGGTTTTTCTATTGCCCTTTTAAATCCAGAACATGCTGCTTGTATTTTTCCATACTTATATCTGAAGAGTTTATTACTAATCTAAACACAAATTCTGTTGATTTTAAAATCGTCCAAACATATAACCAGGCACAAATTATTCAAATACAAAATCCAAATGCAACAAATAAAATTTTCCATTTAAAATGAATCATTATCAACTGCTGACTGGATTAGAACACCAACTAAGAAGATGTAGGAGAAACAGTTCAGTCATTGCTCTGCACTAGGAAGCTCAGGATATGATGACATGTAAAATAGACAGGTTTATGAACTGAGAAACTTTCTGGGCTCTTTTCAAGACAATGCATTTTGGATTATTCTTATCACTTATTTATACTGTGTTATCAGCTATGCAAGGAGGTGCAGAGAGAATGTTTGTCATTCACATCAATCCCTCCCCCACTGGAACTTAATGGGGGGTATTAAAAAAAATAAAAATTTGTCCCTTAGTAGTCAGTTATGAGCGTTTTGCATTATGAAGTATTCTGTCTGCCAACTATTATTCTGTACTGTACAGATGGAGCGGGAGACATCTTTGGCCGGCGCTCGACAGATCCCTTGCACTGGCGAGCGCCGGCGATAGAGACTGGGACCCAGTTTCCCGTCGGCGGGGGGATGGGAACCCTGTCTGTCTCTGATTCAGGGAGATGGACAGGGTTAGGGGGGGTGCGGCAAGGCGGCGAGGACCCGGGGCGACTGTCAGTGAGGCTGCGAGGTCCCGGGGGGGGGAGCCCTGTTGTAAGGGGACGTCCATTTACGGTGGCTGGCGGGGATGGCGGATGGCGACTCTTCCGCCATCCCCTGCAAAGATGTCTCCCGCTCCATCTGTATGTCATTGTTTAGCTTCCAATATCACATCAAGATGGGAGCACTTTGATGACGCAACCAGCCCATGGGTGCAGGAAATGGCCCAGGATGCACTTTTTTAGTATTTAATTGTTTTGTTATGCCTGGTGAAGGAATTAACCCTTTGAGTGCCACCATTGTTGTGAGAGATGTGCAAAATATCCGCTAAAAATGCCAGCGTCGCTCACAGCGTGAGCAACCAAACCTCAATGAATTGACTTCAGGTCATTTGCCGGCAATAACTAAAGTGATTCATTTTCCTTGACTTTGACCCTAGCATTTTTTAGCGGATATTATGCACATCTCGCACAGCAACGTTGGCACTCAAAGGGTTAAATCGCTGATGTTTTGGAACATCATCGTATCGCTATCATAGCCAGACTTGCTGTTGTTTTATACTAGTAAGCCCGCACAAAGCAAATGCTTCAAAAGCTACTGATTGGTACGCTAAATTGAATGCGCAATTACAAACCTACAAAAGAGAACTAATTAAGTTCAAGAAAGAAAAGAAAATCAAAGTAGATCTCGATTATGAGACCCACTCTGTTTACCAATAGACTACCCCTCAAGCAAGTAGCTTTAACCCCTTGAGTGGTGGGTTTTGCTGGGGCAGGACATACCTACCAGGGCAGGTTTGTCCTGCCCCAGCAAAATCCACCACAGGATACAGTAAGCCCCCCCCCCACACCTCCACTCCAGCATTTGTACGCCGGAGCTTTCCTGCTGCCGCTGCCCCAGCCGCCAGTCACAGTCAGCAGTGAAGTAGGCGGCAGGCTCGGGGATGTTCGCGGTGGCTCGGGAGGACTCAGGCATCTGAACTCCTGAGTGCTCATGAGTCCCCCCAAGCCGCCTGAACATCCCTGAGCCTGCCGCCTATGTCACTGCAGTATGGTGATTGACGGCTGGGGAAGTGCCGGGGGAGCTCCTGCGGGCTGACAGGAGGTGGGGGGGGGGTGATGGGGGGGGGGGCCTAGAGGTGGTGCTCCACTGGAGGCACCACTGGTGAGCACCTACTACATTGTGGTATGCCCGGAAATTTTCTGGGACAGCACGCTCCGGCAGCGCAGCTGAGCCCGGAAAATTTCCGGCCATACCACTCAAGTGGTTAAAAAAACATTATTTCACAGACAAAGAAAACAGCGAACCACTACACAAGATTCATCCACCGAACTCCACACCTCCAGCAGTGATACATCGGTGAATTCAGATAATACCAGACCAAAAGTCCTTTTAGGGGCAGCCACCAGGGCCCACACAGGAGGACACGTGGCTACACCAGAAGAGGTCGTGGCAAAAAAACTCCAATCCAGTAGAGGATGTAGTGGTTAATGTATCCACTTATGAATTATCATCTATCGAAACCCGGGTACTTGCCAAGGGATTATCATTTATTCCTTCAACTTCCTTAGACATACGGGCAGTGGAACATTTTAAACGGCATTGTACACGGCTATCCCACATGTGTTGGGATTAGCGGCTGTCAAGCATTTTATGTCTCAACAATCTGACTATGACGGTCCAGAGATCAGCTTTTTGTTAACCCTACTTGAACTCATATTTACCAGAAACTTTTTTATTTACAATAAAATGTTTTTCATGCACATTTCTGGAGTCGAGATGGGTGCGGCAGTAGCACCATCGTATGCTAATATTTTTATGTTTCAATTTGAACAGGACTTTTTTTCAGTAATGAGACAATATCCGGCAGGATTCTCCATTATTTCCGTTACATAGAAGATCTCCTTATCTTTTGGAGAGGGCATCCTGTCGATTTATGTAATAACATCAATGCTCATATTGAGCTGAATGGCCCCATTAAATTTACATTCAATCATAGTTTTACCAACATAAATTTTTTGGACGTACAAATTAAGTTAATTGACGGTATCATTACAAAATATTATACTAAACCTACTGACAATAATATTTTGCTACACTCCAGCTGTCACCCAAGAGCAACTATCAGAAGTTTGCCTTATTCGCAATTTGTTCGCATCCGCCGCATTGTATCACATCAAATGATGGTGGGAGAACAGATGCAAATGATGTTGAATAAGTTTCTTCAACGGGGTTATCCTCTAGATGAATTATTAGCTGCTAAAGAAAAAGCTTTAAGCTTAAATAGAGCTGATCTCTTGTCCTTTAAATCTAAAACCAATGATACTAAGTCGGTTATTCCATGGGTCAGCACATACAATGTTATGAGCCCCAATGTTAAGAGTATTGTTACAAAGAATTGTCCGCTTGTTAAAACAGATAAGGAGCTCAAGTTACAATCCACCAATTTAATGCCTTGCTATAAGTGATCTAGGAGTTTGAGGGACACTTTAATTAAAACTGATAGTTCAATTGACAGCCATCAACGTGTAGATATACCGAAAGGGTGTATCCTTTGTACCTGCGTCTCCTGCGGCTTTATGATCGCAGGGGTTAAATTTACACATCCTCTTTCTGGCAAAGTGTTCCACATTCGTCATACCCTTACTTGTTACAGCAGATATACTGTGTATTAAATAATCTGCCCTTGTGGGCTGTCTTTTATATAGGGAAGACTAAAGGCCCTTTTAAAGATAGAATTTCTGCCCACCGTTCTGCTATTAGAAAGGCATTATCTACCGGTAACAGTGATCAGCCGGTCGCCTGGCATTTTGTTACAGCCCATCACAGTGTCTCATCCATTCGCTACAGAACGATCGACCATATTCCCCAATCCTTGAGGTGAGGCAATCTTGGGTTACAGCTACTTCACTGTGAAGCCAGTTGGATTCAGAGATTAGGGACACTAACACCTAATGGTCTCAATTAATTCTCTGGTCTATCGGTACTACTGTAATAATGTAATAATTTTTTGTAATCATGGTGATGGTACACATATGCTATTACTGACGTCTATCACTGCCACCATGCGGTGTGACGTCATCCTAGTGCGTTGTCCTGTCGGGTGCGTGGTCCCCGTGGATACGTAATGCAGCACGGGTGAGTTTTTAAGTGTGCTTTGTACATTATATTATTGTTGCCTGATGATTTATTTATTTTAAGTATTAAGTATTTATCAAGAAATGTCTTGATAAAGGGCTATGTGCCTGAAACGTTGACCCACAACTGCTTGGGACCTTCTACTTTCATTATTACCATCTGCTGCCGCGCAGATTAAGAATTCTTACAAGTGCCCTCTACCTGTGTACTGTACATACTCCTTTGAGGATTGAGTGGCACCGGAGTTGTTGTTCTTCCCTACATTGAGTGCCGGGTCTCTCTCTCTCTCTTTCTCTCTCTCTCTCTCTCTCATAATATTACTAATACAATAATAAAAAAGCTATTTTGTGGGATGTCGCACATACTGTATTTTAACCCATTATTCTGCACTTCACAAAATTCCACCCCAATTATGACAAGCAATTATTGGGCCAATAAAGCTACTTTGATAAGCAAGGGTTCTGAACCAAGACCATAACATTTTACATTCAATTAATGATTCCCAAGTTTGCACCTGTTCTAAGGCTGTGAGAAAAAAAGCTGCTAATTCCTATCGAAATCACTGTGACTACTAAAAATCTTGGGTTTAATTGAATAGCTAAAATGTTGCAGTTTCCTGAAATTACATGCACCTCGGGACAATTTAGATTTCTGTGCTCAGTTTAAAATATCACTATGAGTTATAGGTGCAAACTTTACTTATTTGTCAGTATCTTACTGTCAACTGTTCTCCCTCTGAGCAGAAGTTCCTCCCTACAATCTCCTTTAACCCTTTACAGTTCAATTTTTTATTTTTTTGCAATTCGAAGAGTTTGGTTTAAAAGTTTAAATTAATTGTTTCTGTTTTTTTTTATAAAAAAATTATCTACATTGAATGTTGAACAATGTTAATGTTCTTATTTTAAAGTGGCTCACCATTGGATCTGCTACTAGCGCTAGACGTTGGACATGAAAGGGTTAAACAATGTGACTAAGCTGATCTTCATCACAATTTGTTCTACTGTTGCTCTCCTTAGCCAGTCCTGCAAATAGTTGCCTGTATTGTACCAAATACAATATAAAATACTTAACTAACATGTCGAAACTACATCGGCATACATCTCTACTATTGTCTCAAAATATCACCTAACTCAACCTTTGCTATGCTTAAGAACTATTTTTTTTTGGGGGGGGGGGGATTGACCCATATTACTTCTTTACATTTCCAATTACAGGACTTTTAGAATGCTTGGCCTCATAGAAACACTATTTTCTAGTCTTCAAACCTTCAAGAAGTTACTGAAAGATTATCTCTTCGGGCAGACTTATAAAATATCTAAACCACCTACTTTATCTCCCTGAGAAGTTCTACCCAATGACCAGCCATCTACACAGTTTGCACAAAACTTACATGTGTTCTTTTTCTAAACTCACGGAAACCTATAAGTCCAGACCAACATTGCTGCATGACTACTGCATCATACAGCCAACCTAACACTTGTAGGCTTGGAGTCTAGTTGGACCAATATGCAATGTTTGATGCTTAATTTCATGTAGCAAATTTTTGTGATAGACTGTAAGGTGTGGGTGCAGGTCATCCTATTCAGACCTGATCATTGGGCTGTTAATTTGCCAAGGTTTACATGGGTAGTGTCTAAGCAAGTGCTCAGACGCTGCCCAGCATTAGACTGCACATGCTTCTGAAAATGACAAACGAAGTATACTATGCGCTCTCCTTCTAACAGGATTCTGCCTGGGTGCAGAGACCTGTCTTTTTGTAAACCCTGTGTAGTATTGAGTGATAGGAATTAACAGTAGTTTGTATTGATCAGAAATGATAGGAAGTGAGTCAATATAATCAAAGCACTCATATCAGTGCTGCCACGGAAAACCCCCCCCTTTCATCCCTCTTCCCCCTCAGTGACTCATCCCCGAATTGGGATACCTTTACCCACACCTTATATTAACCCTAAATAAAGCAACGGTGCTTTGATTATATTGACTCACTTCCTATCATTTCTGATCAATACAAACTACTGTTAATTCCTATCACTCAATACTACACAGGGTTTACAAAAAGACAGGTCTCTGCACCCAGGCAGAATCCTGTTAGAAGGAGAGCGCATAGTATACTTCGTTTGTCACTACCTCTCTGTGGGTCTGGGCAACCCACCACTGTGCAGCCCCTTCGCTCATAAAGGTAACTGAGCGCTGGCAAACCCCCCTCTCTCCATGCTTCTGAAAATGCCAATCCATTGAAATCTCTTCCATTTTGGGGCCAAATCCTGGGATCCCGCCGATCCCGGGATTGGCCACCCTAGATGTGAGTATGGACTATCCTTAATATATTATTATCTCATAGAAGGTGCTAAATAAATTGGAAGTAGGACCTGATTGGATGTTATGGGCAATACCCCCATCTTCAACAAAACTCCTATCTTAGTAAATTTACCTCCATAATATTTTGGGGGTTTCTCTTTAAATGCATTTTTCTTTCAATTTAAATCACACACTCTACGTATCCCCGCCAGCCAGCTGTCCCGTTCTTGTATTTCTAAATTCTCCAATAAAGACGGGTGACCCGTAAATATTTGCCGGTTTAAATTATAAACAGTAGGTAGAAGTCTAAACCCAACATGTGCATTTTACAGCTATTAACTTCTCAACCATGAACCCTGTCTTTCTCTGACAAATGTAGATGGACATAGGTATCTCTCTGACATATGAAACCTATGAAATCAAAGATACATATTACATACACAGCGTAATGAGCTGCAGATGTAGCAGACCTCAGCTCGTACTTTGTCACAACGTAACTCACGCTAAAGAAATCATGGCAATAACTTAAACACTGTCTTCTATATATTTTATTTGAAGATTGAACATCCCTCATATTATCTTCAATGGCCAGAGAGGGACAATTAAGTCAGAATAATGCAAACAATTCACTTTTGTTCATGTCACTTACAGTATATCGCAGCTATTTACTCTAACATGTTGACATATCTTGGCACTTTCCAAACAAAAAATGAACATAAACCACAGCCAAACAGACATAGACATAAAGACCACAAAGCAATAAATCTCAAACCAAAGCATAGGATGGAGACAATTATATATCTGAAGTCTATAATGTATTGCATTCATAAATATCTATATAGAAGGGGCAGTAGGGAATAAAAAAGGGTTCAGCGAGAGATGGGTCTAAATAATAGACGGAATCGTAGATGAACTATAAGCAATACATTACTTGCACTTCGTCTGGATCCTATTTATTGCTGGAATTTGTGAGGTCCTACTGACTTCTGCATATCACGCTAACTCTTCTGGTTCCTCAATAACTTCTTAGACCTATTTTTCTCACTTTATTATTACACCTGTGAAACCATTTATGAAAGCTTTAATATCTCCTGGCACGTGTTTGTTACTCTTCCTAATAAGGTTTATAAAACATTAAGAGGAAACATTAGTTACGATTATGTGATACAAGTTTCTCCCCTAGTTTTTAACACATAAATTACAGTAGGTTGAAGCTAGTGTGGCACGGACAGCATCTTTTCCCATGAAAGTAATGTGGAAGATCCAGTCCAGGCTTTAGAGCAGTAGCAGCAAGAAAAAACTGATGTGATCAAGGTTGGGCTGATTAAGCAGCACCTGTGGCTTCCTAATCAATGTGTTTCCAGGGCAGATGGTCATTGCTCTTGATGGTGGAATATCTGCCCAAGTAGTAGGCCAGAGTGTGGGCTACTGTATGTACCACTGGAGCTTTCTGAATAGTTTGGACTATGTTGTGATACCTGTATGATGCAATGCTGTAACCATTGTTGCTTATGCTGATTACCTGGTAAGCTGCGTACCTGCTACGAAATAAAGATCAAGACTTCATCTTATCCATTGTATGTGATTCCTTGTCACACTAGCTAGGTACAGAACAAACTGGTCTAGATCAGCGGATGTATTTTAAGTATGGACAAAACACTGGTAATAAATACAAACTCATGGCTACAGTTCTCTAGTTTCACCATGGGATATTATTGGTCAGTCTGATGTTGACCACAATGTCTAAATTGTAACCGATTTAAAGTGAGAGGACATTAAAAAATTCTGATGTTGGTGTAGACATTTGGCCAAAATATCGATAAAGGGTTAATCCAGAATCAGGTTTTTTTTCCTAAGTGCTTTATAACAGATATATCACAATATAGCAAGTTAATTGGGGGGGGCACTATTATTTATTTTATTTATTAACAATTTCTTATATAGCTCACACATATTTTGCAGTGCTTAACAGAGAATATTTGAACATTCACATCAGGCCCTGCTCCAGTGGAGCTTACAATCTATATTCCCTACCACATGTACACACACACACAGACATTCTAAGGGAGCCAATTAACCTACCAGTATATTTTTGGATTGTGGGAGGAAACCAGAGTACCCAGAGGAAACCAACGCAAGTACAGGGAGAATATACAAACTTCGCACAGTTAGGGCCATGGTGGGAATTGAACCCATGACCTCAGTGCTGTGAGGCAGTAATGCTAACCATTACACCATCCGTGCCCACGATGTTGAATAGTCTGGGCTCCAAGCTCATAATTCCTGATTCCTGATCTCAAGTTAAAACCTACTGATAATTGGCTGCGCATCTCTATGTGTGTGAATCAAGACTTTTACCTTTTAGGATTCCTGGTTTACATCTGTATCTGTAATACATCTGTATCTCATACTTCCTATCCTCAGATTCAATTTTGGATCCACTTTCAATCTTTTCAATTCCTTAAAAATGCTGTCGCCGAGATTTCCATTTTCCTTCTTTCTTCTAAGTCCAAGAACACTCTAAATAATAATTCTCTTCTATATCATGACTGTATATGATGCCACTGACAATCTCCTCCAGCAAATCCTCTGCTCCATTGCCCCCATGACATAGCACACTTCATATTCTACCTGTGAACCTGCTTCTTGACTCCCACAACCTGTCCTACTCTCCTGTTACCACTGGTATGTTCCAACGTTCTGACCTGGGTACAAGTCACTTTTACACATCTTCTCTCTAAGAGCAATCAGCTCTGTTGGCATTCAGTACCACCTGGAGTTATATTACATTTATTTTTTCCCAGCCATCTCCTCTTGGATCATCCAACACTTCCTTAAACTTAACAATCATTTAGCAAACAAATAGTCATTCCACTTATCAAGGTCCCCTCTCCACCCCCTCGCCATTGGCAATTCACATCTCTCTTTTGTCCCTGTCTGCTGCCAGAGACCCACTTTTGGTACTTGTGTATTAGCCGGGTGCCCGGTACATAGTTAGCGTAGCGGCGCTGTTAGAATCAGCTTAGTGTTCCCGCCTCCAGCGTAGTTAGCGTAGTCAGTCAGAGCCAGCGTAGTTAGCGTAATCAGTCAGAGCCAACGTAGTTAGCGTAGTCAGTCAGAAGTAGCGTAATTATTAGCATGTGCGCCTCATGCATAAAGGGGGTATGCGTGCGCAAGTGAGTCCTATGCACAATAAAGGAGGCATTTTCAAACCCCCACTATGCACGCCAACCCGAAATGTGGCGAGCGGACGCGTTACGCATCCTCCCTACCTGTTCATACCCCCACTATCCACGTCGGTGTGGAGTTGATCTTAAAAAGTGTCGCTTGGGGCTCTGTGGCTCGCTGCGCTCGCCACACTTTTTAAAATCAACTCCACACCAACGTGGATAGTGGGGGTATGAACAGGTCGGGAGGATGTGTAACGCTGCGCTCGCCACGCTTTGGGCTGGCGTGGATAGTGGGGGTTTAAAAAATGCCTCCTTTATTGTGCATAGGACGCACTTGTGCCCGCATACCCCCTTTATGCATGAGGTGCACGTGCTAATAATTACTGAGACACACCTGTGTCTCTGACAGCTGGAGTGCCTCTCCGCCGGCACCCGCATGATCCTCTCTCCGCCGGCGTCCGCCAGCGCAGGGGATCTGGTGGTTACCAGCGCTGTGTGAGAGGCGCTCACTAGGCTTGGCATGGACACCGGGGACAGAGCCGGGCTGCTGTGGAGTCACTATGCTAACTATGCTAGGCAGCCGCTGGACTACGCTGACAGCATAGCTCAGCCTACACCTGCGTAAGTATGCTAATTGAGCGCCCGGCTAATACATAAGTACCCCACATTTTCATAGTCCTGGCAATTCCACATCCATAATATTCTCGGGTGTAGTATAGGGTTCCGACAGTCGGGATCCCAACAGTCATTAGCCCGACGTCGGGATACCAGCCGCCCGGACTTAGACAGCATGGTGAGCGCAAAAAAGCCCCTTGCGTGCTCGTTGTGCTCACCACGCTGCAGGCACGGTGGCTCGATACACTCGCCACCTATTCTATTCTCCCTCTATGGGGGTCGTGGACCCCCATGAGGGAAAATAGCGGGCACCCATCTGTCGGCGTTTTGACAGTTGGGATCCCGACGTTGGGTAAATGACTGTCGGGATCCTGACTGTCGGGACCATGTGCGGCACACCAATATTCTCAATAACAGACATTTTCTCTCCTCAAAGCATCATGCCTATATAATATCTCACCTTGATAACTCCACCTGCTCCATCTTCAATCTATTCCCTTTCCTTGCTCCACCTTTGCATTCCCCACTGGCAGTTCTCACTTCATTCTGCCAATGGCTGCTGCCTTGTGCAAAAACCGACATTTGTGAGTTCACAGGATTTGCTGTTTGGAAAAGACCTGTAGGATCTCAGTGGTTGTCCTCCTCTGGTAGTGATACCAAATACAGAACAGAGGCAAATTTCCACTTTGACCTTAATCCTGTCACAATTTCCGGATCTGAGCTTTTACTAGATTTCACATCTTTCCGGTCTACTAAATGCTTTAGACGTTTTGTTTTTTTTCTTAAAGGAGTCTGTCTAAAAATCATGATGTATTACTAAAATATTACTTATCTTAGTAGAGTTAAAAGAGGAAAATCAAAATTGCTTTCAGGGGTTGGGAATGTTCTCCTTTTCAATATTGGCCAAAGGCAGCACAATCTGTAAATACAGCCCCTCATTGGTAGAATTCTAAAGGCCTCAACAGCGGCCAATGCAAGTTTTCAGCAAGTCCGCAGTTACTGTTGTCATAGTAAGGAAGCTAAAATGATAGTATTTATGAACTGTAAATCCATCTTGTTGGGTATTGAATTAGGGCCCAAATTCTATTCAGGTGCAGGTGTCCTCTGCTTTGAAGTTACTCCCTGACGTTAGTCGTGGATAAATATGGCCTTTCTTTGTAAATGAATCTGCATGTCTCCTCTGGGTTAATAGAGCTAATTAACGAAACTCTGGGTTTTGGTTTTTTATTGTTTATCTTGTTACCTGAATCCATGTCCCAGACCATGACCTCCCTACATAACTCACTCAAGACTGCCAGGTAGAGAAACTTGATTTCATGCTCTCTCATTATAATAAAGGGCTGATGCACACTATGTTTTGTGGATGGATATGGGGATTTTTAGCACCACACATGTTCTGGACCAAAGAACCGGCAAATCTAAGGTTTATGATTCCCAGTCGCAACTCAGGTGCACTCAGATGTTCAACAAATGCCGCCACCCATGGCCACAACGACCATGGGTGGCGGCATTTGTCGAACACAGCAAGTTACAACCCGGTTCCATACTACCTTCCACTGTAACAATTAAGCTTATGATCAGGGGTTAAAGTGAGGGGGAACGGGGTGGAAATGAGTTCCACCACCTCTCATGGTAAGGGGAACTGAGTTCCACGTCTACCACAGTCCTGAACAGTAATTCCAACAGAAAAGCCTGTCCCAGTGGCTTCTTCTTCTGGCACGGTGTATGTAATGTAAAGATGAACAACTATGGACGTTATAAATCAAGGGCACGACATGCGGTGTAATGTGTATACGATTGTGCTACCATGTGTTGTGGGACCATTATCCCTTTTCGAGTGGTAGGGCACAAATTCCATGGCACTGGTCTAATGAAAAAGGGGGGGGGGTGTCAGTGTTAGGGGGAACGGAGTTCCACCACCTCTCCAGGACCACTTTAAGCCCTGCTTATGATACACTCCATTTGATAAGCTTTTGTCTGTAAGAATAAGGGGTGGGCTACAACATACTTTGCTCAGAAATACTCATACATGGTCAGAAAATGTATGATACAATTCAAGGCAAACATGATCAGTCTCCTAGAAGACAAAACACCAGAGAAAAACAAGATGTGTGCTTTGTAAAATAAGGCATCTTTTTTCATCCCTTAAAAGCTGTGTCTCTTGTATTTACATCATATGCGGTGTTTATTGACATGCTGTTCTTCATTTCAGAATACGTTGTCATTATATGCCTATCCGGCCAAGGTAGAGTCCGTCCAAACCATTTAAAAAATCATGAATTTCAGCAGGCATGTCAATGAACTCTGGATGCTACGTGAGTTGTGTGGTTGCGAAGGCCAAACACAAGGATAATTCCCTTTTCCAAAGTGAATGATGATGAACATACGGAATAGATAATTGTTTTTAAGCACAATCGTATGTTTAAGCAGGAGAAAAAAGTCTAACAATTGGCCAATACGGCTTATAATAGTATATTTGTAATAACTGCTGAATCACGCGTTATCTAATGTGCATGTGTTTGTGTATATATACTGTACATATCTATATTCGTGAACGCTTGCACCCGGGCTATTGTATGTTGAAAGGGGAGTGCCAGCTCCAACTTATCTGTGTGAATACGCAGACTTTCATGCTGTTATAGTGCGGTGGTTGAACCGCCCATTCTGGTACGTTACCTCCTACTTGTTTTGTGCTTGGATATCTTTTTAATAAAAAAAACTTTTTACCATTGACACTGCACTATGGAGCGCTCTTGTTTATCCTTCTAGACACATTTACCTGTGGAATCCAGGTTGCTGAGAGCTGCCGGGTGAATTTAACTCAAAGTGCATTGAAAATCATTGGATGAGATAATCAATCTCTGCTATTGTTGGACTTCCATTTATTTCAGTCTCAAGGTTTTTGCGCACTTATTCTCCTTTGTGTGTATATATATATATATATATATATATATATATAACATGGTAGATAGGTGCGGCACTCCCAACGATAATAAAGTACACGAAACTTATGGTAAGCCTGATGAAAACGTCTAATAAATGACGTTGAAACGTTGCTAAACTTACCATAAGTTTCGTGTACTTTATTATCGTTGGGAGTGCCGCACCTATCTACCATGTTGTCTATTCTCATTGGTGAAGGCACCCAACCACTATCTACCTAGCGTCGGAGCTGTGGTTGTGCCGGTCATCCGTCTAAACTATATATATATATATATATATATATATATATACTGTATATATATATACAATGTCGCAGTTGTCCGGCACTCTCATCAAAGGAGCATCGCGCCGTGGTGCCTTCTTCAGAGTAATATATACAGAGCAGAGTTAAATTGGGAGTCCAGGAGAGAACTCACAAAAGAACAGGCGGCACTCAATCGGCTTTAGGAGTATATCCAAATTATATTTCAAATGTCAAACAATACATGCATGTGCCGACGTTTCAAAGCCGGTGCGGCTTTATCATCAGGACTTGTGCTGCAAGAAAGTGCATATAGTGCTGTGTAGGGAAATAACAGGAGCTGTGCGCTCTCTTACCTTTTATCAAGCAGCGTGTTCTCATCACTGGTGTCTGCGCTCCCCCGCAGCACTTCCGGGATTCCTGCTCCGCCCAATGATGTCATCAGGGCCGTTGCCGGCAGACCTAGGACGCTGCCGCCTGTTCTTTTGTGAGTTCCCTCCTGGACTCCCAATTCAACTCTGCTCTGTGTATATATATATATATATATATATACATACTGTATATATATATATATATATATAGTATAAATTACCGGCATATTCATGGACATGAAGATGCCACTTGGGGTGACCTGTCACACCGATTTCCCCACGTTGGGTCATGGCTAAGGAGGATCTTGGAAGCAGAGGAGAGGACAGCCTGATGAGAGATGAGTGTCCTTAGTAGCTTGTGCTGAGAAACGTACGACACAGCCACTCAGTCACCCAGCCACAGACTTGACCCACCTCATACTGCAAAGCCACGATGGAAGCTGAACTATGATCAGGCGTGCCAAGGCACAAGCTGAGGAGAAAATCGCTCAGTCAGTAGATAAAGGAAGCAAAACTTTTTTTAAGTATATAAGTGAAAGGAGAAAATCAAATGGAGGCATAATTAGACTGCACACAGACACTGAGAATTTGGTGGAGGGAGACAAGGCAATTGCAGATCATCTAAATAATTATTTTTGCTCCGTATTCGCTATACAAGGAGAAGGGAAGGGACCACAGTTAAGTTGTAAGGACATTCATAAAAATAAGGTAGATGGAAGTACATTTACTAAGGAGAAAGTTCTAATAGAACTTTCAAGACTGAAAGTGGTTAAATCAATGAGGCCAGACGGAGTGCATCCAAGGATACTAAAAGAACTAAAAGATGTGTTGGTCGCGCCATTAACAGATTTATTCAACCAGTCACTAGATACAGGTGCAGTTCCAGAGGACTGGAAAAGAGCAAATGTAGTTCCACTACACAAAAGCGGAAGCAAAGAAGAAGCAAGTAACTACAGACCAGTGAGCCTTACATCAGTAGTAGGGAAATTAATGGAAACACTATTAAAAGAAAGAATAGTGGAATATCTTAAATTAAACAATTTACAGGATCCAAAACAGCATGGTTTTACTGCAGGGAGATCATGCCAAACAAATATTTTTGACTTTTTTGACTCCGTGACCAAAATACTAGATGAAGGGGGGGCTGTAGATGTGGCATATCTAGACTTTAGTAAGGCATTTGATACTGTCCCACATCCCAGACTGCTAAATAAACTTGAAAGTGTGGGATTGGATTATAAAATAATTAAATGGATAAGCACCTGTTTGCAGGATAGGAAACAGACAGTTGTAGTTAATGGAGTGCATTCTATGGAGGGACATGTTACCAGTGGAGTACCCCAGGGATCTGTACTTGGACCAGTGCTCTTTAATATCTTTGTTAGTGACATTGCAAATGGTATTGAAGGGAAAGTATGCCTTTTTGCAGTTGACACAAATATATGCAACAGAGTAGACACGCCAGGAGGGGTAAATCAAATGACTGATGATCTAGGTAAACTTGAGAATTGGTCAAGAGCATGGGAACTACAGTTTAATGCTAAAAAATGCAAAATTATGCACTTGGGACTCAAAAACCCAAAAGCTCAATATAGTTTCAAGGGTACTATAATGGAAACTACTGAGGAGGAAAGAGATCTAGGAGTCACTATTTCAAGTGACTTAAAGGCAGGAAAGCAATGTAGCAAAGCAATGAGGAAGGCTAGTCAGATGCTTGTTCCAAGGCAGGCTACCCTGTGTATCATCGGTTTTCGTAAGAGGCACAACGACGACAGCCTCTTAAAGAAACTGAGGGAAATCATCTTGCAGTGGCTTACCCCACTTAGACTCTCCTGGGGATTTGTGGTATCAGACAATGCCAGTGACATTGTGCGGGCATTACATATGGGCAATTTCCAACATGTCCACACAATAAATTTGGTGGTGCAGCATTTCCTTAAAAGTGACAGGAGCATGCAGGAGATGCTTGAGGTGGCCTGCAAAATTGCGGGACACTTTAGCCATTCTGCCAAGTCCCAGCAGGTCCTTTAGTGCCCTGTATGCTGGGACTTGTGGTTCTCGAAGTCCCTGTATGTGGTGCAGGCTTGCTGGGACTCATTGTTCCACAGCAATACACAATAGTTTAATCTATTTTTTACACAAACATCAGCCTGGTACCCACCGCCCAGGGGTACTGGGGACAGCCCCAGGCTTCATCCTGGGCAGGTAAATTCTCCCTTTATTGGGGGAGCCCCCACTTCCCTAGGATCCCTGCCCATTCTGACCAGTCAGGGGGTTAATGCTTTGGCTGGGGGGGACTTGTATAAAAAGTCTCCCCCCGGCTGTGGCATTACCCTGCTGGCCGATTGGGCCTGGTACTGGTTCACAAAATACGCCCTATTCATTTTGTCCCCTGTATTTTGGGAACCAGGACCGGCCCTTGAGCCTGGTGCTGGTTTTAAAAAATACAGGGGACCCCTACTTGTTTGGTTCTCTGATTCTTTAAAACCAGGGCTGACTCTTTGAGCCTGGGGCTGGTTACGGCCATGGGGGGGACCCCACGCCATTTTTTTAATTCAAATTATTTATTTAATTTTATTTATTTTTTGCGATTAAGCCTGTACGGATCTGACTGATCTGTGCAGGCTGACGACTCGTATTTGTATTTAGCGGCCATATATACGGCCGCTAAATACAAATACGCATAATCCAGAATATGACTGGCTACGCCATCGGCCAAATATGAATCCGTAAATAGGGCAGATTAGTAAAGCCCCCTAAAAGTGGCCGGTACACATCCCTATCTAGATTTCACTCTAATAAAGTGTGCTGTGCACGCCTATGCTGGTGGTCTACATGGACATCCTAATCAATTCTATATGTTCTGGTCATTTTGAATACAAGACTATTAACCACTACATTTAAAAATACTATGGGGGTATTCAATCCTGAATTCCATCCCCGTTTTAAGCCAGCTCGACAGTTTATCGGCAGGCAGAATTCAAGGGGCGTGTCTGCGGAAATGGCTGTAAATTGTCGAGATCCGGCTGTGTACTTGACAATCCAAGGCCCTTCCGACAAAACAGATCTGAAGTTCCGCGTTGAATGCTGTCAGAAACGACAGCATTGAATATTCACCCGCCGCTATTTCCCGTCGGACATATCGGCGTGGTTGAATACTCCCTATATATTGAATAGTGTATTATAATATATTTATTATTCTACAATATTGACCTGTTGACTTGCGAGTATAGCTATATTCTAGTAAGATTTTAATACTCTGAAACGTCTTTCCAGGACATATTTTCCATCGACAGCTACACTGCGCTCACTTTAGGCCTTCAAGAATTAAGATAGCCAGAGATACAACAGTCATGATATCTAAGTTTTGTACGTCATACTTAATGTATAATAAATAATTATCAATATGATAAGAACTGAATATTATATCAGATATGTGGATAGCAGTTGTAAGTTGGCGCCCCTGTTTGAACCCTCAATAATTGGTTCTATAGAAGCCTTTAGTTATATTGGTAGTAAATCAAAGTAAAGTCCAATACTTAATAAACATTTATTAAAAAGTCTCTTTTAATCTTCTCATTCAATAAAGGTTTATTTTTTCAGACCATAAAAACTTGAATGTTGTGTTTCAGAAATTTTCAAACAAACGTTCCCAACGCATTTCGTCCCTGCAAGGGACTTCATCAGGGGTTCGCAGATGTTATTGACAAATTTCTCGCGATACTTTCGCATAGGGTATATCCCAACAGGACGTCGACACACCAGATCCTCTATAAACTTTGAGCAGCACATTAGTTATGAAACTCCACTGTTAGGGGTTACACTAGTGTTTGGGATCTTTTCTTTCCTGTCACAGATTTTTAGCCGTATAGATTCACACGGACAGCACTGAGTGGTCAATTATGGGTATGCGCTGTATACCATCATTGGCCCTTCATGGTTGGGTCCTTTCTGCCCGGTGTACTCCTTTTAGGGCCGACCAATCTGCACTTAAAAATTGACACTGCTAGTGTAGAATTGAGGTCTCGGTTCAGACAATAATTTTCAGTGTCCCTTTAGAGATGTGAGCTGGTGTGAGGTTCAGTGAAAGTCATTGGGGTGTATTCAATGCCGCGGCGAGCGGCCAGCGAGGGGGTTAAACAGCGAGGATTGCAGAAAACCAGCGATCCTCGCTGTTTAACCCCCGCACCGGCCGCTCGCTCTATTCAATGTTCTGGGGAAATCCTCGCCATCACAGGACGGCGAGAATTCCCCAAAGCAGCGAGACCCGCGGCTAATGCAGGAAACTCCCTGTATTTAGCCGCGAGTCTCGCTGGTTCAGGAGCCGCATACGCCGATTTCCCCTTGCTCAAAAAACGGAGCGAGGGGAAATTTGGCTTATGAGGGGGCTGCGTTGAATACTGTCAGGGTGAGTGGTGACAGCGAGCAGGAAGCTCTGCTCGCTGTCACCACTCGCCCACAGCATTGAATACCTGCCATATATGTTTTTATATTGACACATGAATAGCCATGAGAAAGAAATAATCACAAAAAGAGATATTGCAAGCTAACATGTTTAACATTTGTTATTTCGTAACACTTGGCCACTGTTAATATGCAAATTGTATTTTAAAAGGTGTCTGGGGGTCATTTATGAACTTGAAAATATGCAGAGGCTCAGGCCATAAGCCATTTGTGACATCATGCACCAACGTTATTCGCAGCTGTCACTGTTTTGTGCAGCAATATGGAGAAATTCTTCTCATAATGATAGACTCGGATCTGCGGGCTGAATTAGGGGTCCAGTGCTCAATGAGATATAGCTGGAATCAAAGTCTGATGAAAGAGGCAGCTGGGGGTGTAGCTGTTATGAGGCTTATAACTAAGAGCAGAGAGGTTTCTGATAATGTTCTCTGGATTATTAACCCCTCGAGTGGTGGGTTTTGCTGGGGCAGGACAAACCTACCAGGGCAGGTTTGTCCTGCCCCAGCAAAACCCACCACAGATCATAGAAGCCCCCCCCCCCCAACCTTCTCTCCGGCATTTGCACGCCGGAGGCTGAGCTCCCCGTCACTGCCCCAGCCACCAGTCACAGCAGTGACCTCAGGCGGCAGGCTCGGGGATCTTCGCGGTGGCTCGGGAGGACTTGGGCGCCTGAACTCCTGAGCACTCCCGAGTCCCCTCGAGCCGCCCCGAACATCTCTGAGTCTGCCGCCTATGTCACTGCTGTAAAATGAATGGTGGCTGGGGAAGCGGCAGGGGTCAGGGGAGCTCTGGTGTAGGTCGCCGGAGCAGAGGTGATGGGGGGGGGGGGGCGCTCTAGAGGTGGTGTGCCAGTGGTGCACACCTGGACACCATTGGCGCGCACCTATTTCATATTAGTGGTATGCCTGGAAAATTTCAGAGCATAGCACCCAAGGGGTTAAAGATCCCTTTATTGATCAGACTGGGGATGTTGTCTTTGTAAGTAAGTGAGTAAGTACATTTTATTTATGTAGCACACTTTCTCCAACAGTACTCAAGGTGCTTATAAGCAAAATAAACTGTGTGCTCTGTTTGCTATTGGTTACTACAAAATTAGCTGTAGACTGAGCAATGTGTGCTATCCAAAATACACTTATTTTGAGCAGATCTTGTCCCAATTATTCTCTTTAGCAAGAGTGGCTATTGTTACTTCCTCCTCTCACACCACAGCAAAGAGGCAAGGATTTTCCTCCCAGACACAAAGCAATCAAACCAGAATTTGTGCCAAAATAAACATTTATCTTTTAAGAACACATTATGGGTGAGATTTAATAGGATGAGAGATTCAGAAAATAAGAGATTTTGGAGGTTATTCTGATCGTAGCGGCCAAACGTGCGTACGTTCGCTATTAACGTACGCTAGCCGTACGCGGCCGTTGGGGTTAAGTCCACCCACAAATCAGCCGCTTACGTACGGGCAGTAACAACGTAGAAGGGGAGTGGCGTACAACTGAGCGTACGGCAACGTACGCGGCCGGCCCAGCCCTTACACTCCGACAACTGGCGTACAACTGAGCGTACGGCAACGTACGCGGACGTCTTTCGTCCGTCTTCCCACCGACTTCTTGCGGAGATCTGAGCGTACGGCAGCTTGCACGGACGGCTCCCTATTGTTTTCAATGGAAAACTCAGCTTATGTCACCGCTCGTGAGAGTGAGCGTACGTCCGTGTCCGCTGCCATACCCTTCACATATATGGACCTGCAAATCTTGCCTTTCAACTAGAATTCTGACAATTGATTAATTAATCTATTTGTTATTCAATTATTGTTTTCTATTAACTCAATTGTCTACCTTAATAAAGACCCTAATAAAACTACATTTTAACCCTCATTACATGTATATTTGTTATGTTCTAATGTGGCATTTTAATCACTATCTATGTGTCCCCATATTGCTGTTACTTTTAAATCAAGTTATGTTGGTGTTTCTGTATATGTACTAAATTATGTCCATAATTAGTTTGTCCAAAATGTGTAACATGTATACCTACCCTGATGTTATGTGTGATGTTTTAATCGAACAACATTAAACATTCATGCATTTTCACTATGTGTTATTTTACTCAAAAACACACACATTCACACATCAATCATTACCCCTCACCTCAAATGACAAATATAAATTACATTACACATCTGTATGTACCTACCCTTACAAGCCCTCTAACATATTTATTATTAAAAACACAGGCAATTTAGAACACAATAGAAACTTTTATTTCTAACAAAAACAATAAGGGGGGGATAAAAATAAATTAAATGCGGGCCTCCAGTAGGCCAAAAAGTATTTGGAGATACAGGAGAGTCAGGACGATCTCCCGCATCAGGGCTGCCACCTCCTCCTGCTGCTGTTCAGTGTCTGTAATGAAGGGATAAAACAAAAAATTTATATATAACCAGTGCTATTTTTGTAGGAAAACAGGTTCAGGAACTGTGGGCGGGGCAGAAGTGGGCGGTGATGTGGGTGGAGCTACTAAAGGGGCGGAGTATCAATTCACGCATAAACTTTTTTTTAAACACATAATTCCCTCAGCAGTGCCATATATACACATGCCACCAGCAGAGCAAGTTACACAATACCCGCAGTAAGTCCAGATAAACAGCTAGTGGTGAAAGTCTAAAAAAATACCTGGTGGTACTGTGTGCGCATGTGGCCACATGCCACATGAGGCTTTGCCAATGAAAATGTGGGCATTATACACATATGACCCCAATAGTGCAGTCCGTGATGCCCATTATACATATGCCACACACTGTCATGCCCATTATACATATGCCAAACCATCATACCCAGTATCCATATGCCAAACCGTGATGCCCATTATCCATATACCCCACACCGTGATGCCCATTATACATATGGCCCACACTGAGATACCCATTATACATATGCCACACCGTGGTGCCCATTGCACATATGCCACACACTGTGATGCCCATTATACATATGCCACACCGTGATGCCCATTACACATATGCCACACACCGTGATGCCCATTATATATATGCCACATGCAGAGAGGCCCATTATACATATGCCACAAACAGCAATGCCCATTACAGATATGCCACACACTGAGATACCCATTATAAGGGCCTTAGGTAAACCCACTAACCTCTGTGCCCCATAGAAATCTCACCCATTGTATCTACTATAGTTAATCTCATTATCACATTGCAATCAGCAGATAGGTGTTGATGGTGAAAAAAGTACATACATATATTTGAAATGGAGCAATATTTTCTGCAGTCAATTAAATATATCCCAGACTATCCATGGACCTCTGCCAATGACAGATTAACCTCTGGAACTAGTAGTTCCTGTATGGTTGTGACAGCCCTCTCTATGAACAAAGCAGCATCCCTGATAGATTGGCAGATGCAATAGAAACCTTGCTCTGTAAAACACATTTCTCTGTAAATCCAAAATGACACAACAATACTATATAACAAAGATATTTCGGCCAACTACAACAGTAAGAAAAAATAAAATTACATTTTAATTGTTTCTCACTGTACCAAGCAGGGATCGGAATCCAGCGCAAGGTGAAAGGTTCCACAGGCAGGCGGGGGGAGAGGTGCGTCTCAGGTCTGACAGAGACTGAGGGGGGCATGCAGACGGAGACAGAGGGGGGCATGCAGACGGAGACAGAGGGGGCATGCAGACGGAGACTGAAGGGGCATGCAGACGGAGACTGAAGGGGCATGCAGACGGAGACAGAGGGGGCATGCAGACGGAGACAGAGGGGGCATGCAGACGGAGACAGAGGGGGCATGCAGACGGAGACAGAGGGGGCATGCAGATGGAGACAGAGGGGGCATACTGACGGCGACAGAGACAGAGGGGGCATGGAGATGGAGACAGAGGGGGCATGGAGATGGAGACAGAGGGGGCATGGAGATGGAGACATAGGGGGCATGGAGACAGAGACAGAGGAGGCATGCAGACGGAGACAGAGGGGGCATGGAGATGGAGACAGAGGGGGCATGGAGATGGAGACAGAGGGGGCATGGAGATGGAGACAGGGGGCATGCAGACGGAGACAGAGGGGGCATGGAGATGGAGACAGAGGGGGCATGGAGATGGAGACAGGGGGCATGCAGACGGAGACAGAGGGGGCATGCAGACGGAGACAGAGGGGGCATGGAGATGGAGACAGAGGGGGCATGGAGATGGAGACAGGGGGCATGCAGACGGAGACAGAGGGGGCATGCAGACGGAGACAGAGGGGGCATGGAGATGGAGACAGAGGGGGCATGGAGATGGAGACAGAGGGGGCATGCAGACGGAGACAGAGGGGGCATGGAGATGGAGACAGAGGGGGCATGGAGATGGAGACAGGGGGCATGCAGACGGAGACAGAGGGGGCATGCAGACGGAGACAGAGGGGGCATGCAGACGGAGACAGAGGGGGCATGGAGACAGATGCAGAGGGGGAATGCAGACAGATGCAGAGGGGGCATGGAGACAGGCGCAGTGGGGGCACAGAATCACATGTGGAGGGGGCACAGAGACAGATGCAGAGGGGGCACAGAGACAGGCGCAGTGGGGGCACACAATCACATGTGGAGGGGGGCACAGAGGCAGGCAGAGGGGGCACAGAGGCAGGCAGAGGGGGCACAGAGGCATCAGGAGATTGGAGGCTGTGGAGAAGAGGGACTTGCAGCCTGCTTCTGCTGCACTTTGAGAAATAGTCAACATAGAGAAGAGGAAAGGGCTGTGTTCTCTGTGCTGCTGCACTGATCAACCCACAATCTTCCTCTCCAAACTTATGAATTGCCTCTGCCCCTCTCCCCCAAACCCACAGTGGCGCATAGTAATGTGTGGACTGATATTCAGCAGGGACTGTGGTATTTACTCACAGTGACATTCCAGCGCTGCTGTAGGCTACAGTCGGAGGACAGAAGGTAAGGGAGGGTCACGGGACAGCTGTGACTGAGAGGTGCTCGTCTCATTCACCATCTAGACGTGCCGCATCGGAGCTACCTTCGGACTCGCAAGTTGATGACATCATCATCTTGCGAGTCTCCCTACAATAGGCAGCTCCGGACGGCAGACACACTACTGGCTCCCTGTGAACTGCGGAGACAGTTTCACGTACAGGGCACTGCTCTACCTTTAAAACCCCACCCCCATTCAAACATGGTACAGAGGATGCCTGCTGCACGACGAGCCCAGCTGCTGTACACCAAGGCACTCTCAGGCGCCAGACTTCCTCCGCTCCCACAGACCCGGCTAGAGGTTCCGGAACGCCGTTCCTGATGACGTAATTTTTCATCTGAACTTCAGGAACGGCGTTCCGGACCGTTCCGGCCAAAAAATAGCCCTGTATATAACATACACAAATGTTTGTTGTATTTGTACATAATAAAAAGTTCAGAGTTATGTGTGAAGGCCACATACATTTTGAAACTACATTGAAGATGGGTCTGCTGTAAACACAGTACTAAAAAATCATATGTTAACACACACATACTGTACATAGTAAATAACATTAATTAAATTACTCCTTCTTGAATGTATGTATGCTGAGACCCAATTGGTAGTTTGGTTTTGGGGGACTGTCCTCTAACCTCACAATTAGGCTGTGCTATTTAAGGGTTATGACATTGTTGTGGCTTAAGCACTCCTTACTATTTTAAATTTAGGACATTGCTGTACAAATTATAGGCCTACAGCTATGTTTGTAAAGCATGCATCCGCATGGCCTCACACACTATTAACAAAACAATCTCTACATTTATGTTGCACATCATGCTGGGAACTGGAGTTACCCAACACCTGGAGCCACATTACTACCACACCACTAATGTCAGATATCTCATTGGATGTACTGTTATGTCAATTATTCAAGGGGTGAGGCATGGCCACACTCCAAAAAACCACCAAGGGGACCCTTGTTCCTGGAGAAGGACAGGACACACCTCATGGTCGCCCTGCAGTGATATGTTGCAACTAATGTTGATGTTGGATACACATATGTGGTTGTTGTGATTGTTTATGTGTAGAAATGTGTAGGTAAACATTAGACACATTATTTACTTACGGCTACTTGAGCCATCCTGGTCGCCGCTGGTTGGCTGTGCGGTGGTTGGGGGGGTCAGGAGCAAGGGGGATGGGATGGGAATTTGGATAGAGGTAGTGGGTGTGAGTGGGGATTGGAGAGGTTTGGGGGTGGGTGGTGGAGAGGTGTAGGGGGGTTGGAAATGGGGTGGGGAGGGGGTGGGGGTAGGGGTGTCGGTGGGGGTGGGGGTAGGGGTGTGGGTGGGGGTAGGGGAGGGGGTTGGGGAGGGGGTGGGGGTGTGGGTGGGGGTAGGGGAGGGGGTTGGGGAGGGGGTGGGGGTGGGGGTATGGGGAAATTGTGTGGGCCCCAGCTTGAGCCATTGTCTCGGCCTCCTCTTCCTCCTCCTCCTCCTCTTCCTCCTCCTCTTCTTCCTCCTCCTCTTCCTCCTTCTCCTCTTCCTCCTCCTCTTCTTCCTCCTCCTCCTCTTCCTCCTCCTCTTCCTCCTCCTCGTCTGGCTGCTCCAGGGCTGCCTGCTCCTGGGCTGCCTGGTCCCGGGCTGCCTGCTCCCGGGCTTCCATGCGTGCCCTTGCCCGTGCTGAAATGTTCATGTTGATGACATAGAAATCGAAGATTGGGTTGCATAAAAAAGGGGGAAAGAAAAATTCACATTAGTCATGCTCATAACCTTCCAAATTATCATTGCTGTTATATTTCAGACATTTATCCTGCAAACTAATTGATATGCTACACCCAAAAACTGAGCAACTACTTAAACCCCCCCCCTATACACCCCCTATACACCCCCTATACAACCCATATACACCCCATATACACCCCCTATACACCCCCTATACACCCCCTATACACCCCCTATACACCCCCTATACACCCCCTATACACCCATATACACCCCCTATACACCCCCTATACACCCCCTATACACCCCCTATACACCCATATACACCCCCATACTCAGGAACATATTTATAAAAAGTACAGAAAACATTTGCAAAAAAACGCAGACATACTAGTAATAAAAACTTACATCGGGCAATATGGCGGCGAAGTGTGCAGAGCAAAACTGGCTGCCGCCGGCGCAGGTCTGACCAGCGCCGCTCCACTTGCCCCAGGCTTCTGTGGACGCCGGTCGTGGAGTAGATTAGGCGGCGGGCAGCAGTATACGCCCGCCGCTTGTCCATATTGCTCACATATGGGCCCCTGGGCCCCAGGTGACGGTCCATGACCTCAACCAAGGCCAACAACTCCTGGGTCGAAATCGGCCTAGCCCTGGTTGAAGTCATAGTGCCAATGGCGCAGTTAATAATTGCAGGTACATATATCACTTTTGGTGCTTGCTGATTGGTCTAAAAAATTGTTTGTTTGGTATTAACTTTATTAATCCTTCTTACATTAACAAACTGGATGCGAATAGAAACTTACGCGGACCGTTCCGATATACACAGACCAAAACCAACAGCAAGCATTCAATGTATAGAGAGGAACTGTATATACAGTGTGCGAAAAATAATACACGCAACCGTCTACTTATAAATACGCAGCTTAAAGGGGGCACAATACACCGATTTCCATGGAGAGCCGTACTGTATATACAGTGTGCGGAAAATAATACACGCAACCGTCTACCTTATAAATACGCTGCTTAAAGGGGCACAATGCAACATGTTGGTGTATGACAATTTCATACTCATTACATATGTAAGGAAAGCATTATAACGTGATGTTTTGAAATGTGACTCACAAAGCATACACGAACTCCAACAGATACCAGCTGACAACACTCATCATTGGAATGACAGGTGCACACATTTCACGCTGCAGAACACAATGCTCCACAACCTGTGTATGTGCATATACAGGTGATTGATCAGGTGCGTGGAGACCTGCGTAATTTAAGCGGCAATTATCGGCGGGAAATATCGGCGTAAATGAGCAAGTACATTGCGGGGAAAAATATACGCCCCCTTGTTCATGGCGGGAGATTAACATATAAATATTCAGTCAGATGCAGGCCACAATTGCTGCAAACATGTCTAGTTCAGACGATTCCGCAGCTGAGGACGCTCTCCAGAGAGCCAGAGCAGAATCCTTGCTTGAAAGGTTGAGGCAGAGGGAGCAGGAGAGGACAAGGAGGACCCAAGACCAAGCGGGCCCCTCAGTAACAGGCCCTGTTCAACCTCCACCAGCTCCACAAGGGCCAAGCAACCAGCCAGAACAAGAGGTTGCATCTCTCCAAACAGGTGTGACCCAGCAGGTGCATGGTGAGAGAACTGGGGCCACCAGAAAACAAGCTGCAACATCGAGGGTGAGGACTGAGCAGGATACCACCACCAGAAAGAGAAACCCTGCATTTGTAGAGGCCGAATTAAGAATTTTAGTGCCCAGAGCACGCGAATGGATTGAATTGCCAATCAGGAAGCCGGGTGCCAGTGCAAGGAGAAACCTTTGGGACAAGATAACAGAGGAAGTGAACCAGGTGTCACCAGTGGTCAGAGATTGGCAAGCGGTGAAGAAAAGGCAAGTGTGTTTGTCCCCCTGATAATGTCATATGTGTGTACATATGTTACATGTATGTTTGGAGAATAATAGAAAGGTGTGTTTGTAGATAGTGCTACACTTCAATGTCACATGTGAACACAACCATGTCTAATAACCCACATTGATATATGAAACATGCACCATTGGTGTGATGTGAGGTTATGGGCACAGTTCTGCTCATGTGAAGTATGTGATGGGACAAGAGAAAGTGTGTTTTTGAAAGAGTTGTTGTAAAGGTGCCCATACACGTTACAATTATTGTATACAATATTGTATACAATAATTGTAACGTGTATGGCCACCTTTACATGTTCCATATGATGCAACTGAAACAAGAATGAGCAAACTGTGCACATGTAGCTGGTGAGAAACTACACATCCCAGTATGCCATCCCATAGTTAAATGACTCCATAATAACCACACTGTCAAGCTATGGTGGAATGTGTAGTTTCACAACAGGTGGAGGTGCCTAATTTGGCCAGGGATGATGTCATTTCTGCATAGTGATCTATGTATGTGCATTTAGTGGCCTAATGAATAAGATGAGACACTGAAATGCCTCCTAATGGAGACATTAATGTGTGTGTGGGACACATATGGATAAAAAACATAAGATCACCCACACTAGGAAATGTAACGTAGTCATGATGTTCACTAGCACAGTGGTGCACATATCTCATGGTGATATTTGTATTTTTAAACTTGTAGGTGGACCGACTTCAAAAGTACACTGAAGAGGAAGATGACTGACCGTTACAACCACAGCATGTCCACCGGGAGAGGTCCTATGCCCGATACTTTGGAGTATACCCCCCTGGAGCAGGACGCCTTGGACGTCATTGATGTGGGCGAGGTCAGGGGGATCTCCAATATGGACAGTGAGCTCCCGGCGGAGGTCTTTGATGCTGCTTTTGATGGTAAGTCACAGTAATGCATTGTATTTTGAAAGAGAATTTTTAGTGCGTATGTGATGGTGACATTGTTTTCAATTATTATCCTAGCAGAAGCAGAAAGCCAGGATGTACCGGCAGCATCTTCCTCTGCAGAGCCACAGGTGGAGCAAGTGGTCCAGCCTCCACCAAGACGTCGCCCCCAGCCCCAGCCACAGGAGACATGGGATGAGAGCGTGTTGGTGATGCTGGAGAGGATCGAGCAGCAAGGGGTGGATGCTGCGATCCGTCAACAGCAGGTGGCGGAATTTCTGGCGGAGTGGAAGGCCACAAACAGGCTGCAGTGTGAGGCCTTGAACCGCATTAATGACACTCTGGCGGCTGGCATGCTAAGCATTGGCCAACACCTCAGCCGCCAGAATGAACTTCTTGCGGAGCAGCTGACCACCGCCAGGTCCCTAAGGGACAATCCCCCATCTGCTGGCCCACCCCAAGCTGCTCACCAACCTTCCACCTCTGCTGACCCTCCTGTGTCCACTAGGGGAAGACGCCGCAAGCCAGCTGACCCAAAGGCCCCTGTCCCCAAGGCCCCATCTAAAAGGGGGAAAAAAGGGCCCAAATAATGAGACCTGGTTCACTTCCTCTGTGGTTGGACCCCAAATGTTTAAATTGCACTGGACATCCACTTCCTGAGTTGGCCATCCATGGGCATTAAAGTTCTTATTTTGACCTCTACAAATGCAGGATACATTTTTGGTGGTGTGTATCTTGCTTAGTATTCACCCTGGTTGTTGCAGTATGTATTCTGGTGTCCCCATTTCTTTCACCATTGCATTTGCAGGGTAACACATGTTTGGAGATATGCAACCTCTTGTTCTGGCTGTTTTTTTATTTGTGTGTCTATTTTATTTGTTTATTTGATTTCTGACATTAAAGTGTTCACACTTTGAGCTGTGATGCTGAACAGCAAATAAATTTATTTGACCAATTAAATCAAAATTGTTGTATGTGTAATTTCTTGTGTGAAACAAATACTAGATTTACGTGTACTTACTGACCAGGGTATTTTTGAACATTTGTTGAAGTGTGGTCGAAGTTTCCCATGTGTAACCCTCTCCATGGCCATTCCCATGTTCCTATCCAACTTTTCCCTGCTAATTAGTTTGTGTCAGCACATGTGCAGAGCAACTTAATAGGTGAGAAAGCAGTTTGTGTGCAGGTGAGGTAGCTCCTACAGTAGTAGGTAAAAGCAGGTCCAGAACAATGCTTTCCTCATGGAGTGGGTGAGGCAGACAAACAAGGGTGAAAAGGTAAATTTGTGTAGGAATGCATATGTGTCCTCCCTAAAAAAAGATGTGTGAATGGGCCAAACATGATAAAATTGCTTGTGAACAAACATGTATAAGTTTTTACATATATATGATTGGACAGTATCATAAGCAGATGTAGGAATCCTTTGTTAGAGAGATGTGAGTGCAATAATGTTATTGGTGGCATCTTACATCCAGAGTGTAGTCAAATCCAATTCATAGCAGATGAGATAGTGGTAGAGTTCTGTATTTTGGGTACTATACAAAGATTGTGTGCAAAATAGTGGTCATGGGCTTAAAACATTGCTGAAACATCCTTTGTAGGTGTTAGATGTGGTTTATGTTATTGTATCCTAAATACAAAACCTATGTTTGTATTAGAGTGAACACGTTGACACATGTCGACTTGTGTAGATTGAGTGTGCTACTGTGTAAAGTCTATGAAAGCACGTAGTGAATGTGTCTAACTGTTTAGCAAATAGCTACCTTAGCATATATAAGCAGGTCTTCAAAAGATTCTTACCTTAAATTAAACAAACCTTTAAATGTCGAGAAGTATAGAAAGATAACCTTCCAATGTGTTTGAGTGCTGTGTGTGGCTTGCAGGTAGTGAAATCATGGTTTGGACTTAATAGACTGCAGCATTGCTTATTACATTCAGGTGTATGTGTTTGAGTAGGAATCAGCGTTAATTAGCAAACTCAGCCGCACGCTGGCATGCGGTATCTGTAGGGGTGGTCTGAGCTGGCGGTTGGCGGCCGCCTGTTTGGTGTCCGAAATGAACGGTGCCTTAGTCGATCGTGCGGTAGTAGCACCGCTCATTTTTGGTGCACACCCCCGTGTACGCCCATATTTACACCCATTTTCCCTCATTATTTCGGCCGCTCCCCTCAACACGCCCCTATGCCGCCCCCAATACTGTACACTCGCGTACAGGTTTTTTCGCACGTAGAGACCCGCCCGTAAGCGTTGGTGAGTGGTCGCGCCTGCGCATTGGCGAATGTACGCATGCGCAGATCATAAAAAATCCCGGGACGTACGCGTACGGCCCGGCCGCTCCAACCAGAATAAGGCCCTTTGTGAGAAATCTCTAGTTTTTTTAAAGCGGCAATCATTTACACTGCAAAATCAAACTGATTTTACAGTGTAAATGATTGCCGCTTTAAAAAACTGGAGATTTTCACAAAATCTCTCACTTTCTGAATCTCTCATCCTATTAAATCTCACCCAATATGTCTTTAAGGAACCTACACCAATTTTTATGACACAATGCATCAAGAGATGGGTGTGTGCCTCAATTTACTGACGACAACTGAAACATTCTTATTTTACATGGTTCTGGTGCTGGCTGCAGGACTTATCAGCAACAGCTGATGCTACAGTATTCCTGTCCTGACTATAACCCATCAGCCTTTGCACTGCCAGTGCAGGTGTCTTACTAGTCTCAGTGCTGGCAAAAGTAGCACTAAAGGTGCCCACACACGCACCGACCCGGCGGTGCGATGCTATGCGATGGGGTGCGCGCTCCCGCGGCACCTCATCGCACAGTACAAAAAGTATGTGCTGCACATACTTTTTGTTCTAGCTTAATATCGCATCGCATCGCATGCCCATCGCATGCACAAGGCATACGATGCGATGCGATGTGTGCTAGTTAAGCACAGAACGCAAGCCGGGATCGATGCGTCTGTGGGCACCTTTACAGTCTGATGTTCATGTAATGTAACCAGTGCAGTGCGGTGATTTTTATAGACAGAGTATGATTTTGAAAGGCGGAGTGTGACGGGGTGGCAATGAGAGGAAAAGCAGGGGAGGGGAGGCAGAGGGGAGGGGAAATTATGGCAGAAAGAGTCAATGGGTCTCTGTGGAAACAGTGGGTCATGTGGACAGTTAGAGGGTGACAGGGAGAGGCAGAGAGTGACAGGAAGGAGGAGGAAGACAGAGGCAATGGGTAATTTGCACCATAGAGAGAGGCCCACACATAGACCGCACAGGGGCCCCCTCATTTCTTAAACTGCCCCATACCACTGAGTTTACAGTACATAACTTACACTTGGCAATAACCCCCATTTCCATCCTTTAAATGGTTACAGCATTTGGCAAATCAAGAACCTTTGTGACATCCTGGAATGAAATAATGATATATACTGTATATACATAACCAGATAGACCTACTGGCTTCTGAATTTCAGAAGTTTAGACAAAAGTGTAATAACAACAAACTATTAGCTTGATCTTACTTCCTTAGTTGGTCAGTGGAAGGTTTTATAGACAAAACTATGATTAGCTTAATTGTTCCTTATAAGTACATGATAAAATTAAACTGAAAGTTCAGTGGAACATCAAGAAAAAAAAAATGCTGGCGGCTTTATTGCTGTAATATCTGTCGTAGTATAAAATTCCACAAAGGATTATTAGCTTTGCTCACGCTCTACGTTTGCCATGTTTGGCCAATACACTTAGTTCTGTGACAGTTATAGTATTGTTTAGTTGGCTACAGACAGTAATAATAACTTGGTTACAAATGCTTCTCAGGTACATTCCTGCGTCCCATTCTATGCCCATGGTGCTGCTATGGATTTTGAGATAAAGTTAATGACATAATGATGTTCCCCACTGTTATATATAAGGATATTAGTCGCTGCAGCCATATAAAAACTGCCTTGCAAAATTGCAACTGCAGGCGCTGGGCTGGGTGGGGGGACACCCACCACATGGCAAGGCAGCGACCACCAGTGGGACTCTCCCCGCGTTGTGACCACTACACACTACCGGCTGTTGCAGACTGCCATGGCTATCCCTCCGAGCGGTCTGGTCACTCCTATGTTGTGCAGATCACTCCCACAAAATGCTCGGTCACCATCACCTTCGCTACTTCGGTCACGAAGTCAAACACACAGATGTACAAGTGTCACATTTCAAATTAATCGCCACAATGTCCGGAATAATTTTGTCTTATCGCCGAGACGAACGTTTGAGCAAAAATTATGCTCAGTGCAGGTTAAGTCAAAAGGACCTGGCTTTCAATGGTAAGGTAGCACTGCCACTCACCCAATGGGAAGGATATGCAGCGATGTATGCCGAAGTTTTTTCAGTTGACCGATTATTTGCAGATTGTGCCTGTGTGAGATCACTCACAGTGAGGATTCCATTGCAGAGTGATTGTTATCAAGTGACCTTTTGGAGGAAGGTAATGGAGAGTGGCGGACACAGACATGTCATGGCCATTTATTGTGTGTGTGTGTGTAAGCCGTCAGTTGCGATCATGTATGAAGAGAAACATGACACATGGGCATTTCCTTTCATTCCTGTGCGGCAGCTTCTCTTGCTAACATTCGCAGTTCCATAACCTAGAAAATGGCAATTGCATTAGCGTACAGGCCGTCATTTAGTTGTAAATGTGACTTGTGACTCTGGGGGTTATTCAAATCCATTCGCACGGAGGACCGGTGGTACGTGTCTGTGCATGTGCAGCGGAGACTTTTGGTTGGCGTGTGGGGAGCGGAGATGGGCGTGGGGGGGGGAAGCTGGGCGTTCCATGGGCGTTCCCATGAGAATGCCGGGCGTTCTCATGGTAATGAGGCAGTGACGCGGGTGCGGGGGGCGACCATCGAATGATGTGGGCAGTTATCCGAGGCATGCAAATGGATGTTTATGCAAAACATCCATTCACAGCCTGTGCGGGTGAACCCACACTTCGAGGGGGGGGGGGGGTTGTTTATTCGCCTTGCGAATCAATCAGAATAACCCCCTCTGTACTAGGGGCCATAATAGTGTTTTACAAAGGTGGGCGCACTGCACTGCTCCAGAATGTATTGGGGTGCAGTACGCCAGCTACGCAGGATAGCTCTTGATCAGTACACCCAGATGTAATGTTATGTCCCTCTCAATGGAATTCATTTTGATTCCTCTCCACTATTGATTAACAATCCTGAGGCTGTCACTGGGTGGACAGGTAGGGAGCGCTGGAGCCTGGTGGTGTGATAGATAGGGAATGACATGTCATGAGGTCATATAACAGTATAACATCTCATCATTGAGAAGAAGACATCTATGATTTACCCCTGACAGCTTCAGATGAGATCTTTGGTGCAGCACAGAAGATATTTTTGTCAGATGGATCTAAAACAAAGACTCACATCTGATCTGAGGGAGCCCGGATTTGGCCTGTTTTCTTCAGATCAGTCTCTCAGATCCATATACTGTAAGTGTCCACGAGAAACCTTATTTGAAAATGACATGTACCCATAGGGATCATTGTGCCCTATACTAGTGGTTCCCAAATGTGATCCTCAAGGCACTGCAATGGTTCAGGTTTTAAGGATGTCCATGGCCGAGCACAGATGCATAAATCAAAATGACTGAGGTTCTAAGTAACTCACGTATGCTCAATCATGGAAATCCTTATAAGCTGGACCACTGGGGCTCTTTAAAGATGGGATTTGGGAATCACTCTCCACAAATAAAGGGCAGCCATGTCTGATAGCTCATCAACTTCACCAATGCAGTTCCACGCTACATCTAGTGGAGTGACCCCATAGTAGTGCAGTGCCCAAAGATGCTGAATCGTATCCATAGCGACATCCGCCAGTTGGTGTTGTGGACAGACACAACGGCCTTGGCACTCTCACAAAGCAGAGGAGGCAAACTCCCGTTTTGTGAAATTACTGCTTTCGTTGCCACCTGCCTGCCCCCAAATTCCTAAAGACTGTCAACTGCTTGGCGTATGCAGCCGATCCGTATCCCATGATGCAAGGCTCATGATATATATGTGCAGTACACGTCTGGCGCATGTGCACAGTATCATACCCTCCAATATGACCCATTCCATTAGGTACAAAATGCTCTGTTCCTGGACTTCCCTGCCACTGGCAGTTACAGGGGTTGGCCTCCAGCACAGTCCAAAACTCAAAGAGGGGTGTCACATCAACTGCCAGTGAGTCCAGGACATTGGTGTTTGGAGTGGCAGTAGGTGTGGCTCCCCTTCTTGAATATTGGACTGTGCTGCAGCCCCACCTCTGCAACTGCCACTGGTAAGGAAGTCCAGAAACAGAGCACTTTGTACCTAATGGAATGGGTCATGTTGGAGGTTATGCAGTATTAAACATCAGTGCTTTGCGTGATTTATCTATTGCGTTGGTACGTTGAATCAGGCTCAGTGTCATATTTAATTCAAGTAAAATCTTAGGGGGAAATTTACTAAGATGGGAATTCTATTTCTCATGGGATGTTGCTACGGACAACCAATCAGACATAATCTATTATCTTCTAGAAGGTGCTAAATAAAAAAAGAAGTAAATTCTGATTGGTTGCCCATGGCAACATCCCATGTTAAATAGAACTCCCATCTTAGTAAATTTCCCCCTTACAGTCTAAAAATTGCACAAAAACTATTTTTTATTATAATACAATTTCGCAAACTTTTTGTCACGGCAATAAACATATAATACAATGGTATAAATCGGGACATTAAGATATAATGAATAGACTGTTTTAACTGGCAAGTGATCGTCATTTTGACAGCAGAACAGAACCAGTCTTATTATATTGCAGAATTATTATAATACCTGCTGACACCTTTGTAGTTTGGTGAAATTCTAAAAATGAATGAAGAGCTGCTCTCTCCTACCCAGGACATACAGTTCCCTGGAACCTCTCTGGTTCCTAATAGTTACAGAACATTAATTCTTCTTAATCACACAACTGTAAATCCATGTAGAAGACGGCAATCGCTGATAACTATGGATTTCGTACCAAAAAATTTACAAGATCATTAAAAAGCCTCTTTGTCGAAAGACCACTTCATTTCTCTTACCAATGTGTCAAAACAAAGAAATTGTTTTCTGCGAAACAAAACCAACATAAATTGTTGCTAACACAGACTGTCCTCATTATTCCTGAGATCTCACATAAAAAGAGACAGCGCTAATGAGGCAGGGAGCTAAGACCCGGTGCTAGGCAAGCACTTTTACAGATCCATCCACAGCGGTGTAGCTAGGTGCCACGGTGCCCGGAACAAGAGCATGTTTTGCGCCCCCTTTCCCCTTTTTATATTCTTTACTTATTCTTTTGGGCCTTATTCTAGTTCACTCTTTCTGACAAAATCCTTCTTAGATGGACAAAACCATGTGCACTGCAGGGGGTCAGATGTAAAATGTGCAGAGAGAATTAGATTTGGGTGAGTTATTTCGTTTCTGTGCAGGGTAAATACTGGCTGCTTTATTTTTACACTGCAATATAGATCTCACTTTGAAGTAAAAAAGTAAAACCCCCACCCAAATCTAATTCTATCTGCACAAGTTACATGTGCCCCCCTGCAGTGCACATGGGGCCTTATTTTGGTTCATTCTTTCTGACAAAATACTTCTTAGATGGGCAAAACCATGTGCACTGCAGGTGGGGCAGATGTAACTTGTGCAGAGAGAATTAGATTTGGGTGGGGTTTTACTTCAAAGTGAGATCTATATTGCAGTGTAAAAATAAAGCAGTCAGTATTTTCCCTGCACAGAAACAAAATTACTCACCCAAATCTAATTCTCTCTGCACATGTTACATCTGCCCCACCTGCAGTGCACATGGTTTTGCCCATCTAAGAAGGATTTTGTCAGAAAGAATGAACCAAAATAAGGCCCTTTGTTCCTTCTTGTCAAAGTATAACTTGCTGCTGTGTAACCCTGCCTGATGAAGACACAATCATGGCAAATTTAGGTGTCAGGCCAGCCCTAGGCACAACATTATTGGTTGACCCCTATCACATCACTGCACACTTTATAATGGTACCATTAAAAATGCCTCTTAACTGCTGAAGCAGCACCATCCTTACTCCCCCAATTCACCACCTCCACAATTTACTAGCCCCCCCCCCCCCCCCCCAGGACAGTTTAACATTTCTGTACTTACGTGATCCTAGTGCCAACAAGGGAGTATGGCCCTCAGCCATGGATGTGGCCCTGCAGGAAAAGACTACCTTACATTACATTACCTTTTATTCCACATTCATCGGAACCCTAACTGACCAAAAATGTGATTGAACATGGAGATTAATCCGCACAGTCCATAAATATCATAGCCAGGCAATCCCTAAATTATAAAGCGTTCATAAATTCAGAATTGGTATATAGGGAGGTGCTTCCCAGGAATCAATATTGACATACTAGAAGAAGAAAAAAGGGAAAGGATTCCTACGACGGGCACTCTGAACCGGCTGACATCGCTGTTTAGCGTTTATTTGTCATATTTTCTTACATTATAGTGTCCCAAGAAAAAGGTTATAATAAGACTTAACTTTTATGGTTTATGGATTAAAACTGCGAAATATTGATAAAAATCATTTTCAGTGAAAAAAGTGCAACAGTGTGCAATGTTAAATTAAAATAAAACTGTCCGTTGTGATGATATTGTAATGTAATGTAATTCTGTGTCCACAATTTTGAACACAAAGCCGCTGGATGTCACTTAACCTAAATGATTCTATTGTTCGATTTAAAAACCAAAAATTAGATATTAAAGGAATCAGATTATCAACTCAGCACTCTGTTTCGGTGTATAATCAGGAATTTTACTGAGTATTCAGACAATGGTGCGCTTTAGATGGGATACGATTGGGTCACAAGTGACGACAAGCATTAGGTCGACACCATTAGGTCGACTTGCATTTAGGTCGACATGACTTAAGGTAGACATGCAGGAAGGTCAACATGATTTAAGGTCGACATGGGTTAGGTAGACAGGGTCATTACGTCGACAGGGTCATTAGGTCGACATGGGTAATGTCGACAGGGTCATTAGGTAGACATGGGGTTTTTTATTTTATTTTTTAGCCAAAATGTGCCGACAGGTGGTATTTCATGCCCTACCATCCACTAGGGTGTGGTGAGAGAATAAAATAGTGTACCAAGCGTAGCGAGGCACCGTGCCCAAAGCATTGCAAATGTAGTGAGCCGTGCAAGGGGATGCGATGGTACGTTTCGGTGTCCATGTCAACACAACATGTGCCGACAGGTGGTATTTCATGCCCTACCATCCACTAGGGCATGGTGGCAGAACAAAATAGTGTACCAAGCGTAACAAGGCACCATTCCCGAAGCGTTGCTGAGTTTTAGCATTTATGTTGACTGTGTTGACATTCCGGTAAAAAAACAAACACGTCGACTTTTTCCAATGTCGACCTTACCCATGTTGACCTAATGACCCTGTCGACCTTACCTATTTCGACCTAATTCTACGCAAGCCACCTATTCTATTCTCCCTCTATGGGGGTTGTGGACGAGGGAAAATAGCAGACGGCCGTCGGGAACCAGGCTGTTGGTGTTTTGACAGTCGGGATCCCGACATCGGATAAATGCCTGTCGGGATCCCGACTGTCGGGACCCTGTCCGGCGCCCGTTTTCTAATGTCTCCAATGATTATGTTCTCCAATTCAAAGGAGAATGACCCGAATTGTGAGATGATGGTAAAATGATTATTAAATAGTGGCACGATTGGACCATAAATCTAAGTTCAGGGGGTGGAGTCAGAGCAGGAGTAAATTATATCATTCCCGTCTTTTAGCCCTGCCCCCTTCACGGCGTTGTCATGTTTTCGCTGCTTTTCTCATCATCCTGCTCAGTTCTAAGGGAACAGGGCAGGATGAGGGAGAGTCACCTACCCTACCAGTGCTGTGGGGGACTACTCTATAAATTGGGAGCCTCCTGCAGCTTCTGGGAGGGTAGGCAAGTACTGTATGAGTTGGTGTGGTTACCCTATTTATAATTTTGTGGAGCCACCACTGACCATATGGAATATGGAATGTATAACACGGAGAATACGCTAATAATTACATAAAATTGAGGAAGGCATATTTTAAGTTCTAGGATATTTAGGATCATTTTGCAGTTCATATCCCACTGACTGATGGTCGAAGAAAGCACAGGAACGCTAGGTTTGTCTTTGTACAATATTGTCTACATTCAGACATATTATAAAATACCAATGATTTGGCAATGCAATGGGAATATTGTCAGGATAGTTATGTCATTAATAAAAATGTTGTGCTGTTTTGATCTAGTGAGAACATTAAAGGTTCCCAAACCTGGGTGGAGCTCTGGGATGTTCCTCAAGGGAACCATCAGAAACTGGGATGTGAAGAATTTAAAATATTTTACTGTTGGAAGCCAGATTAGCAGAGAAGAGGGCTGCCAGCGAGCTTTAGACATTATGGCATTACTGCTTACAAGACATCAGGTTAGGGAAATGGTTATGGAGCTTCTCAAATTCTGTCTAGATCTCCACCCAAGTTCTGGCTCCTGGGGTAACATGCAGCATAATGTGTTGAGTAACAAATTAAGTAGAATCTTCAGTTTGAACTGCTGGCCCTTCATGACCGGATGACGTTGTGATCATCTATTCAGCATGTATTTCTGTCTAGATACTTTACGAAGATGGGAGTTTTATTCAAAGAATGGATGTGTCCTAAGCTGTCGTTGCTAACTAAAAAAAATATATATTATTTTAGTTTGGGGGGGGGGGGTGTAAGGCTCTCTGAAAGGGGGGCTCTACAGGCTTCTGGCCACATACTTGGATCATCCATAGACAAATGCTACTGATAACAGTGCCCTTATAATGCTATGAACAGAGCTGTACATGAAGGTGTCAACAACCTCGCTACCTTTGTGTGATGCCATTGCAAAATGCAAAGTGTTTAGGTCATAGCTGGCAGAGGAAACAAAATCTCCATGCTCGGGAACTGAAATGAACCCGGCGTATGCTGGGTCACCACACCCCTGCTCTACAATGATACTTACCTGTACCCTTGCTGGTCTCCTCTCCTGGAATGTCCCATCTCCATTGCATCAGTGAGAGACGTCTCAGGACATGCCACTGTGGATTATTATATAGAAAAGATATAAATTATAGGCTACATGACTCATTAAATCCCTCAAGGGTCCCTGTATAACCTTCCTTAAGACAATGAGCAGATAACTGAGGGGACTATGGGCCAGATTCTATAAGCTTCAAAAGTGATAAAATGGAGAGTGATAAACAGCCAGCCAATCAGCTCCTACCTGCCATGCCACATACTGTGTTTGAAAAATGTCAGGCAGGAGCTGATTGGCTGGCTGTTTATCACTCTCAATTTTATCACTTTTGAAGCTTATAGAATCTGGCCCTCATGAGCACAAAAGAGGTCATCAAGTCTAGTCCTGAATAAAAATGGCCATGGTCACTTTGTTTTAGATGGATGTTCTATGGATACACTTCTGTAATTTGCGAGCTCAGGTGCAAGTCCATAATGATGGTGTTGATGCAAAATAAATAATTGTGCCAATGTTGGTTACAGTGATGTAATAAACAGGCCAAACTTATAAGACCCTTAGAAGGGCATTGTCATTCTGATGAAGCTATATATAGGTTCTTGTTCACAGAAATGAAGTTCATGTTGATGTTTCCATAGTCCTGAAACCAATCTGCTCATCCTGAAGATTCTCCAGCTCCTGTCCTATGGCGTTAAGGTGGCCTTCTGCTAAGATAAGTAGGTTGAACTGAACACTCCAGTATAGGTGTCATGGCTGCAGGTTTCTGGCGCTAGTTCACGGAACTTACCTATCCAGGTGGTGGTAAGCCGGTGGAGGGGCATGCAAGATTTCATAGTCGGCAGGTGAGACAGGGGAGGGTAGAGGCATGCAGCATTAATTGTGTAATGGTGGTCTATGTTTGGAGTTCAAGTGTGTCTTTCAGGTGCTTGCATACTGGGCGCCGCCATGTTGGAGACCATCAGGTAATTACAAGTACCAATGGCCGGCTAGAGGGTTTCCTGAACCAATCATGGTGCGATGGTGATTGTAAACCTCTCCAGCCCTGAGGGAAGGTGCCAGTGTGACAAGTCACATGTCCAGAAGTTGCTCGTCACTGTGTTCCCCCTGCGGTCTGTAAATGAGTCCTGGTGCTCCATTAGGGCCCCTTGTCACCTTGTGCTAATCGTTTCCTGGTTACTCTTCCAACTCACCTTGCCTTTGTTACAAGTCCCTGCTGCCAGACATGCCAAAGTAAACCAGTAGGGTTATCCTGTTACCCTACACCTGATCTACAGCTTCGCAGCATCCTGGTAACCTGCACCTGCTCTACAGCTTTCGCGCATCCTGTTAACTTGCTCCTGCTCTCCAGCTTCACAGATCCTATTAACCTGCACCTGCATCCATACCACAGCTAAGTGTATCTGGAATGACTGGATTTGTTCAAGTGTATTATATTGACATTACTCCACAGCTCAACTGTGCATTGGCCCTGGTCTGCAGCTCAGGCTATTCATAATTCTAGTCTATCCTAAACACGGAACTGTTCATGCATCTATGTATATCCTGTATCATTGTTTGAATGAACTGTTGTATCATTCTATCTTTTTAAGCACTTAGGGCCTTATTCTAGTTCACTCTTTCTTACAAAATCATTCTTAGATGGACAACACCATGTGCACTGGAGGGGGGCAGATGTTACTTGTGCAGAGAGAATTAGATTTGGGTGGGGTTTTACTTCAAAGTGAGATCTATATTGCAGTGTAAAAATAAATCAGTCAGTATTTACCCTGCACAGAAACAAAATAAGATAACTCACCCAAATCTAATTCTCTCTGCACATTTTACAACTGCCCCCCCCCCCCCCCTGCAGTGCACATGCTTTTGTCCTTCTAAGAAGGAATTTGTCAGAAAGAGTGAATTAGAATAAGGCCCTTAGTGGTAACATTGGGCATGGCAACTCATTCACTATAATAAGTGTATACATGAGAACAAGGCATGGTCTACCATTAAGCAGCTGCCTAGGGTGCCAGGACCTCGGGAGGGTGCCACCAAGTCTGTCTATCACAGATTTAAGGAAGTCTATGAGGAAGACACCCTTGTACTTAATGAAGGAGTCGGCTGTGGAACTTCTAAGACACCACATCCACGCTTTCACTTGAGAGCCTGGATAGTGGGTATTGGTGGCACTGTGGGGTTAGGGAGGACCAGTGGAATGACTTCTCCAGCTAGCAAACACATCCCCTTGCTTGGTACCAAGGGGATTTGGGGAAGGGGGGCGTTCAGCCAGGTGGCGGGTGATGTTTCAGGGCTCGCTAAGCAGCAAACGACCGCTGTTTAGTGAACCTTGATGAATCAGGCCCACAATCTGCCCACGAATGGGAGTTTTTTTGATCTCCGTTGTTTCCTCCCATGTTACAGATACATTCTGCTAAGCTAATTGGCTTTTGATGATGTCAACACTAGTGTACAAGTTTGTCCATGTGGTACGGAATATAGATTGTAAATTCCAAATGGGGGACCTATGTGAATGAGTAAATATCTGTGCTACAAATGCTGCATTCAGGGGTTTATTCAATGTGGGGGTGAGCAGCTGACGGCGAGCGATGCGGCGAGCAGTGCCGTTTGCCTGCCGTCAATATTCAACGCTCCCCCCCTCACTCGCCATTTCCACCTCACCTCAGGGAGCAATCATTGAGTTTGGCCATCAAAACAGCAAGGCTCGCCGCTATATACAGCGTGCTCCTTGCATATGCGGTGAACCTCCTCGTTACGGGGAATCCTCGCCACCCTCTGATGAACTTCCCCGGAACATAGGATACGGCAAGCGGCCAGTGAGGGGGCTGGACAGCGAGGATGGCTTTTCCTCGTTAAAAGCCATCCTCGCCATACAAATCCCCCTTGCCGCCTTCTGAGGGTATTGAATACCGCCCAATGCTAATACAAAGTATAGCACTGCAATATGTGTGCCCACAGTATCCCTCACCACACACAATGTATATTTATACTTTCTATTATTGTCTGCACAGCATATTTTAGTTTTAGACAATGGCACACAGGAACGGTGGCCTTTAAAACACATAATATGTAGAGGGAATTGAAGTTTTGGGTATGTTTTCACTTTGCAAGGTGTCAGGAAAGAGATTTTATCCCCTGGTTGTCAAGTACACATAAGTATGAAATATGAATTATTCAGCACTACAGAACAACAAACCAGACCAAGACTATACAAAAAACCCACAAGCACCTCATTACGGCCCTTGTGGAGAAATGTGTTTATGCCATAAGTAGCACGCTCCCAATTTTTGCCATTTCTATCTCATATAAGTTATTTGAGACTTTCTTACTTTGTTTTTGTGCCAGCCGTGATCTTCCTGTCAGTGAAGCAACGGTTAAATAATGAAGGAGAATCTGCTGAGTTGTGACTATAATATGTAAACGGTTTCATGGCTGCAAGTCTTTTTCATTTCACCCTTCTGCTAAAATGAATGAGCTATGTAACAAATGACCAAATATAGTAAACTGTATATCTTATAATTATCCAGACAATTAAACAGGTTGTACTACAAAGGGAACTACTGTAATATAGTGTATTCATGCAGGATTACCCCCCTGCTGACAGAGGACACCGTCATGTTTATCATCTTGTATGGCAGAGGATGGGAAATCAGTAGTATGGGCCACGGCTACATGGGGCCCAGTAGATGAGAGGCCCCAGGTGCTCAGATTCACATGACTAAGGCTGAGGGGGATCAATGGAAATCAGGCAAGAGGGGGGCATCTACTTGGCAAGTGAAATACATCCATTCATAGCAATTATTGTGCACTTACGGTATTTGACACAAAACTATGCAATATAAATCCTATTAGTTGTAATATTTATATCATATTGCACCATTCAGATTCTGTAACTGTCCTACGGGAGATGTGGTCAGTTAGTGACAGTCAGGGCCACCAATAGAGGGGTGCTGTAGGTACAGCTGCCCCAGGTCCCGGCCTCTGGAAGAGCACGGGCAGCTCATTTTGACCACTGCAACCCACCCCCCACACACACACACACACACTGCCTCCACTGCGCTCTGAACAAAGCAGGTCCCAATGCACAGGCTTATTCAACCCAGACGGCCAATTAAAATGCTGCACCGGCTTTTGAGCCAATCAGAGCTCACGTACCGGCAGCCAATCAGAGCGGCTGCCGGTGCATGAGCTCTGATTTGTTCACCAGCTGGTGCTGCATTTTAATTGGCTATCCTAAATGAATAACTATCATTGTAAAGGACAGCTCCTAGCTCAAGAAATTCTTCATGCATATGGCATTAGTAAACACCCGATGTGGGTTTGTCGATAATAACCTCACCGCTGGGGAGGGGGGCACGTGTGTGGATGCAGCTTTGCCAATAATAAGCTGGGGTAGCGGGAGTGGATATTAATTTTACTTAAAGGAGGGGATGCTGGAGTCCATAATAACCATACTGCCAAGGGTGGAGGAAGGGCCGGAGCTCAAATATCGTTACCACCGGGAAAGAAGGGGGTGCATTCATATTGTCAGGTAACATGACAGCATAGACCACTCTGCATTTTTATGACAGAAAGCAGGGGACAGTGACCATTTGGATGCCTTCACAGAGCAGAGTCATGGAGCACATGCCTATTGAGCCACCCTTGTATCCATACTTTTCTCAAAAGCTTTCTATTGTCATTAACAGAACAAATAGAACCGTAAACTGAGCAGAAGCAGTTTTACCGCTTAGGTGTTGGTGGGTCCCAGGGGCACCTAGACACCAGTCACTGAAGCACAGTGGAAGTGTGCGGATGTTAATTTGCAGCCTCCTCCCTGCTTCATGCTTTTTTTTGTTGGCTGGGATGCACTGCTGAGTCTGTGTTGGCTGGGATGCACTGCGGAGTCTGTGTTGGCTGGGATGCACTGCTGAGCCTGTGTTGGCTGGGATGCACTGCTGAGTCTGTGTTGGCTGGGATGCACTGCTGAGTCTGTGTTGGCTGGGATGCACTGCTGAGCCTGTGTTGGCTGGGATGAACTGCTGAGTCTGTGTTGGCTGGGATGAACTGCTGAGTCTATGTTGGCTGGGATGCACTGCTGAGTCTGTGTTGGCTGGGATGCACTGCTGAGTCTGTGTTGGCTGGGATGCACTGCTGAGTCTGTGTTGGCTGGGATGCACTGCGAATTCTGTGTTGGCTGGTATACACTCCGAGGTGCTTGCAGCAGGGGGGCGTACCCGTACCCTGGGCGTGCCCGTGAAAACGCTGGGCGTCCCCATGTGAATGATATCGGCTTCCTGGCTTCTGGGGGTGGGCAGCTGACATCACCGGATGTCAGCTGCCCTCCCTGTTCTCTGAGCAGTTAGCCGCTAATTGAAGTGACCAGGGAGTGACTTAGATTAGTGAGCGCTTGAGAAATAATTTGATTAATTTTATTTAACCATCTGAACTCAAGCAGAGATATACTTAATATCTGGGCTGTAAGGGCAGACTTTGGGAAACCCTGCCTCAGTATGTCCACCTCTTTCAGTCATTTAAGATTTAGGGCTGCCCATCAGAAATGAGCTGCGATAGCTAAACGCTATTTACAGCGATAAGAGATGTCGTATTTGGGTTACTTACCATACTTTTCATGGTTAGACAATTGCGCCCAGACAAATGGTAAAATCCAGTGGAGGCTCCAGAGGGGGCTGCAACAACCTTCCAAAGGTTATAGGGCAGTGGTTAACAACCTCAGTCCACAAGGCGCACTAAGGGGTACATTTACTAATTTACTCAAAATCATTGCATCCTAGAAAATGATAGATATAATATAATTGGTTGCTATGGGCAACATCATCTCTTTTTATTTTTAGAAGCTTTAGTAAATTGACCTCTAACGGTCCAAATTAAAGTATAACCATGCTTGAGCAAAGAAGTTTACATCAAAATAACTAAGGTGCCCATTAAGTCACCTGTGCTCAAGTACAGCTAATCTTTAAAGACTGTTAGTGTGTCTTGAGGACCGAGATTGGGAGATACTGGTCTCCGGTGACATAAAAATAGGTGTGTCATATTATGTCGACATTCAGAATGTTAACAGGGCCGTTATGTAGACATGTACAATGTTGACAGTTAGAATGTGTACAGTGTGATATTGTATAGAAACCTAAGACTAACTCTAATTGAAGCCTAAGGGGTACATTTATTAAAACTTCTAAAAATGAAAAGAGGTGATGTTTCCCATAGCAACCAATCAGATTCTGGTCTATCGTTTCTCTGTTGCATCATATAAAAGGATTTGGTATGAAATATCGATGGTCAAAATCCCGACATTCAAAATCCAGACAAGGTCAAAATCCCGACATTCAAAATCCCGACACATAGAATGTAGTTAGTTGAAAAAGTATACATGATTTTCGGTTGACAGGTGGTGAGGTCGACATGGGTTTTCTCACTGTTTGTTGACCCAAATGTCAACACAGTCGACATGAACACAGTTTGAAGTCAACCGAAGCCTCCCATCGCTCGCGATGCTTCGAGCATGGTGCCTCGCTGAGCTCGGCACACTATTTTATTCTCCCACTACGCCCTAGTGGTAGGGCATGAAATACTGCCTGTCCGCACATGTCGGGTCAAAAAGCTGTGAAAAAAAAAATTTTTTGACCTCGCGACCTGTTGACCGAAAGTCATGTTGACTTTTTCACCTGTTTACATTCTATATGTCGTATTTTGACCTTGTCGGGATTTTAAATGTCGGTATTTTGACCTTGTCGTTATTTTGACCTTGTCGGGATTTTAAATGTCAGTATTTTGACCTTGTCGGGATTTTGACCGTCGGGATTTTGACTGCATTCCATATAAAACAATAAACATGTACCATACATACATGTTCCATACATACAGGTCTGGGTAAGATGAGACTTTTGGGAATAGAAGTATACAAATTGGAAAAGCGCTTTTGTAGAGTAATTTAGAATTTTAAATCCTTATTAGTACCTGACCTGAGTAATACCCCTTTCATGGCAATCCCTGGTCCCTGAACATGGGTAACAAGACACTTCAAACCTGTTCACACCACCTGGAGAGGACTTCATCCCGGTGAGCTGGCTCTCCAAAGGGTTTGAGCAGGAACCTTGTTGGTCCACCTGGTTTACCTGGTTAACCTTTCACACTGCTCTGTAACCCAGGACCTTTCTGGACCAACCCTTGTCATACCGAGCTGTGTCCGGCCTTTGGTGGACTTGCAAGGCTGCGAAATTTGCAGCCTTGCAGGTCAACTAGGATAAGGTCCACTGTCTGTGAGCTATACCCAGGGCCAGTGTAAGCAACCTCAGCGCCCCAGGCAGGGGATGGGGGGGCGCCCCACTGCTCCATCCACTGGGGGAGATTCAGGGTGCGGGCGCCACTCACGGCGGGGGACACTAAACGGGGGGACGGCGTTCTGCTGCCAACCTGTTCCACGGGTGGGGGGTTTGTGGTGCCACTCACCTGCACAGGGGAAGGGGGGTGCGGCAACCCCACCGCTCACCCACCGCTGACCTGCTCCAGGTTCCACTGGCGAGTACTGACTAAGCTACAACTGACATTTGTACACAGAAACGAGCCGTCATTTTGGTAAGGAAGCAGAGATGACAGTTTAGCCATAGACTCATTCTTAAAAGCTTCTGTTTTTTTTTCTTTATTTTACAATATTATCTATTTTAAATGGTGTCTGGTGTCAAATGTAAATGTTACAGATATTTAATTAAACACAACAAATGGAGAACAGGTGTTAGGAAACATGGTAATAAATTAGGATATAACTTACAAAAAAAAAGCCAAACATTTTAGTAACAGTGTACCAAATTAATAAGGAGTACAAAATAAAAAGCAACTAATCACAATAATATATGGGTAATTCCATTCTGTAATGTTAATGATAGCTATACGATGTTCACTCGATTAATAAAGTTGATAATGAAATTGACCATTTTTTTTTAAAATGTACGCACATTGAAGAATTAAACATTTGCCAAAAGTGGAATGGAAGTTTTAGCACCAAAAAGATGTCTCTTTTTTTTTTTTGCACAACACTTCCAGTTCCTAAAACGAATTGGCCCTTTTATCCCACAAATCATTTTCATTTGTTCCAATGTAAAAAAAATAATAATAAAAAAAACCTCAAAAAGTAGCTTTTGTACCATGTTACTATTTTGTAGCAGCAGCGGAATTTTTATTTTATTACATAATATAATATTGGGTACAGTCCAATTTTGAGAATTTTTTTTGCTTTAAAAAAACGTCCAAATATTTTTGTTTGTAGTCACTTTCCTATTATCGCTAGTTCACTGTTGTTCCGAAGGCCAAACTTAGTGTGGCTTTACTCAAGACACGAATACACACGACTCCGTTATTTTAGCACCAGGCATAAAGCAATACACATTGATATAAACTGTTAATATCCGTTTCCTTTGAGGTAACATTAATTTCATCAAACTTTAAATATAAGATAAATCCAATAACAATTATAATGCAAGCAAGTCCTCATCTCACAAGCGACACTTCCTAGCGTGCACCACAACCGCAACAATATGAAATGACTGATTCATCCTATTTGAAACTTTGTGCCAAGAGGTAGCATCATATACTGTAATCCAGATTGTGACAAATGATGTATTTGTCTGGAAGCAATGTATCCCCTATTCCAGGAGTGGCCAAACCTGTCCTCAAAATCTACCAGCAGTTCATGTATTTCAGGCAACCTGTGGATCTATAGTAGGAATGAATGCAGCAGGTTTGAAAATGTGACAGTTAGTAATGACTACAGCTGTGCCCCAGCTAGGTGCTCTGGGGAAAGTGACAGTTAGTAATGACTACAGCTGTGCCCCAGCTAGGTGATTTGGAAAACGTGGACCGTTGGTAAATCTTGAGGACCGGTTTGGCCACCCCTGCCCTATTCTTTATGGTTGGCTTTACTTCACATTAGAAAATACATAAGTGAACATAACGAACCTAACTTTCATCAACGTATTTAATTAGTACTTAACAAAGATCAGTACGATCTCTTTGTGCTGGTTGGGGGCTGTGGAGGACTCCATAATACTGTTTGCATAAAACAATGGTAAAAGGAAGTACAACAAAGATGAAGGTGTTGGTATACGAAGCGCAGAATCAATGATTTGCGGTTAAGAACTGGACATTAATGACTTCTATTGAAATTTAGGGGTGGAGCAATGAAGAAGTGAGCAGGAGGAGAAGTAGCCCATGGCAACCAATCTGCACTGAAGTAACATCTATAATTTGCAAAATATAAAATTATACAGAGCAGCTGACTGGCTGCCATGGGCCACTTCTCATCTGGCTCACTTCTCGTCTCTTATCACTGTTTCATACATCTACCCCTTAGATCTCTTCATATGACAAATGTTTCCTGAAAACTAGGCCTGTTGTGGAACCCGGAACATTTCAGTTCTTTAACACAGTCCCTAATTCATGTTTGTATGCAATGCAAACGTTCATACTATGGAGAACAGGTCAGGCTGCGCAGTGCTGCGATCACCCTGCACACACACAAACACACAAACATACACACCAATGTGCTTTTGAAATTGCGCTCTCTCTGAGAACTTTAATGAAGAGTGATGGACATGAAGGTACCATTTCAGGGGCATTAATGGGGAGTGGTGGCAAAAATGCAGGTGCGTCATAGCTGTTTTCGGGGCATGTACCTCCCTTTAGCTGTGATCATGTACATAGAGAAATATGACACCAGTGTTGATACCACCACGGTCAGCAATACTGTAGGTCTAACCTTAAGGTTAATGTAGGCTGGAAATGTGTACACAGTTGCAAATGAGTTTGCAATTACTCCAGTTGGCGTCTTTTTATTTCAAGGCAGAAGCTTCACTGGCTAACTTTAGTAATTCCTTAGCGTAAAAGATTGCAGCTGCATAGGCACTTGCATACAAATATGAATGAGGCCCACAGTACTCATTACATCGCTCTATGAAACAGGGCTTCCCAAATGTAGTTCTGCAATAGCCATGTCCAACGTTTAAGTTATCACAATAAATTACCGGGGGCTCTTTAATATTTCCAGCACTCCTGCAAGAACAGGAGAACACCCATGCAGAAACTTGTAGGCCTGTGCTGCTCAAGCGGAGTCAGTGTGACATCATTCTGGGATGCCAAGTGTCATTGGGCCATTACTGGGATGCCAAGTGTCATTGGGCCATTACTGGGATGCCATGTGTCAGTGGGCCATTACTGGGATGCCATGTGTCAGTGGGCCATTACTGGGATGCCATGTGTCAGTGGGCCATCATTCTGGGATGCCAAGTCTCAGTGGGCCATCATACTGGGACCCAAAAAAAGCTACTTGCCCACAGCATAAAAAAAGGCAAATCTTTCCCTAGAAAAGTAGGGGAGGGTGGGCCCCTACAATCGGGGTGTTAGGCCTGCTGCTCACACAAAGAAAGGGTCAAGTCCCAATCAAATTGTCAAGAAAGAAATAGAAAAAAAAAGGTGGAGCGCTAATATAATATTATATTCATGATTTAATAGGTTAATATTATATTAGCGCTCCACCTTGTTTTTTCTTTTTTGCCCACAAAATGTGTGACATATCTGACGATCAGGGAACACAGAAAAACTTTTTGCAGTTAGTGTAAACTGATCATTGGGACAAACTTGCAAAGTAAAACACAATCATACATCTAAATGCAAGAGAAAAGGCCACACCCTTGCATTTTCTTAAAATAAACATCCAATTTTCTATGCTGCATATGGCGGAGACACTTGCGTCTACATTGTCTGGGCAGTGCTACACCTTTCAACCACCCCTACCACATGTAAACGTGGGTCAGAAGCGTGTCCCCAATGTGGTTGGCAGGAATGTGCGGTGTGGACACGATCTTATGGATTTAGAAGAATTAGGGGATTGCTCTGGGAATATTTTATCCCATTTTTTATGCTGTTTGGACTTGGAAAGTTTCACTTGAAATTTCATTACATAATTCACAAATTCATGTTTGAAAACGAATCATACTGTTATTAGCATTAACGTGATTTACTGGGTCCTCTCTAGTGATATTTGGAACTCAACATAATTGAAACAATTGAATGGATTTGTTTAGAAAGTCGGAGACGGTATGAAACAGGGCTGTTTTCCTAGACTAAGTGGTTTACACTTTGTTACATGGTGCCTTATTGTCATGGGGTCCTGATCAACATTACACAGTGTTTGGAAGCTTCAGACGCGTGACTAAGGCTACTGAATAGGAGGATACGGACATCTTATATACATTTTTAACAGTAATTATATCACTAAACATGTGCAAGAAAGGTGCAACAATCTGATTTCAACAAGTGCACCAGGAAAACCCTAAAACCACCCTGAAGTCACCAACTGATGCACGCTGAGCACAAATGAAATAAAGTGCTTTAGGCAAAAGGTACTTTTTTCTTTTTTTGTTTTGCAACAATTTTACTTTGAAAATGTTCGATGGTAAATAGATGCTCCAATATTTAGAAGACAAGCTTAGGTTTCATTCTAATGACACCAAGTGGTCATCAAAAGCTTCTCTTACAAATATTCATAAATGATATATATAGATATAGCAGAAAGTGAGGTGCTGGTGTATATGGAATCAAGATACATTAAAAGTCCTAATGAACAGGGTCTTCATGAATTGAAGTTTTATCTAGAATGATCCTTCTATTGGATATAGTGCATCTGATGTTTCAAAAAAAATAAAAAAAATTTTTTTTTAATTTTTACTTTATGCACTTTAAGACTTGTCTTTATGGCAATGGTGTATTTGTGTATTGGCTACACCAGTAGACCGTGGGGAGTTACAAAATGTACATGGTTAATTGTTTTAGGAATTATTGAGAACTTCTCATTGAACTATGCAACGGACAGAGAGAAGACATAGAAAAAGTACAATAATCTAGAAAAAAAAATATTTTTAAAACCTGTTTTAAATATATTTATATGACCTAATAAGAAAGATAGCACCAATGCCAACTGTTCTCCTATATTTTTCACATTAGCAAAATAGCGGATTGCAGGCAAAGTGTTACTTTTTTTTTCTTTTTTGTATGCTTTTCTTTTTAATAGACATTCAAATGTTCTTCCTAAGGTGGCTTTCACCTACTTTGAGTGAGTTTTATACCCGCCATGTATCATCTATGCAGGTATTAGATAATGCACCTCTGAATACTGACAATTGTATACCATTATATACGTAATTTGCTTCACAGCAGTATTACAGAAAAAAACAAACTATGAAGTAGAATTCAGGCAGAATAACAAAATACACCTATTTTAGTTCTGATTTATAATTGCTTCTTAAATAACATTTCAAAGCCAGTTTTTATAACTTAAATTGTGGTGCTGTAAAATTGAGATAAAATAATTATAACTTTTTGCTATGACTTAAAGAATTTTCTCTCTCTTCAGTCATAACAGCTACATTGAAAAAAAAAAGTTTTAAATACAAATTGATTCAGTGTCATTTTGCGAGTCCATCATAAAAATGGTTCAAGGAGGTAAGCTCGGTGATTGTGGTAAATCGGGGGAACACAAACGTCCCATAGTCTGCTTTGTTCGACTGTTTCCAAGTGTTCCAATTTGGCTCTTCTCCTTGTTGGGGTGTCCAGCACTTTGGATAAGAAATTCACTTCACAGAAGTTAAAAAATATTGAAATCCTGTCAGCTGGGGCTGACGAGTGGTTATGTTGTACACAGGGTAATCCCATTTCAAGGACATTACTCTCACTCCCCCTCTGTGACTCTCTGGGTAGTGGACTCTTTCTCCACAACAGTGGATAACAAAAATGCGCTCTCTTCCACGTGCCGTGTTGTGGGTCAATGTCCTTGGCAAGTTTTGCAACACATTTGCCGGAAGTATGCGCGACTGCAGAACTTGAACTTCAGCACCAGTGGGCAATACGCCACTTTGTTCACATCTTTGCATTCTGGGGGGAAACAAAGCATGAAAAGACTAATTAATAACCCCAATTATTTAATAGTTTTTTTTTTCAAACAAAATATTGTGACCCATATATAGACTGGCTTTACATCTACCTGCAGTGCGAGGATTTATAGTGGAATAGGGCAGACATGTTTTATTCACGTATATGTAGACTTGAACATAAAGTAGCATTAGTAATAACCCTCACACAGCGCTGCGGTAAGAAGCCCATAGGCTTCTATAGGGTATCGCCAGCAAAAGCTGGCGATTATTTCCGCAGCGCTGACCCAGCATGCGAAAATGCAGTGAAAACCCAGTTAAAAGGGTTTTACCGCATTTTTGTTTTAGAGCATCTCCCCCCAGAAATTGTAGGTAGGAGTAGAAATGGACTGGGGGTAGGGTGGACAGATTGCTGGCTAAAAAAAGCACAGCTCAAAGTGAAAGTACAAACTGTCACAGTGCAAAGTGAAAGTACAAACAGTCACAGCTCAAAGTGAAAGTACATTTCAGAAGCCATCATTTTGAAGAGCTTTTAACTAGTTATTGAATGTTCACTGCTATTTAGGGTGCAATTGAAATTTCCCTACATTATGTAAATTGCTCTATCTTGACCTCCATCTGCATTCTTAGTCATGTATCAGGCTATACCAGGCCTGGTCAACCTGTGGCTCTTCAGCTGTTGTGAAACGACAAATCCCTGCCTCAGTTTTACTATTAGGGAATGATAAAACTGTGGCACAGCATGCTGGGGTTTGTAGCTGGAGAGCCACAGGATGGCCAGGCCTGGGCTTTACTGTTTATGGGCCAGATGCACCAATATTCAAAAGTGTTAAAATGGAGAGTGATAAACAACCAATCAGCTCCTGCCTGACATTTTTCGAACACAGTCAGGTGGGAGCTGATTGGCTGGCTGTCATGTTTCGCTGAACCTCTCAGTGAGAAATGTCACGTTTCGCTGAACCTCTCAGTGAGAAATGTCATGTTTCGCTGAACCTCTCAGTGAGAAATGTCACGTTTCGCTGAAAATCTTAGTGAGAAATGTCATGTTTCGCTGAACCTCTCAGTGACAAATGTCATGTTTCGCTGAACCGCTCAGTGACAAATGTCATGTTTCGCTGAACCTCTCGGTGAGAAATGTCATGTTTCCCAGAACCTCTCGGTGAGAAATGTCATGTTTCCCAGAACCTCTCAGTGAGAAATGTCATGTTTCCCTGAACCTCTCAGTGACAAATGTCATGTTTCGCTGAACCTCTCAGTGACAAATGTCATGTTTCCCTGAACCTCTCGGTGAGAAATGTCATGTTTCCCTGAACCTCTCGGTGAGAAATGTCATGTTTCCCTGAACCTCTGTGAGAAATGTCATGTTTCCCTAAACCTCTCAGTGAGAAATGTCATGTTTCGCTGAACCTCTCAGTGAGAAATGTCATGTTTCCCTGAACCTCTCAGTGAGAAATGTCATGTTTCCCTGAACCTCTCAGTGAGAAATGTCATGTTTCGATGAACCTCTCAGTGAGAAATGTCATGTTTCGATGAACCTCTCAGTGAGAAATGTCATGTTTCCCTGAACCTCTCAGTGAGAAATGTCATGTTTCCCTGAACCTCTCAGTGAGAAATGTCATGTTTCGCTGAACCTCTCAGTGAGAAATGTCATGTTTCCCTGAACCTCTCAGTGAGAAATGTCATGTTTCGCTGAACCGCTCAGTGAGAAATGTCATGTTTCCCTGAACCTCTCAGTGAGAAATGTCATGTTTCGATGAACCTCTCAGTGAGAAATGTCATGTTTCGATGAACCTCTCAGGGAGAAATGTCATGTTTCGCTGAACCGCTCAGTGACAAATGTCATGTTTTATTCACGTATATGAAGACTTGAACATAAAGTAGCATTAGTAATAACCCTCACACAGCGCTGCGGTAAGAAGCCCATAGGCTTCTATAGGGTATCGCCAGCAAAAGCTGGCGATTATTTCCGCAGCGCTGACCCAGCATGCGAAAATGCAGTGAAAACCCAGTTAAAAGGGTTTTACCGCATTTTCGTTTTAGAGCATCTCCCCCCAGAAATTGTAGGTAGGAGTAGAAATGGACTGGGGGTAGGGTGGACAGATTGCTGGCTAAAAAAAGCACAGCTCAAAGTGAAAGTACAAACAGTCACAGCTCAAAGTGAAAGTACATTTCAGAAGCCATCATTTTGAAGAGCTTTTAACTAGTTATTGAATGTTCACTGCTATTTAGGGTGCAATTGAAATTTCCCTACATTATGTAAATTGCTCTATCTTGACCTCCATCTGCATTCTTAGTCATGTATCAGGCTATACCAGGCCTGGTCAACCTGTGGCTCTTCAGCTGTTGTGAAACGACAAATCCCTGCCTCAGTTTTACTATTAGGGAATGATAAAACTGTGGCACAGCATGCTGGGGTTTGTAGCTGGAGAGCCACAGGATGGCCAGGCCTGGGCTTTACTGTTTATGGGCCAGATGCACCAATATTCAAAAGTGTTAAAATGGAGAGTGATAAACAACCAATCAGCTCCTGCCTGACATTTTTCGAACACAGTCAGGTGGGAGCTGATTGGCTGGCTGTCATGTTTCGCTGAACCTCTCAGTGAGAAATGTCACGTTTCGCTGAACCTCTCAGTGAGAAATGTCATGTTTCGCTGAACCTCTCAGTGAGAAATGTCACGTTTCGCTGAAAATCTTAGTGAGAAATGTCATGTTTCGCTGAACCTCTCAGTGACAAATGTCATGTTTCGCTGAACCGCTCAGTGACAAATGTCATGTTTCGCTGAACCTCTCGGTGAGAAATGTCATGTTTCCCAGAACCTCTCAGTGAGAAATGTCACGTTTCGCTGAACCTCTCAGTGAGAAATGTCATGTTTCGCTGAACCTCTCAGTGAGAAATGTCACGTTTCGCTGAAAATCTTAGTGAGAAATGTCATGTTTCGCTGAACCTCTCAGTGACAAATGTCATGTTTCGCTGAACCGCTCAGTGACAAATGTCATGTTTCGCTGAACCTCTCGGTGAGAAATGTCATGTTTCCCAGAACCTCTCGGTGAGAAATGTCATGTTTCCCAGAACCTCTCGGTGAGAAATGTCATGTTTCCCTGAACCTCTCAGTGAGAAATGTCATGTTTCGCTGAACCTCTCAGTGACAAATGTCATGTTTCGCTGAACCTCTCAGTGACAAATGTCATGTTTCGCTGAACCTCTCAGTGAGAAATGTCATGTTTCCCAGAACCTCTCGGTGAGAAATGTCATGTTTCCCAGAACCTCTCAGTGAGAAATGTCATGTTTCGCTGAACCTCTCAGTGAGAAATGTCATGTTTCGCTGAACCTCTCAGTGAGAAATGTCATGTTTCCCTGAACCTCTCAGTGAGAAATGTCATGTTTCGATGAACTTCTCAGTGAGAAATGTCATGTTTCCCAGAACCTCTCAGTGAGAAATGTCATGTTTCGCTGAACCTCACAGTGAGAAATGTCATGTTTCGCTGAACCTCTCAGTGAGAAATGTCATGTTTCCCTGAACCTCTCAGTGAGAAATGTCATGTTTCGATGAACTTCTCAGTGAGAAATGTCATGTTTCCCTGAACCTCTCAGTGAGAAATGTCATGTTTCCCTGAACCTCTCAGTGAGAAATGTCATGTTTCGATGAACCTCTCAGTGAGAAATGTCATGTTTCCCTGAACCTCCCAGTGAGAAATGTCATGTTTTGATGAACCTCTCAGTGAGAAATGTCATGTTTCGCTGAACCTCTCAGTGACAAATGTCATGTTTCGCTGAACCGCTCAGTGACAAATGTCATGTTTCGCTGAACCTCTCAGTGACAAATGTCATGTTTCCCTGAACCTCTCGGTGAGAAATGTCATGTTTCCCTGAACCTCTCGGTGAGAAATGTCATGTTTCCCTGAACCTCTGTGAGAAATGTCATGTTTCCCTGAACCTCTCAGTGAGAAATGTCATGTTTCGATGAACCTCTCAGTGAGAAATGTCATGTTTCCCTGAACCTCTCAGTGAGAAATGTCATGTTTCGCTGAACCTCTCAGTGAGAAATGTCATGTTTCCCTGAACCTCTCAGTGAGAAATGTCATGTTTCGCTGAACCGCTCAGTGAGAAATGTCATGTTTCCCTGAACCTCTCAGTGAGAAATGTCATGTTTCGATGAACCTCTCAGTGAGAAATGTCATGTTTCGATGAACCTCTCAGGGAGAAATGTCATGTTTCGCTGAACCGCTCAGTGACAAATGTCATGTTTCCCTGCACCTCTCAGTGAGAAATGTCATGTTTCGCTGAACCTCTCAGTGAGAAATGTCATGTTTCCCTGAACCTCTCAGTGAGAAATGTCATGTTTCGATGAACCTCTCAGTGAGAAATGTCATGTTTCGATGAACTTCTCAGTGAGAAATGTCATGTTTCCCTGAACCTCTCAGTGAGAAATGTCATGTTTCCCTGAACCTCTCAGTGAGAAATGTCATGTTTCGATGAACCTCTCAGTGAGAAATGTCATGTTTCCCTGAACCTCTCAGTGAGAAATGTCATGTTTCGATGAACCTCTCAGTGAGAAATGTCATGTTTCGCTGAACCTCTCAGTGACAAATGTCATGTTTCGCTGAACCGCTCAGTGACAAATGTCATGTTTCGCTGAACCTCTCAGTGACAAATGTCATGTTTCCCTGAACCTCTCGGTGAGAAATGTCATGTTTCCCTGAACCTCTCGGTGAGAAATGTCATGTTTCCCTGAACCTCTGTGAGAAATGTCATGTTTCCCTGAACCTCTCAGTGAGAAATGTCATGTTTCCCTGAACCTCTCAGTGAGAAATGTCATGTTTCCCTGAACCTCTCAGTGAGAAATGTCATGTTTCGCTGAACCTCTCAGTGAGAAATGTCATGTTTCAATGAACCTCTCAGTGAGAAATGTCATGTTTCAATGAACCTCTCAGTGAGAAATGTCATGTTTCGCTGAACCGCTCAGTGAGAAATGTCATGTTTCCCTGAACCTCTCAGTGAGAAATGTCATGTTTCGATGAACCTCTCAGTGAGAAATGTCATGTTTCGATGAACCTCTCAGGGAGAAATGTCATGTTTCGCTGAACCGCTCAGTGACAAATGTCATGTTTCCCTGAACCTCTCAGTGAGAAATGTCATGTTTCGCTGAACCTCTCAGTGAGAAATGTCATGTTTCGATGAACCTCTCAGTGAGAAATGTCATGTTTCTCTGAACCTCTCAGTGAGAAATGTCATGTTTCCCTGAACCTCTCAGTGAGAAATGTCATGTTTCCCTGAACCTCTCAGTGAGAAATGTCATGTTTCGCTGAACCTCTCAGTGAGAAATGTCATGTTTCGATGAACCTCTCAGTGACAAATGTCATGTTTCGCTGAACCTCTCAGTGAAAACAACACAAAGAGTAAACACTTGATAATAAAATATTTCAGCATATTTTCATGCACAGCAACTATTTGCTGAATTTAACAAGTTGAACAGAACAGTGAATGTGGCATGCACACAAGTTTGGGCATCCTTCCAGCGGTTTCATTATGAGCCTCAAGTCTGGACCTATTAGGCCTTAAATAAAGCCAGATGTAGACACTGCTAAAGTAGAAAACATGCTGTAACCCAAGGAACATCTCAGGATGTTCTGCCTGCTCTCCACAGCCAAAAGTTCCTCTATGTAGACAACTAAGGAACTGAAAATAAAAATAATTGATCATTATGAATCCGAGGAAGAGATCTGTATACACTTCCAGCTTGCAATTTCACTGACAGAAACATCATCCAGAAATGGAAATGAAGGGGAATAGTGGCAGCCAGGACAGGGTCTAGAAATCCCCACAAATGTGATAGGACTACTCGTAACCTGGTCAGGCAAATCAGAATCCATCTACTGTATCACTGCTGGGGACCTACAGATGGTGCAGAACAGAGGTTCTTAAACTCGGTCCTCAGGACCCCACACAGTTCACTTTTTGCAGGTCACCCGGCAGGTGCACAGGTGCACTCATTACTCATTGACACTCATTGAGATTTAAAAGATTTACAGGTGGAGCTAATTATTTCACTTGTGATTCTGTGAGGAGACCTGTGAAACATGCGCTGTGTGGGTTTTTGAGGACAGAGTTTGAGAACTTGTGGTGTAGACAATATCAGAGAAGAGGTCCCCAGGTCCATAGTACAAAGGTTGTTGCCATCAATAAAACCTTTTGGTACTTGTTTCCTAGCACGGCCACAATCACGGCCATCGGGGGTAATTTTTAGTGGCCTGCGACGCGACCGACGCGATGCCCCCGATTTTGCCATTGAAATGCATTGAAAACAGTGAAAATCGCGTCGGTCGGGTCGTATGCGGCCAAAAATGCTTAAATGGTCCACCCGCGATGGCCGCGATTTCCCCATAGGGAACAATGTTAAATGCCTCAATTTACCCGCGATGACCGCGATTTCCCATAGGAAACAATGTTAAATGGGTCAATTTACCCAAATCATCATAGGGAAGAATGGTAAATGGGCCAGAAACCCCCCAAAAAAACCCTGAACATTAACATGTCCCCCCAAAAGTAGTTCACGCCACCCCGCGATCAACGTGAACCCGAAGCGTGGCGAGCGCAGCGAGCCCGCGAGGGGCGGCGGTACCCGTCCTCCGACCTTTTCATACCCCCACTATCCACGTCGGCGTGGAGTTGAGAATAGAACGCCGACGTGGATAGTGGGGGTATGAAAAGGTCGGAGGACGCGTACCGCCGCCCCTCGCGGGCTCGCTGCGCTCGCCACGCTTCGGGTTCACGTTGATCGCGGGGTGGTGTATAGTACTTTTGGGGGGACATGTCAATGTTCAGGGTTTTTTTGGGGGGTTTCTGGCCCATTTACCATTCTTCCCTATGATGATTTGGGTAAATTGACCCATTTAACATTGTTTCCTATGGGAAATCGCGGTCATCGCGGGTAAATTGAGGCATTTAACATTGTTCTCTATGGGGAAATCGCGGGCATCGCGTCTGGCCCATCGCACCCGATTTTTTAGTGCATGCGATGCCCGCGATGGCCCCGATTTTACCCCCGATGACCGCGATCATGATCGCCACACTATATAAAGTCAACTCTATCCCGACGTGGATAGTGGGGGTATGAAAAGGTCGGAGGATGCGTACCGCCGCCCCTCGTGGGCTTGATGCGCTCGCCACGCTTCGGGTTGGCGTTGATAGTGGGGTGGCGTTAACAATGTGGGGGCATTTAACATAGTCATTACCCATCAGGGTGGGTGTACAATCAAAAATCGGGTCTGGGGGGGCATTTAACATAGGAATCAGGCATCTGGGTGCCTGTACAATTCAAAATCGGGTCCAATCGCGTCGCATCGCATGCGATCAGACAGCAATAAAATGAGCGTAGTATAAAGCCACAGACCAAATGTCTGATGATGTTATTTTTGAAATACGGCCATGGTGTCATATTTTTGAAGCGCTCTCCAGAAAAAATGCCAGCCACTGCTATCGTCTGCACTCCATTTCTTCAGGCAGAGGGGCGCACATAAAATCAGGCCCCCTCATTTGTTGAAACATCTAACATGGACTGAATTCCCAGAGAACTAACAGCATCTGTGCAGATAAATAAAGAATGATGGCATACACCAGATTATGTACCACTGGTTAAATGGTCAATTAAGTTGACCTCAACTTTATATAGAATCTAGGGTACTCTTCCCCCATATGAAAAACTGCCACTAGATGGCGAAATTCAATTCTGTTGTGGGGCAAGGGACACGGGAGACACATTTCTGCTTGCAGCCCGTTAATCGCAATTGTCTATTTGGACTTGGAGAGCACGATTTGTGTGTGCGGCACAATTGAATTGCTCCATTGCTTGTTCTAACAATTGAATCTCCCTCATTAGGTATACGGTCTCTAGGTTGACATGCAGTAGGTCGACCACTTAAGGTCCCCATTATGTCATGCATTTAGTATGCACCTATGAGCCATGAAAAGTCTCTTTCCTGCTCTCATGTACATTTTTTTTTTTGTGGAATTAAAATGTATAAAACAAAAAATAAACCCCCATTATAAAACCTGAAGACATAAAGTCACAATAACACAGTACAGAATTCACTCTTGAACAAAAAAATTATTATTATTTTTTTTTTTAAACGAAATAGCTTTAACCCATCATATATCCCATTGTTCTTAGAAAACGTCTGCTTGTGGCTTCAGTACTATTTAAAGTATTCAATGAAGAATGAGTCTAGCTAGGAAATAGTTTAGTCTACTGCAGACCCGTCTTGACTCACCATTTTGAAGGAAATGAAAACCAGTACTGCATGTTTTTCGTTGTCTCGTGTCTGCTTTATTCACTCTTCCTATTACTTGCTTTGCTTACCTGCTCTGGTACACACATTGCTTACATGGATTAGACCAGACGGTACTTATGTAATATCTGGGCTCCCGTTCTTCTTATGAGACCGCGTCCGCTCGCCACGCTTCGGGCGCGGTGGCTTGCTGTGCTCGCCACACTATATATAATAAACTCCATGCGTAGTTGGATAGTAGGGGTATGAAAAAATGGGGTGCGTTTAACATGGGAGCCCAGATAATACATAAGTACCGACCAGACAATGCACTGTGCAGAATGGCAGCAATACTCACCCTCTGTGTTTGAGATCGGGCTGCTGTCACATTTGCTTTCACACTGTTGCATTGACGGAGGGCGAACAGCTTCCGGACAGTCACTAGACGCTTGCCCCGTATAGGAGAGACACTGTACTGTTCTCATCTGCTGTCCCAGACCACAGTGTGCAGAGCACTAATGGATACAACAAGAGGAGAAGGTTATATTATGCACCATTACACAAGTACAATGCCTTTGTACAGATGTGTTCACATACACCTATCCTTAAATTGTGCCAAACAGCCCCATTTAGGGGGGTATTCAATCTTGGATTCCGACTTTCAAAAAGTTATGACAGTTGGAATCCTGGCCAATTTCCACCCAGCTCGACAGTTTGTCGTCAGGCGGAATTCAATGTTCTGTCTGCTGAGTGTTGAAAAGGGGGCGTGTCGGCGAAAACGGCCAAGGATTGATGAGAAACAGACGTGAATTTGACAATACATGGCCGCTTCTGACAAAACAGATCCGACTTGTTTATAAGTCGGATATGTTTTGTCGAAATCCGCCTTCGATGCTGTCGGAAATGGCAGTATTTAATAGGTGACAGGCGTTATTTCCCCTGTTGAAAACAGCTCCCAGGATTGAATACCATGTATGAAACCCATGGGGAGTCTCGTAAAATGTGCAGACCCCACCCCCAGAAGGAGGGCCTTTCTGAATCACCCCCTACATTATAAGCAAACACAGACAAAAGGCTGAGGTAAAAGTACCCAAAATTTGCACCAAACAGCCCATTTAGGGCGGTATTCAATCTTGGATTCCGACTGTCAGAATGTTGGCCCGTATTCACGGCCTGTTTTTGTCTAGCCTGACAGTTTCTCGTCAGGCGGAATGCAATGATTTGCCTACCGAGTGTCGAAAAGGGGGCGCGTTGGCAAAAACGGGTGTGGATTGTCGAGCAACGACCTTGAATTCGACAACCCGCACCCTTTTCTGACAAAACAGATCCGATTTGTTTTAAAATCGTATCTGTTTTGACGAAATCCGCCCTCAATGCTGTTGGAAATGGCAGCATTTAATAAGTGGCGGGCGCTATTTCCCCTGTCGGAAATTGCACCTGGGATTCAATACCATGTGTGAAACTCATGGGAGGCCCATAAAATGTGCAGAACCCCCCACCATCGGAACAGTGCCTTACTGAATCACCCCCAATAGGCAAACAAAGACACAATGCTGAGGTAAAGGTACACAATCTAGGGTAAACGGGCAACCGACGGGTCCAATAGGAGTGACTCGCTCTATTTTATACCAATTCCTATACAATATACTTGGCTTCCACAATAAGTGCAAGACAGGTGATCAGCCTGGATGCCGAGCACAGTCATCTCCCATTTATACTCCGTGGTGCACCTAAGACTCTGATTACATGTAGGGAATGTGGATAGACCATGCATAAAATACCCTTGGAGCTAGTTGCCAGCTGTACATTGTACCAGCAAAATTTATATTCTCCATAATGGATATTAATGGCTTGCGAATATTTCAGTGGTCAATACATCATGGAAAGAGCACATGAACTGTGGTGGCTTGTGTACTGCCCAGGGCCAATGGCCACTTTTATCCTCCTCTACACTGAGTGACTTCATAGTTCAGCTGCAGATGTTGTCAATGGGACATCCGGAATACTAACATCAATCTGCATCAAACATTCTAAGAGTCAGAGATCTGAGTGCTCAGGACATCATAGAAGGTTGCTAAAAGAGGCCTGGACAGTGGTTCCTACCTTCTCTAGTGTAAGTCAGAAGGAATATATGTGTTTGTACTCCCTTTTAGATTAAACCCTACTGATGTGCTCTTCTTCCTTTTCAGTTACTACACTGTCCGTGGAATACATGGCTAGAAATGTGAAACAGAAGTATACTGTGTACAGTATGCAAGATTTCATTCTGAATCTCACGCTGATAGAACATAGACAGCAGAACTCTTTATTCCTATGCTTTAAAGGACAATGAGGTACATTTCAGTGAACATTGCTTATGTTACCTACCTGCCCCCATTCTCCAGTAACCCACCGGGGAGGCGGACATCGCCCCAGACTGCAGCGTATACGGACCGGAGGCTTGCTTTCTTCAGGACAGTTTGTGGCAGGAAATGTTTTGGAGAGGTCGCTGCTTTTGCACTGAACTATCCGGTGTTTAAACCCAGGACCGCATTTGGGAGTACACTACAATAGACAAGAAACATAGCGGCTTAATAGTGATATCACATTTACTTGTATATTACATACAGTGACTCTGCATGCTGCTTAATTATCACTCAGATGCCTTCACTTATACAGACTAGGCACAGAAGCTAAGAAAATGAGCAGATGTAAAGAGAGAGGACCCTGCATTTAGTTATAAGGCAATTTGTGCTAAATGTAGAAGCACCATGTATAACTATATACTGTAGAAGCACCAATCGCATGTATAACTACATATAAGCACCAATTACATGTATAACAACATAGAAGCACTAAACATATATATGTATGTATATGTGGGGTGGGGATGCAGTCAATTTCCCGGCAGTCGGAATCCCGGCGTTTAGAATCCAGACGCTGGAATCCCGACCGCCGAAATCCTGAAACTTTCTCCCTCCGTTGGTGTCCATGACACCCATAGAGGGAGAATAAATTAGCATGCTGAGCGTAGTAGGCACCGGGCCCGCTGCATGGCGAGCGCAGCAAGCCCGCAAGGGGGGGCGCTCCACATCCCCCCCTTGTCGGGATTTCGGCTGTCGGGATTCCAGCATCGGGATTTTGAACGCCGGGATTCCGACCGCCGGGTTTCCATACCGAATCCGTGGGGAGGTGTACAAATATACGGACGGCACTCGGCGGACTGATAGAAGAAATACACTGCAGGCAGCAATTGCAGAGACCGACGTTTCGGTAATTGAATACCTTTATCAAGGTCTTGATAAAGGTATTCAATTACCGAAACGTTGGTCTCTGCAATTGCTGCCTGCAGTGTATTTCTTCTATCAGTCCGCCGAGTGCCGCCCGGGTACTTGTACACCACTCCACATGCTTAGTCTTTGGAGGGCATCGGGGCAAATACCCACTACTCAGGAGTGCCAGACTCACACCACTATATATATATATATATATATATATATATATATATATATATAAATATAAATTAGTGCAGACATAACACAACTAATGTACAGACGAGGGCCAATGTATACAGAAAACTGGTGTGTAACATGAAATCTATGTAGCCGTTCCACTGCTGCGTAACAACACTCTCCAAGGATTTGTACTGTATCCTGTTATGTTATGCCCCCTTGTCATTAAAGTACTTTGTTTGCTTACAGAGCTCTACAGATTGTTCTTGTAACTTGGGTTATGTTGATAAACCACTCATACCATCTGTTTGAGATACCGAAAGTCCTATTGAAGCTGCTTGTAGATATAAATGCTGAATTACTCCCTTGGGCTGCCTTTGCCAGAGATACAGTACTACATGGTCCAAGGTCAAACTCACAAAGCAGTTGAGCAATGCTAAACATTACTTACTGCATAAACAACAGATAACATATCCACAATACAAGTGATCTAACAGACGACACAATATTGTAGAACCCTTTCATTAAGATCTGACATTATATGAAGGTGAAGCCTCAAAGAGCCTTTGAGGCTTCACCTTCATATAATGTATACAATGTAATTTCTTGGACAGTTGCGTCAGTAATTTCTAGAAAGTGGACAGCAGCACTTGAGGCTTGTTAAAATGAAAAGATGGGATGTGTAAAATGAGAGGGGATACTGGTAGATGTATGAAGCAGTGATAAGGGAGGAGAAGTGATAAAGTGCCCGGTACTTGATCACCGGCCAATCAGCTCCTGACTGCTAAGTTACAAGCTGGGTTTAAAAAGGGACAGTCAGGAGCTGATTGGCCGGTGATAAAGTACCAGTCACGTTATCACTTCTCCCTTATCACTGCATCTACCCTACACAACATGATCAGTAATGGAAGAAAGACCAATCCAATGGGACTCGTTTTCTCTAGCTAAATAAAAATCCTATTTACAGGCAATGATCAAAGCATAACAGTTTCCCCAATTACTGTCTAACATAAAAAGAACCACTTTTTTTTTCCAGTCTAAATTTGTAGACGTTAGAAGGTTCTTTCCTCACTTGTCTGTTCACACTTATTCCATGCTTTGTATTATATGTGTGTCTTTTTTTGAACAGCAGTTGTTTCTGTCAGTTATTGCATTGATAGCAGCTGATAAGACCAATCTCAAAGCCAGAAGTTTTCCAAAGCTCAGAGAGTAAAAGCAGGTTATTAGGGAGAGGCCGGGTGGCAGCGCTTCCTGAATAGCAGGAGTCCCGGAAACTGAAGAGGGGTGCCTCAAATTAATTACCAATCCATTCTTTAAATAATAGAACTATTATACTTTCATCACCAAGAATTACATTTGAAGTCATTTTCATAGATATATATATATATATTACATATATAGCAGGGTTGGAGGGTTGCCTACCCTCCCGGAATGGCCGGGAGGGTCCCGGAAATCGTGTCCCCCTCCCGGCCCCCCGGAAAGGGTGGCAATCCTCCCACATATCCCCCCCAGCTCCTGCGATGTGTCCCTCGGCGGGGAGGGGGGGGGGGGGTCTGATCGCGGCATCGCAACATTTTAGCCCCGCCCCCCGCCGTGCAATGCCTGAAATACCAGCATTGCACGGCGGGGGGCGGGGCTAAAATGACGTGACGCTGTAGGCACGCCCCCAACAGGGCAGCATCTGTGTGGCCACACCCCCGAACCGCCTCTTTTTCACTCCCGGCTATGGCCCCGCCCACCCTGCCTAACAGAGCTGGCTGCCCTCTCCCGGAGAGGGCAGCTCAAAAGTCAGCAAGTATGATATATAGGCATTGCTTTTGTGCGTCTCAGTCCCTGCGAGTCTGACGTAATCGTGCTGCGACTATATGCTAATGCCGCTGCACAGGTCTTCCCTGGGGTAAATCCATACGTAACAATGTGCGGGTGTGGGTTGTTAGGTCTACAACTAGGTCGACAAGCATTGGGTCGACACCACTAGGTTGACATGGGTCAAGGTCAACATGGGTCAAGGTCGACATTGGTCTAGGTAGACAGGACATTAGGTCGACACAAGCATTAGGTCAACATAGGCAAGATAGACAATCAAAAGGTCGACGGGTTTTTTCACTGTTTTTTTAATCCGAATGTCGACACAGTCGATATGGACACAGTTTGAAATGCACTGCATCCCCTCATATCACTCGCTTCGCTCGCGATGCTTTGGGCACACTATTTTATTCTCCCACCACGCCCTAGTGGTGACCTAATGACCTGTCATCCTAGACCCATGTCAACCTAGACCCATGTCGACCTAAACCCATGTCGACCTTGCTGCGAATCGGGCTGTTTTCACTCCCTGGGGTGAATCTTTTTAACTGAAAATCTGATTCACCCTATTCAATGTTCACTGTTTGCTGAAAGGGACCAGTGAATGCCGGCCAGTTCTCCATTTCATGCTCGCTGCAATTCGCTGCTGTTTTTTTGGAATGGGGTTTTCACTGGGATTCGCCGAGAGTGTATTCAATACTAGGACGGAGAACTGCTTTCATTGGGCAGTATTCAATGACAAAATTCGGCATGTGCAGCGAATCCAAAGTGTGTGGAGTTTGTATATTCTCCCCATACTTACATGGGTTTCCTCCGGTTACTCCAGTTTCCTCCCACAATCCAAAATTAAACTGGAATGTGAGAGGAACTCTAGCGTGAATGAGTGTGTGCACATGTGGTCGAGACTATAGATTGTGAGCTCCACTGGGGCAGGGACTGATGTGAACGGTCTGATATTCTCTGTAAAGCGCTGAGGAATATGTGTGCACTATACAAATAACTGGTAATAAGTTGTCAGATCCAACTTTTTTAAAGTCTTTTTTGCCGGAAACAATCGCGGACTGTCGAATTCACGTTTTTCGACAGTCCGCGTCTGTATACGCCGATCCACAGACTTTCTGACACTCGACAGCCGGAGCATTGAATTCCGTTACTGTCGGATCAGACGAAAACTACCCGGGATTCCGACTGTCGGACGTTCCGAAAGACGGAATCCCGTATTAAATACCCCCCTTAGCCAGGCTTCTCTGTTAATGCCGGCGTCCTGTCTAAAGTCTACCATTTATTATACTGTACATAAAGAATATAGACCCCAGCCCTCACATCCTACAGGCAACCTGCTCAGCATCGTCATTTCCAAGCCTGAGGAACACTACGTTACTGGTTTGTGCCTCTTATTTTTATCGTCTGTAAAGCACCTACCAAGCTAAATTGAGATTTAAGGGAACATGCCTGCCAAACATCCAGAAATCTATAATCCCAAGTTCCATAAACTGATTTCTAAATAAAGAACAGACGTGTAGCTGTTAACATTCCCAAAATGTTTTGGTTCTTCTTGACCGCGATTCAGCCTGCACCTTTAAGTAACCAAGTCATGGCTCGGTGTCCCAGGCGTACAAATGTTCCAGACTAGAAAAACCTTATATATTTATCTAACGCTGAAAAGCAAGTGTGATCCCCCACAGTTCTGGTATGCATGGATGTTTTTACTGCACCGTGCCAGTACGCTGGCATTTTCAGAGCTGCTTTCATGTGGCACCCACTTACCACATTTTTTAGATAACAATGTTTTATTTAAAATCTTTTTTTTTTTTTTTGTTTCACAGTTCAATCACTCTCCATAGTGTTTTGGTAACCCAATCAGGACAGAAAAAAAATAGAGGAATGTAAAATAAATGTTGCCTTCCTTGCGCACATAATGCAGTTGTATTATTATTATTATAATGGCATACAGTGTAATATAATGCATGACTTATTATGAAATGACAGGTATGTTTCGGAGTGTGCATGTTAAGAAAAAAACAATCTGATCTGCTTTTTGTCAGAGAAATGGATTTCAGCAACAGCCAGAGTTATAGTGATCTCTCCAGTACACTGCTGTCAAATCGTTACTTTTAGAGAAATCTTCGTTTTTCGGAGAACTATACATCTGCCTTGGCTTCTAGGAAATACACATATCGCTCTCCTACTGTTTTCAGAACCTCAAACTAGGATCTGCAAGCCGTGCTGGACTGCAGATTGGCCTTTACGCTATTGGACATGTTTCCAATCTGCTCAGGGGCAGTTGGGCGCATGATAAAACAGACAGCAATTAAAAAGGGGTTAAATGGTTTCAAAACTGAGTTTTATGCTGCTCATATAAAGTAAATGATCGGCACAGTATTAAACCGGCTTCCCAGAAGTGTTCTACTGATAAGTGATTAGAAGACAGATTACTCAAAGCAGATGTGGGTAACAGAGAACGATCTTTTCATCTGTTTCTGTGTACCTATGTTTTACGGCTCAGATGGTGTGTTACATTCTCTTACATTCACACGTTACCCCCCCACAAAATTTAGTCACAATGGGGCAGATGTATTAAGCTTGGCAAAGAGATAAACTGGAGTTAACGTGGAAGGAGATAAAGCACCAGCCAATCAGCTGTGTTTGAAATATGACAGTTGGGAGTTGATTGGCTGGTGCGTTATCTCCTTCCACTTTATCTCCAGTTTATCTCTTTACCAGGCTTAATACATCTGCCCCAATGAGTCATCTGATATGGGTGACATAATCATACTCCATATATGAGCTGCATCACACAGGAGTAACTCATATTATATATATACACACACATGTATACATATATACGAATACACACACATATATATATATATATATATATATATATATATATATATACATACATACATACATATACATACTAGTAAACCTGCTCGAAGCAAAAGCTTTGAAGGCTATTCTGCTACCCTATGTGTTTATGCATGTGTGAAAAAGAGATGTAGTTTCACTCTCTGCCAGCAGATGGCAGTGTTTCGGAGACTCACGGACACTAGGCATATATATATATATATATATATATGTATATGGAAAGAAAAGAAGTTTCAGAGGGCGCTGTTAAATTATTCAGTATTTGTATTACAACAAAATTTAATACACTAAAAAATACAATTCATAGGAAATGACATAAAAATAACATAAAGAACATAAAAATTGCTCAATTTTGGCAATTTATCAACACTTCAATGATAACTTGTTGGCACTTGATATCTCCTTTGATAAATTGTTAGCTGATGTTAGTACGAATTAACAAAGTCCTTTGGTTGAGGTGTAAAACCCAACGCGTTTCGTCAATAATAAGAATTCCTCATGGGCAAGAATGAACCGATGAACTTATCATTGCATATGGCGTAAATCATACAAACAATCCGGAGTCCAATATATATCAGAGGTATTCAACCGTTGATGAAAAAATCTTCTGGGAATAGAATCTACTCAAATGAGCTTAGAGTCTATGGCCTTATACCCAGCCAACTATCGTATATAAGTGATGTGTGGTCGCTTGAATCCCAAAACTGGAGTGCTCCGGTTGAAAACCTCTGATATATATTGGACTCCAGAATGTTTGTATGATTTACACCATATGCAATGATAAGTTCATATATATATATATATATATATATATATATATATATATATATATATATATATATATACCTGTGTATCTTTAGGTCCATGATTTAAACAAATCAGCACACTTCTTTAGAGAGAAGTAAAATAATTTTATATATATATATATATATATATATTCATAAGTAAAATAATCATATACTGTAGCACTGTACTGTTTAATTAAATTAAACTTGTTATGCACTTTTTTGAAGTGGTGTGCGAAGCCTCTTAAGAAGTACAAGTGTTGCCCATAGCAACCAATAAGCTTATAGAGTATAAAGTATATTTGTTAAAATTATAGGTAGAGCCGATTGTTTGCTAAGGGCAACTTCTACTCTCTTTGGGGCAGATGTATTAAGCCTGGTGAAGAGATAAAAGGTCATATTCAATGCGGCCGTCAAGAGGGTTAAACGGTTGGGATCGCCGAAAACAAGTGATCCCTTGCTGTTTAACTCCCGCACCAGCTGTTCACCATATTCAATGTTCCAGGGGAACCCTATTCCCCCAAACTGCGAGGCTCGCGGCTAATGCAGAGAGGACGCTGCATTTAGACACGAGCCTCGTTGTTTTAATGGCCGCACACTCCATTTCCCCTTCACTACAATAAAACTAGCGAGGTGGAAACGGCGTGTGCAGGGGGTCAGTTGAATACTGACCCTGCGAGCGGTGACAGCGAGCAGTCAGCACTGCTCGCTGTCACAGCTCGCAAAAGTCATTGAATACACCCCAAAGTAGAAGGTGATAACGCACCATCCAATCAGCGATGTTTGAAATATTACAGTTAGGAGTTGATTGGCTGGTGCGTTTTCACCTTCCACTTGATCTCCAATTCATCTCTTCACCAGGCTTAATACATCTGCCCCTTTATTAGGCTTGATAGATATCCCTGTTACATCATAACTGTCAACATTTCTGCAGGTTTAAAAATGATGAGCTCTCAATTTATTTTGTATCTGCTCGCACATTAGCCTTCAGGAAATAAGCACTAAAAGGATGGGAAAACCTGTAAAAGTGTCCGTTAGGATGTGTAAAGACGGTTGGTGACTTGTTTCATTTGTGTAACACATCTTTCCTAGCCCAGGGCTGTTACGGTTAGGAATGTGTACATCTGTAGTTTATGTAAGTACGTTCTAGAATCTGTATAAAACTTGTATCGTACAGCATCACCCAAAAACTCTGCCATTGCAGTCCTGGTTTTAAGAATATGCATGTTTGAGCAGCGGTAACTGAATGAGTACCTCAGGCAATGTGATTTAACCATCTGGACTGTAGATTGGATACCCCAAAACCTGGACTGTGATGGCGGAACTTGTGAAACTCGGCCATACAGGTTTGTTGCTAAGTTGTGTTCTAACATTGTACTGGCCAAGTCATTTAGAAAAAACTGTAAACAATTGTTTAGTCTATGTGAACGTATTATTTTTTAATTAATGTATATTTAATTGCAGCAACAATCAAGCTAATCCTCTACATCCTAGTGTTTTTCACATTTACTGAGAAAGAAATGATCACAGAGGACACAGGAACAGACAGGGGGATGGACTATGTGAAAAGACCAAAATGTTCTCCTCTTTGGAAGAATACCAGCTAACACATTATACAGTGCACTGTGATAGAAATGTTGGCAGATTGTGACAAGGCGTATGCCGTTCTTACTTCAGACCAGTCCAAAGCAATCCATTGAGGGGGGCAAGACTGATTATTACACGCCTCTTTCTCAATTGGCCGGTGCGTCAAGCAGCTGATGTCGTCCAGTGTCTCCTCTTCAGATGGTCCGACCCTCCGAATGCAAAGCACTGTGCGTGTGCGCATTCCCCCGTCACAAGTCTTACTGCACTCCGACCAATCACCTATAAACCACCTATGGGAAGGAGGACATAAATGTAATTGCTTAAATGTACCAGACACATGGAAATCTATATGCGGGACTCTCTCCACACAGGCTATGATCAGACATAGAACAATGCAGATCTTGACATTGAGTGACGCATCACTGAAGGCACTAGGCAAATTCCTTGAGATACTGTACTGTGACCCCCCTCCCCCACCAGTGCCATTGAGGGGGAGGGGAGCGGGTACTTATTACAAGGAGCCGGGCAGTGTGGAGTAGAGGGGTCAGGCTGCAGCAGCACAGCCTTTTTCACCCGTTAAGCACACTCTGCTCAGTGCCGTGTGCTGAGCAGGGGAGAGCGGCTGCAGCAGCCTGTCCTCTCTCCCTGGTCGGTCACTCAAAATTTACCCACACCCCCTGTTAAATTGATTTCTTTTCCCTTTTTTTTTTACAAGGGCGTGGCCACACCCCCTCCCATTGGCCATGCCCCTTTTTACCGGGGCCCTCCAGCGCTTTCGACGGACCTGCCCCCACCCCCTGTCATCTGTACATGCAGCTCAATCTGACAATATCATCAGACACTTCATATACATAGAGGAGGGTGGTTGACATCACTGACCAATATCCTGATGGATATCAGTCAGTGTGTATGCACTGTGTCGTTCTCCAAAAATACCGCCACAGGTATTGCTCAGTGTGTACCCAGCGCTACACGTCTACAGTACTATGACACTAATCTGTGCAGTAATCCGAAATGTAGATGAAAAAACCTGTCACGCCAGAAGGGATGCAGGTCCGGGTGGGAGAACGACTTAAGTCACATGACTCTCGCTTTGTCAGCGTTCCAGTGTTTTCTAGAAACTGACAAATCATCTGCAGGGCATATATGCATTTTCCGAGAAACGCTAAAATCTGCTCTGACTGCTCAGTATAGAACGTGCCAAATAAAATGATATCATTGTCATGTTTATGTATCACGGCATAGAATAATGCTGACTGATTACTTCCGTTACACATATAAGCTCCGGTGTGTTCATAGTGTCAGCACTGTTGCATAAAATCGATTTAACCTTTTCACTGGTATAGAGGTTGTGACTGTGTCATGGGTCTCTAGCACAATAAAGGAATAAAGAAAACAAGGGAACAAATGCTCTCCAAATCTGGGAACATGCCGGAAATGTTACATAGGACATCTATTCTGTCACAGATAATATTTTGTGTTTTGCCGGCTCTATGAAAAAGATGTGTAATAAGCAGACTGCCAGCTTTATTCAATGTGTATTAGAGAATCACACTCTTCATTATCACATGCGGACACTCTGGCAGTACCATTTACAAGGCAGATAGATGCTATGGTATGTATTAAACTATGAGACATCTATTTATCATTTATTGAGAAGGGATTTGGTCACTAGGTATACAAGCATTAAGTCGACATCACTAGGTTGACTCGCATGAAGGACGACATGCAGGAAGGTCGACATGGGCTAGGTTGACAGGGTCATTAGATCGACACAAGTATAAGGTTGACATGGGGAAGGTCCACAGTCAAAAGGTCGACATGGGCTTTTTCACTTTTTTTTGAGCCGACATGTGCCGACAGGACGGTATTTCATGCCCTACCATTCACTAGGGCGCGGTGGGAGAATAAAATAGTGTGCCCGAAGCATGGCGAGCGTAGCGAGGTATGCGAGGAGACGTGGTGCTATGTTTCAGTGTCCATATCGATTGTGTCGACATTCAGGACAAAAAAAAAGGTGAAAAACCCATGTTGACCTAATGCTTGTGTCGACCTAATGACCCTGTCAACCTTCAGTCATGTCTATCCAATGATCCATACCCATTGAGAGAGACTGTGTAAAATAACAATGTAAAAGCATGAGCCATGTCTGCAGGGGTTAAAGTGAGGGGGAACGGGGTGGAAATGAGTTCCACCACCTATAATGGTCGGGGTCCCGACTGTCGGGACCCCGTCCGGCACCCTGCCAAAAACCCTACCACTGGCCCTGTCTCTGCCTAATGAGGAGAGGGGAGGAGGGTAATTAGGTGGCAGTGGCATAGAGAAATGAGTTCCCCCACCTCTGCATGACCACTTTATGCCCTGCATTTCTAATATTGTACGTAGTAATGATATGGCACGTGAGCGATGAGCAGGGTAATTGGGGCACACTCAATGCTTGCCTCAATAGAGGACATTATTGGTAGAGAGCGCAGATCCCCAGGGAGAGATTTCTGGCTGCACAGGCTTAGCGAGAGAGAGAGAGAGAGAGAGACGTTGTCCCACTAAGGTTCAGAAAAGGCTGCTTCTAATAAAATGATTCCAAATGTTTTTTGAGACACTTCATCCTTCACATATGCAAAAGGAGGAATACGGTTTAGCTGGACAGATTTATCATGTTCAGGGACTGTCAGAATCCTCAGCTGTATAAATGGTAAACAGCCTTCAGCTTCAGACAGAAGCACTCCAGCAGAGACCACAATAAATCCTTAAATTAACAACAAACCTTCTCTGAGACTTAAGTCAATTCCTTCTTACTACAAAACACATTTTACTCTAGGACCCCAAGGATGTCTCTTTGTGTACATTGGACTCAGCCTCTCCTGATACCATCCATCTCCATAAACATGGATTTTCTTAGTATAATCTTATGGGGCTATATTATATTTGTATACATGAAGACTACCTGTCATCTACATGTCTGTAACCATTTTTTGGCTCATTTTTTATGAATTTGACTTATTCCTAGTAAAAGCAATTATCTGCTTTCTCAGAAAACGGATTCAGTCCAAACTGCATGTATGAGGTACAGTAGGTATGATACAGTAGGACTGCGTGCATGAGGGACAGTAGGTGTGATACAGTAGGACTACATGTATGAGGTACAGTAGGTATGATACAGTAGGACTACATGTATGAGGTACAGTAGGTGTGATACAGTAGGACTGCATGTATGAGGTACAGTAGGTATGATACAGTAGGACTGCGTGCATGAGGGACAGTAGGTATGACACAGTAGGACTGCGTGTATGAGTTACATAAAGTATGAGACAATAGGACTGCGTACATGAGGTACAGTAGGTATAATACAGTAGGACTGCGTGCATGAGGTACAATAGGTATTATACAGTAGGACTACGTGCATGAGGTACAGTAGATATGATACAGTAGGACTATGTGCATGAGGTACAATAGGTATAAAAGTATAGGACTACATGCATGAGGTACAGTAGGTATGATACAGTAGGACTGCGTGCATGAGGTACAGAAGGTATGATACAGTAGGACTGCATGCATGAGGTACAGTAGGTATGATACAGTAGGACTGTGTGCATGAGGTACAGTAGGTACGATACAGTAGGACTATGTGCATGAGGTACAAAAGGTATAAAAGTATAGGACTACATGCATGAGGTACATTAGGTACGATACAGTAGGACTGCGTGCATGAGGTACAGTAGGTATGATACAGTAGGACTGCGTGCATGAGGTACAGTAGGTATAATACAGTAGGACTGCATGCATGAGGTACAGTAGGTATGATATTATAGGACTGCATGCATGAGGTACAGTAGGTATGATATTATAGGACTGCATGCATGAGGTACAGTAGGTATTATACAGTAGGACTGCGTGCATGAGGTACAGTAGGTATGATACAGTAGGACTGCGTGCATGAGGTACAGTAGGTATGATACAGTAGGACTGCATGCATGAGGTACAGTAGGTATGATACAGTAGGACTGCATGCATGAGGTACAGTAGGTATGATACAGCAGGACTGCGTGCATGAGGTACAGTAGATATGATACAGTAGGACTATGTGCATGAGGTACAATAGGTATAAAAGTATAGGACTACATGCATGAGGTACAGTAGGTACGATACAGTAGGACTGCGTGCATGAGGTACAGTAGGTATGATACAGTAGGACTGCGTGCATGAGGTACAGTAGGTATGATACAGTAGGACTGCATGCATGAGGTACAGTAGGTATGATACAGCAGGACTGCGTGCATGAGGTACAGTAGGTATGATACAGTAGGACTGTGTGCATGGGGTACAGTAGGGATCATATAGTAGGACTGCGTGCATGAGGTACAGTAGGACTGCGTGCATGAGGTACAGTAGGTATAATACAGTAGGACTGCATGCATGAGGTACAGTAGGTATGATATTATAGGACTGCATGCATGAGGTACAGTAGGTATTATACAGTAGGACTGCGTGCATGAGGTACAGTAGGTACGATACAGTAGGACTGCGTGTATGAGGTACAGTAGGTATGATACAGTAGGACTGCGTGCATGAGGTACAGTAGGTATGATACAGTAGGACTGCATGCATGAGGTACAGTAGGTACGATACAGTAGGACTGTGTGCATGAGGTACAGTAGGTATGATACAGTAGGACTGCATGCATGAGGTACAGTAGGTATGATACAGCAGGACTGCGTGCATGAGGTACAGTAGATATGATACAGTAGGACTATGTGCATGAGGTACAATAGGTATAAAAGTATAGGACTACATGCATGAGGAACAGTAGGTACGATACAGTAGGACTGCGTGCATGAGGTACAGTAGGTATGATACAGTAGGACTGCGTGCATGAGGTACAGTAGGTATGATACAGTAGGACTGCATGCATGAGGTACAGTAGGTATAATACAGCATGACTGCGTGCATGAGGTACAGTAGGTACGATACAGTGGGACTGTGTGCATGGGGTACAGTAGGGATCATATAGTAGGACTGCGTGCATGAGGTACAGTAGGACTGCGTGCATGAGGTACAGTAGGTATAATACAGTAGGACTGCATGCATGAGGTACAGTAGGTATGATATTATAGGACTGCATGCATGAGGTACAGTAGGTATTATACAGTAGGACTGCGTGCATGAGGTACAGTAGGTATTATACAGTAGGACTGCATGCATGAGGTACAGTAGGTATTATACAGTAGGACTGCGTGCATGAGGTACAGTAGGTACGATACAGTAGGATTGTGTGCATGAGGTACAGTAGGTACGATACAGTAGGACTGTGTGCATGAGGTACAGTAGGTACGATACAGTAGGACTGTGTGCATGAGGTACAGTAGGTACGATACAGTAGGACTGTGTGCATGAGGTACAGTAGGTACGATACAGTAGGACTGTGTGCATGAGGTACAGTAGGTACGATACAGCAGGACTGCGTGCATGAGGTACAGCAGGTACGATACAGTAGGACTGTGTGCATGAGGTACAGTAGGTATGATACAGCAGGACTGCGTGCATGAGGTACAGTAGGTACGATACAGTAGGACTGTGTGCATGAGGTACAGTAGGTATGATACAGTAGGACTGCGTGCATGAGGTACAGTAGGTATGATACAGTAGGACTGCATGCATGAGGTACAGTAGGTACGATACAGTAGGACTGTGTGCATGAGGTACAGTAGGTATGATACAGTAGGACTGCATGCATGAGGTACAGTAGGTATGATACAGCAGGACTGCGTGCATGAGGTACAGTAGATATGATACAGTAGGACTATGTGCATGAGGTACAATAGGTATAAAAGTATAGGACTACATGCATGAGGAACAGTAGGTACGATACAGTAGGACTGCGTGCATGAGGTACAGTAGGTATGATACAGTAGGACTGCGTGCATGAGGTACAGTAGGTATGATACAGTAGGACTGCATGCATGAGGTACAGTAGGTATAATACAGCATGACTGCGTGCATGAGGTACAGTAGGTACGATACAGTGGGACTGTGTGCATGGGGTACAGTAGGGATCATATAGTAGGACTGCGTGCATGAGGTACAGTAGGACTGCGTGCATGAGGTACAGTAGGTATAATACAGTAGGACTGCATGCATGAGGTACAGTAGGTATGATATTATAGGACTGCATGCATGAGGTACAGTAGGTATTATACAGTAGGACTGCGTGCATGAGGTACAGTAGGTATTATACAGTAGGACTGCATGCATGAGGTACAGTAGGTATTATACAGTAGGACTGCGTGCATGAGGTACAGTAGGTACGATACAGTAGGATTGTGTGCATGAGGTACAGTAGGTACGATACAGTAGGACTGTGTGCATGAGGTACAGTAGGTACGATACAGTAGGACTGTGTGCATGAGGTACAGTAGGTACGATACAGTAGGACTGTGTGCATGAGGTACAGTAGGTACGATACAGTAGGACTGTGTGCATGAGGTACAGTAGGTACGATACAGTAGGACTGTGTGCATGAGGTACAGTAGGTATGATACAGCAGGACTGCGTGCATGAGGTACAGTAGGTACGATACAGTAGGACTGTGTGCATGAGGTACAGTAGGTACGATACAGTAGGACTGTGTGCATGAGGTACAGTAGGTACGATACAGCAGGACTGCGTGCATGAGGTACAGCAGGTACGATACAGTAGGACTGTGTGCATGAGGTACAGTAGGTACGATACAGTAGGACTGTGTGCATGAGGTACAGTAGGTACGATACAGTAGGACTGTGTGCATGAGGTACAATAGGTATGATACAGTAGGACTGCGTGCATGAGGTACAGTAGGTATGATACAGTAGGACTGCGTACATGGGGTACAGTAAATATGATACAATAGGACTGTGCATGAGGTACAGTAGGTACGATACAGTAGGACTGTGTGCATGAGGTACAGTAGGTACGATACAGTAGGACTGTGTGCATGAGGTACAGTAGGTACGATACAGTAGGACTGTGTGCATGAGGTACAGTAGGTATGATATAGTAGGACTGTGTGCATGAGGTACAGTAGGTACGATACAGTAGGACTGTGTGCATGAGGTACAGTAGGTATGATACAGTAGGACTGTGTGCATGAGGTACAGTAGGTATGATACAGCAGGACTGCGTGCATGAGGTACAGTAGGTACGATACAGTAGGAATGTGTGCATGAGGTACAGTAGGTACGATACAGTAGGACTGTGTGCATGAGGTACAGTAGGTACGATACAGTAGGACTGCGTGCATGAGGTACAGTAGGTATTATACCATATTATTGGTCCTTGTGATTACATTTACTCGTGGGCACAAAATATAAATTTATGCCAGTGAAACAGGTGGTTTATATTCTACAGGTGTTCCTGAAAATACTTATCTCATGATGATTAATGATGCTTCCATCTGACTGGTTCCCACATCTATCTATGACAATGATTGTCCATACAAGCAGAATAGGATACTTACTCAGGTGGGCAAAGCTCTGTATTACAGTCCCTCTGGTTCTCCGGAGGTTTGCTGTCCAAATCACAGTAATTATTCTGCACAATGGAGTTGTCATCCAGTCTTTTACACACCACTTCTTGCTTCTGTATACCTGAAAAACAAGGCTTTTAATCAGATTATAAATACCACACAAAGAACGAGGTCTGCAGGAACAGTTACGTACCACACTGCCTTTCTGATGCTATCTATTTTACATGGTTTTATAATCTGTAGGAAAGTTATTTATTTTTTGATTACCAGTAAATTATATAGCACACATATATTCCACAGCACCTTATAGAGAACATTCACATCAGTCCCTACCCCGTGGAGCTAACACTCTATTATCCCTACCACGTGCACTAACACACTCTGGTTATTTTGTTGTCAGGAACCGATTAACGCCTGCATATATATATATTTGGAGTCTGAGAAGAAATCTGAGAACGTGGTGGAAACCCACGCAACTAAAGAGAGACTATACAAACTACACACAGTAAGGGCCTTGTTGGTAATAGAACCCAAGACCTCAGAGCTGTGAGGCAGGAATGCTATTCATTATATCATGCATTACTAAACACATCTATTAGGCAGTGGCATTGTTAGGTGAGTGCGGGAGGCTCCTGGGAGTCGCCCTTTGAGGAGTGTCAGCAAAATGCCAGCTCCTCCTCAGTGATAGGAGCTGGGTGTTGCATTGTAACATTACATGCAGCACTTCGCTCCGGTAACAGTGTAGGAGGTGGTGGTGTTTGTGGGAAACCCAGCATCTCCCAGACCCCTGGAGTGACGCAGGAGCAAAGGGGGGCTTATAGCGCCCCTGTATTAGGAAAAAAGGATTGTCCTCCTTCTGCACTAGAGTTGCTGGAACATTAAGGGGCAGACTAGATGGGCCAAGTGATTCTTAGTGATTAGCGAACTGTACATAGGGCATGATTCAGACTCGCTCGCTAAGCAGCATTCTTTTTGTGGCCTAGGGAGTGGGTAAACACTGCCTGCCAGCAGGGTGAACACCCGCTCCCCTCTGCTGACTGAATGCCCGCGGCAGCATGCAAATCAATGTGTACGCTGACACATCCATTCGCATGCTGGGGTACGGGCAAAAAATTATTTGTTGGTCACCATCGAATGATTTTTTTACCTGTTTGCAAATAAAAGTCAATGTAGAATGACTTTTAATTGACTCGGATCTTAAGTAGAGACAAAGTTATTAATCTACTTGTAAGGACATACAGTAGAGACAGGGTATACATCTTATTGTAAGGACATACAGTAGAGACAGGGTATTCATCTTCTTGTAAGGACATACAGTAGAGACAGGGTATACATCTTATTGTAAGGACATACAGTAGGGACAGGGTATACATCTTCTTGTAAGGACATACAGTATAGACAAGGGTATTCATCTTCTTGGAGGGAATACAGTAGGGACAAGTGTATTCATCTTCTTGGAGGACATACAGTAGAGACAGGTTATTCATCTTCTTGGAGGACATACAGTATAGACAAGTGTATTCATCTTCTTGGAGGACATACAGTATAGACAAGTGTATTAATCTTCTTGGAGGACATACAGTAGAGACAGGTTATTCATCTTCTTGGAGGACATACAGTAGAGACAGGTTATTCATCTTCTTGGAGGACATACAGTATAGACAAGGGTATACATCTTCTTGGAGGGCATACAGTAGGGACAAGTGTATTCATCTTCTTGGAGGACATACAGTATAGACAGGGTATACATCTTCTTGGAGGACATACAGTAGAGACAGGTTATTCATCTTCTTGGAGGACATACAGTATAGAGAAGTGTATTAATCTTCTTGGAGGACATACAGTATAGACAGGGTATACATCTTCTTGGAGGACATACAGTAGAGACAGGTTATTCATCTTCTTGGAGGACATACAGTATAGACAAGTGTATTCATCTTCTTGAAAGACATACAGTAGATACAAGGGTATTCATCTTCTTGGAGGGCATACAGTAGATACAAGGGTATTCATCTTCTTGGAGGGCATACAGTAGATACAAGGGTATACATCTTCTTGGAGAACATACAGTAGATACAAGGGTATACGTCTTCTTGGAGGACATACAGTAGAGACAAGGTATTCATCTTCCTGGAGGACATGCAGTAGGGACAAGTGTATACATCTTCTTGGAGGACATGCAGTATAGACAGGGTATTCATCTTCTTGTAAGGACATACAGTAGGCACAAGTATATACATCTTCTTGGAGGACATGCAGTATAGACAGGGTATACATCTTTTTGGAGGACATACAGCAGAGACATGTGTATTCATCTTCTTGGAGGACATACAGTAGAGACATGTGTATTCATCTTTGGAGGACATACAGTAGGCACAATATATACATCTTCTTGGAGGACATGCAGTAGAAAAAAGGGTATTCATCTTCTTGGAGGACACACAGTAGGCAAAAGTGTATACATCTTCTTGGAGGGCATACAGTAGACACAAGGGTATTCATCTTCTTGAAGGACATACAGTAGAGACAAGGGTATTCATCTTCTTGGAGGACATACAGTAGATACAGGGTATACATCTTCTTAGAGAACATACAGTAGAGACAAGGGTATTCATCTTCTTGGAAGACATACAGTAGAGACAGAATATTTTTCTTCTCAGAGACCACGCAATAAATGCACTGCTTATATTATTCTCAGAGGACATACAGTAGAGACAGGGTATTCATCTTCTTGGAGGACATACAGTAGAGACAGGGTATTCATCTTCTTGGAGGACATACAGTAGAGACAGGGTATTCATCTTCTTGGAGGACATACAGTAGAGACAGGGTATTCATCTTCTTGGAGGGCATACAGTTGAGACAGGGTATTCATCTTCTTGGAGGACATACAGTAGAGACAGGGTATTCATCTTCTTGGAGGACATACAGTAGAGACAAGGGTATTCATCTTCTTGGAAGACATACAGTAGAGACAGCATATTTTTCTTCTCAGAGACCACACAATAAATGCACTGCTTATATTATTCTCAGAGGACATACAGTAGAGACAGGGTATTCATCTTCTTGGAGGACATACAGTAGAGACAGGGTATTCATCTTCTTGGAGGACATACAGTAGAGACAAGGGTATTCATCTTCTTGGACGACATACAGTAGAGACAGGGTATTCATCTTCTTGGAGGACATACAGTAGAGACAGCATATTTTTCTTCTCAGAGACCACACAATAAATGCACTGCTTATATTATTCTCAGAGGACATACAGTAGAGACAGGGTATTCATCTTCTTGGAGGACATACAGTAGAGACAGGGTATTCATCTTCTTGGAGGACATACAGTAGAGACAGGGTATTCATCTTCTTGGACGACATACAGTAGAGACAGGGTATTCATCTTCTTGGAGGACATACAGTAGAGACAAGGGTATTCATCTTCTTGGAGGACATACAGTAGAGACAAGGGTATTCATCTTCTTGGAGGACATACAGTAGAGACAAGGGTATTTTTCTTCTCAGAAAACACACAGCAAAGGCACTGCTTATATTCTTCTTAGTAGATATACAGTGGAAGATACAAAAGATGGCGAAAGAAAACCCCTGTTTTTTAAAACATGCATTGTATTAATTCTAATAAAAATGATTTGGTACACTCCAGAAAAGGATATTGTGCTTTTCTTAAACAGTCCATGTATAAGGAAGATTCCTTAATAAGTGAGGCATGGTTAACAGAAGTATTAAATGTAGATTCCAGGTAGGATCAATTTGGGGTGATCAAAGAATTCCCTGATGAAACGTTAGTAGATATTAGTAGTGATATAGTAGCTCATTTGCTATTGTAATTAATAATTGATAATTAGAGGGGTAAATTTACTAAGATGGGAGTTCTATTGAAAATGGGATGTTGCCCATAGCAACCAATAAGATTGTATTATCTTCTAAAATGTGCTAAATAAATAAGAAGTAGACTCTGATTGGTTGATATGGGCAACATCCCATTTACAGTAGAACGTGCACCTTACTAAATTTACCCCATAGTTGGGTATTTTGGTTTTACTACATACCTCGAGCTCTAAGAATATTTGTTAATTTAATTTGGGAAATACTATTGCTACCAGAGATGATAAATCTCCCAGGTACTGTAGGTTAGCATACCTAACGGTGAAAACAGGGGCGTGGCCTTGCGGGAGCACCGTGAGTACAGGCCAAGCTCCCTACCAGCTAGGCCATGCCTCCAAAAGTTTGTCGCTTGCTGTATCAAATGTTGGGAGGTATGGTTTAGCTCAGGGTTGCCGACTTGCAAAAAATCCTCTCCGGGAGAAGCCCGGAGAGGAATCTTTCATTACGAGTTTGGGGGCAGGGGCTTAACGGTGACATCATTAAGCCCTGCCCCCATTACGGCAAATAGCCGAAATAACTGATCTCCATGGAGGGGGCGGGGCAAAAATGACACGATTGTGCCATTTTAGCTCCGCCCCCTCCTCTGAGACCCGCGGATTGCGGCATTTAAATGCCGCGATCGGGGGGACTCAGTGGGGGTCCCCCTGATTCCGGGAGGGTTGCCCACCATTCCGGGGGCCGTGAGGGGGGACCCGATTTTCGGGAGACTCCCGCAAATTCCGGGAGGGTCGGCAACCCTGGTTTAGCTATAACAATATTCTGACATCTAACTTATTTTTAGTTCTAATCAGGTTCCAAAATGTTTACCCACTTTTGTGACACTTCTAATATATGCTTCAGTGTGGTAGACCAGAAGATTTTAGCATTTTCTGCAAACAGAACAACTCATTGAGCTTCCATAAAAGATAAACTCATCTCCCACTCTAATTAGGCCTCCTTTACTCTAGAACACAGGTCTTCAACCTATGACCCTCCAGATGTTGTGGAACTACATGTCCCAGCATGCCGAGGGGTTTTGGCATGCTCTTATAGGAAAAAATGCATGTTGGAACATGTAGTTTCACAACATCTGGAGGGCCACAGGTTGAAGACCCATGCTCTAGAACTTGTCTGAGACCACGATTTCCCTCCACTCTAATTAGGCCTCCTTTACTCTAGAACACAGGTCTTCAACCTGTGGCCCTCCAGATGTTGTGGAACTACATGTCCCAGCATGCCGAGGGTTTTTGGCATGCTCTTATAGGAAAAAATGTATGTTGGAACATGTAGTTTCACAACATCTGGAGGGCCACAGGTTGAAGACCCATGCTCTAGAACTTGTCTGAGACCACGATTTCCCTCCAGATAATGGGAAAAACATTGCTAAATAAATTAATTCAAACTCTCATAATTACAAGCAGCTACACAACAAACACAGAGCTTTTCAATCCACCAGATTTACTGCTCATAATAAAACAGTGTCTTCTTGAAGTCAAAAGTTAAGTGATTATGTGACAGTTTCTCCTGCATGGATTGCAGATGTTCCTCAGAATTCCATCTCAGTTTCCATGACTTAAATGTAAATTATGGGACACCTTAAACATCCCTTTTTAAAGGGCAGCAGCAAAAATAAATTTTGGTATAGGATTACAGTTCTCTAGGATAACAATGCCAAGACCTGGTGACTTGTGCATCAATAAAACCGTAACAAGCTGGTTAACCCAGACATTCCTTCTGCCAGCCTCATCCAATCATGGCACGTACATCCTTTAGCCAATATCTTTGCCTTCTCAGTGGAAAAAAAAGTGGTTTTCATTTCAAAGTATTTTTTCCAATATACTAATTTATAAACACAATTTTCATTAAATGAGAGTTTAGGAGCATCGTAATGTATCTTCATTTCCTGCGCTTCATTTTCTTTCATTGCAGTTCTTAGGTTAGAACGGAAAAAGTTCCTAATGAATTTAATGGCAACAGAATGGTCAACATTTGTTTTAAAAAAATAAATAAATACATGGACAGTAGCACCCAGATACAGGTAGTTTTTCTTTGCCCAAAATGTGAAAATATAAAATTAAATATTCTGTTCAAAAACAAGGGTTCAAACGCAAGTAGACTTTTAAATGACAACGAGCAGTTTTCTTTTTTCCATTTTTAAAGTCTTAGTACAAAGTTCTAGAATGTGCTGTGAGGAGTACGGATGAGCGGGGAGTTTATGTTATCGTATAACACTAACCTAAGGTATATATATATAACAACAGCCTGAACGCTATAGACTATGTATACTGTTGCAGGATTTAAGATAGCCATGTCAGCCCCATGTAAACTTGGATTGGTATCTTTAATTCATCCAGGAAAATACTACAACAGCAAATCATTTTGGGAAAGATGTATTAAGTCTTGGAGAGAAAAAAAGTGAAGAGAGATGAAGTACCAACTAATCAGCTTCTGTCATTTTACTGACTGTGTTAGAAAAAGAACAAATTGGAAGCTTATGTATTGGTGCTTATTGCACTACACACTCAGGTGGGCTAAGAACGTAACATTGGGCCTAATGATTGCAGGGCAAATTTGTTCTCAAAATGGGCAAAACCATTCTGGGGCAGATGGAACATGTGCAGAGAGAATTAGATTTGGGTGACTTATTTCGATTCTGTGCAGAGTAAATACTGGCTGCTTCATTTTTACACTGCAATTTAAATTTCTACCCTCCCGGAATGCACACCCTACCCAAATTTAACTCTCTCTACACATGTTATATCTGCCCCACCTGCAGTGCACACGGTTTTGATCATTTTATCCTGAAATGAAGTCTGAATTAGGCCCAAAGTCCCCTCACTTCTAGATGTCTTTAGATGAGACAAATCTTTGCAACATTTTATAGAAAAAACCTGCCAAGTTTAAACATGAGAATCGGGGTCCAACAATGGTAGTCGGGGTTCTGTATGTTTTTTCCATTATCATGTAAAACATGTTTGAAATTGTATTAAGGACAATGTTAAAATGCTTAAAACTGCATTATTAGCATGTTGGCATGTCGCGTTCCGCTTAACAGTTTCAGGGGGGAGTTGCCGCTGTAACAGAAAGGAAACACCAACAATGACAACTCAACCGGCCCCTAACAGCAGCCCAATCTTGGCCTGCACTCGCAGCTCTATGTTACCGCCCCAAAAAAATCAGGGTACTTGTGTAGTTTGGCGGCGCCCATCGCATCGCATACCATAAGGCATACGATGGTATGCGATGCGACGCGATATCGCGCGATATTGTACAATGCCATACAATTTTAAAATTGTATGACATTGTATATGGCATACAATGCCATACAATGCGATGCGATGCGATTAAACCTTGTATAAGCACCCTAATGGGTGCTTACAATGTTAAATGCACCCCCCCGCCACTATAAACGTGAACCCGAAGGGTGGCGAGCGCAGCGAGCCCGCGAGGGGTGGCGGTACGCGTCCTCCGACCTTTTCATACCCCCACTATCCACGTCGGCGTGGAGTTGAGAATAGAAAGTGTGGCGAGCGCAGCAAACCACCGAGCCCGAAGCGTGGCGAGCGCAGAGCGCCCCGCGAGAGGACGCGGATACCTGTGAAGGCCGCGAGGTGACTCCTATACCTGTGAAGGTATCCGCGTCCCCTCGCCACGCTTCGGGCTTGGTGGCTCGCTGCGCTCGCCACACTTTCTATTTTCAACTCCACGCCGATGTGAATAGTGGGGGTATGAAAAGGTCGGAGGACGCGTACCGCCGCCCCTCACGGGCTCGCTGCGCTCGCCACGCTTCGGGTTCACGTTTATAGTGAAGGGGTGGCGTGGGGGTGCATTTAACATTGTAAGCACCCATTAGGGTGCTTAAAAGCACCCTTTAGGGTGCTTATCCAATCTTTCATCACATAGGGGGCAAAAATCACGTCGCATCGCATGCCATCGGGTGCATGGCATGCGATTAAAAAATCGCGCGATGGAGATCGGGGGCGCCGCCAAAATACACAAGTACCAGGAGCTACCGGAATTTCTGTATACAGACCCGCATACCGGCATGTACTTATGGAGGAAGCTAATTACATCAACCCCGCTGCATGTTGAAATCGTAACCACAATAAATCTCAGTTTTAATTTTGGTCTGTGGAGTGACATTCCCCATCTGCATTCCAAGTGTCGCCCCACAGCCATCATGTGGACATGCATCTACTGTATGTGTACATGAGAAATGGTCGCACAGATGCATCTACTACCTCCGGGATTGTTTTTTTGTTGTAAATGCATCTGAGTTGCAATGCAATGTGACTAGTATGCACAAGGAAACTGTGCTGTGATATATGACACCTGTATATTGTATGTGACTGTATATGGAGCAGAATACAGCTTACATTGGAAACAAGTTGTGGCTGCAACATTGAAGCACTTTTACAGACTAAGAGACTCAGTTACACACAATATACAATTGTCACATATCAAATGAATCAGTTCCCCAGTGCATCATTGCTGCAACAAACTGGCTCAAGGCCCCCATACACAAGGGCAAGTCACAGGTAATTTGGACTCTTTTCATGTGATCCCAAATTGTAGGTGATTGACAGCAGGTCCGATGTAATATGTTGCTTCTGCAGCCTGCGAGTTGCACCGGCTGCAGAAGCAATCAGATGCATTGCTTCCAAGCCGAGCAGGCTTGGCTGGGATCACATGCGATATATTGCCTCACTAGATTGTAGGCTCCTCAGAGCAGGGCCCTCCTTTCCTCTTGTTGTCAAAGCTCTTCTCTTCGCATTTCACTTACAGCTCTCCCAATACTCGCACTTAGCGCCCATCTTCATCCACATCCTCATCTCCATCCTTGGCCACCAGCCCCTAGTCGTACGTTGATATTGCATGCAAAAGGACCGTATATCAACAGTGGATTGTGGGTGACTTCTCCGAGGTCACCCTAGTGTATGCCCATCTTAAGACACAATTTGGGCAAAACAGCTGCCCAACACTAGTAGTGTTTCACGGGACCTGGTGAGCTGAGACTCTCTTTTGCAATGGAAGGTTTTACAATTGAATAGGCAAAGTAACTGAACTTGCAATGCACATTACATTAGAACTGACCTGAACATCTGCTGCTGAGATGACAAGACAACTTGCTTATGTATGCAATTGCATGTTAATAGGATAAATGGACTGGTTTGGCTTTCATTTAACATGATGAAAGCAGATCACACTGAGGCTGTTAAAGCAGAATACTATCAGATGGGGATATACTACACGCAGTGACTGCCTGCAGACACACTGCAGATGGGAGCAGGGCGAGCAGAGTGGAAATTAAGGGCAATGTTAATTGTACTGCTGTTAATGGTCCTATTTTTGGCTTCTTAAAAGAAATAGTAATTATCTGTAGTGTACTGTAGTGCTTAGAGATTCACAATGGCTGGGTTAGTCCAACTAATAGCCAATAAGATCATTAGAATGGTCACAGCAGCACATATTATTTCAGCAGTATGAATGTAAGGTAGGGGGTAAGGACCTGTCTACTCAGTACAGGTGTGGACAGGGCTGCATGTGATTGGACAATGACATCATGGGGCTGATTGTGAGTGGGATGGATCTCTCAGATGCAAACTGCGACTGTTTCCATACAGTGCATGTGCAAATGGGAGCTTCTGCATTTTTGCATATTATATGTACGTCCTATTGGGAGTCAGATGGAACGTGGCTGTAAAATAGGGTGTTTCTGGGTGGCAACAATGTGAACACACGAAACGGCCCTGTCTATTGCAGTGTTGTGGCCGTGTATCAAAAGCTCTGTGTGAGTTGTGTGTGCCGGGAAGCCTGTATCTAATATATCACTTACTCACAGCCAGTGACATAGCAGTTTAAAGTGGATTGTCTGGTACCTTATGGGGGGTATGCAATACCAGATCATGGCTGTCGATCCCTCCTGACAGCAGTGATCCTGGCCCGTTTACGTTTTGCTCGACAGCAAATCGGCAGGCGGGATTCATTGTCGATCGGAGAAAAGTGGGCATGTCCATGTAAACGGGCGTGGATTGACGATCCACGACAATCCACGTCTGTCATCGGCAGAACAGGCCCGACGGCTTCTGATCCTTCTTCAGTGCTGTCGGTAAAGTCAGCATTGAATAGGGACCTACCACTATTTCCCCCGAGCGGCAGTTGACTTTATCTACTGTTGTTCCATACAATGTATTTGAGCTACCGAACAGCTGTCTGACAATCACAACATCACAAAGTGTCAAAACAATGTGAGCAGAATTACACTAATCTGCAATACCCCAAACAGTCAGCTCTTTGGAAGGAAGTATTATCCCATCTCTGTATTTTGCCAAAGGTCAAAGAAAACAAATAAAGAATTCCATCGGGCCAGTGTGCTTTTAGCAAAACGTCACAAAGGAGGCCTAGGCTTAAGTGGCAGCTGCTCATGTTGTGTCTGTCAAAAATGACAACATGTAACAGTCCCAACCGAGGTATCCTTGTGGTGATGCTGTTACATTGCACAGGGGGCTCCTGCTTAGCTGCACATATAATATGAAATGTGGCCAAATATTGGGGGATTCAGCAAACTGCTGATTACATATGAGACTTACTGTATGGGGCCTATACATGAGGGGTGCATTGGGGCAGCTTAAATATAACCATAGGCCAATTACCACATATCCCAAAGAGGGGGGCTTGCACCGGCCCTGCGTGTTTGTTAAATGTCTTGCCTACTATGTTTTATGCTTATGTTCCCCTACCTGTTATAATTTAAGACAATACACTGCTCAGTTTTCGTATCTTATTATAACTTACAGACAGTATAATGCTCTATTTCACTTACCTATTATACGTTACATATGGTATAATACTCAAGTTTCCCTATTATATATAAGTTATGTACGGTACAATACTCAGTTTCGCTTACCTATTATCAGTTATGTACGGTACAATACGCAGTTTCACTTACTTATTATAAGTTATGTACGGTACAATACGCAGTTTCCCTTACCTATTATCAGTTATGTACGGTACAATACGCACAGCGGCGTAGCTAAGTTTTGGGCGCCCCCCCGCCGTTAGGGGGGGGGGGGGGCGCCCCCCGCCGCCCATTCAAACCCCCCCAATCCCCCGCAGCCTTACCTATCAGTTATGTACGGTACAATACGCAGTTTCGCTTACCTATTATAAGTTATGTATGGTATAATACTCCGGTTCTCTGACATACTGTTATGTACGTACAGTAAAATACTCAGCTTCCCTTACCTAACATAACATAAATACAATGATTAGTTTCCCTTTCCTATTATAACTTACATATGGTATAATGTGTAGTTTCCCTTATCTATTATGACTTATGCACAATATAATGTATCCTTTACCTTTTAGGACTTACTGTATGCACAGTATTATGCTCAGTTTCCCTTACCTATTAAGGACTATGTACAGTATAATCAGGGGTTAAAGTGAGGGGGAACATTTTAGCCTCCACATTGGCCCTGCACAGTAATTGTCACAGAAAAGCATTCTAGTGTGCAGGGAATGCCAAAAACCCTACCACTGGCCCTGTCTCTGCCTAATGGGGGTAGGGAAGGGAGAGTAATTAAGCGGCATAGAGAAATGAGGGGTAGATTTATTAAGCTCGGTGAAGTGATAAATTGTCTGGTTTTTATCACCGGCCAATCAGCTCCTAACTGTGAAGTTACAGGCTTGGTTTGAAAAATGACAGGTAGGAGCTGATTGGCCGGTGATAAAAACCAGATCACCAAGCTTAACAAATCTACCCTTCTGTTCCCCCACCTCTGCATGACCACTTTCAGTCATGCGTATAATGTTTGGGTTCCCTTACCTACACTATTATGACTATTATGTACAGTACAATATGCGGTTTCCTTTACCGATCGTGACTTATATACAGTATTATGCTCTGCTTCCCTTATATTTAATGACTTTTGCACAGTATGATGCGGTTTCCCTTACCTAATACTGTGTACAGAAATTAGCCAAGTATTACCCCCCCCCCCCATTACCCCCACACTTTGCAAGACAGTTCCCCCAATTAGTACCCAAGTACCCATCACAGATATATCTCTAATAGCAAGAACTTAGAGAGTTGTCCAAACAAAAGCTGATTGGACAGGTAGTGGCCCTGTGCATTCCGAGTATTCCCCTATGGGCCAGGTAATTAGGAGCTACAAATACCTATTACCTACTGATCCACTTAAATCTCTTGCAAGAGATCCTTGAAACACAATAGGGAGAAGGGCGAAATTATCAGCAGCAGGTATAGACCCTACTGTGTCCAGCCTCAATAAACAGCCTTCGTTTGAGATGCCTTAGAGGTCCTGCCTTTATATGACCTGCTTTATTGGAACCAAATGTAGGAATCCAACAGGTGAAGCCTCTCACTCACCTCCAGCACAGGTTGCTGAACACTCGGACCAGGGAAGGTGATGCCAAGAAAATCCCACTTCATTATCTCCGCTGCCTGTCCGGGTGATGGGGACATTAAACTTATATCTGATTCCCATGTTCTGTTCTTGAAGGAGAATCTGTCAGAAAATGATTATGAGAGATTGTGAGACACGTCTGATCGAGGGGGGGGGGGGGGGGTGTTGTAAAAAGGAGGATAAATCCAAACAGATAAGTTATTAAAGCATTTTTTTGGTAATAAAACACAAGAACACTTTCACAACCTTTATTATTATTAATATACTTTATTAACTGTTATCATCCTGAGTGTATCAGTTGTTCTAAGCAAATTAAATGTCCAAGTTAAGCAATTCTTTGCCAAGCCAAAAGAATATCTCTGACGTAGAGATCAGTGAAATTTCCAGCTTCCCTGAAAGAGTGAGGGTAACATGTACTGACCATATAAGGCCGGTTGTACAACTGCGAACATTAGTCAAAAGTATTTGTAATGTTCACTAAGGCAACGGGACAATTTCAGGGAAAAGAACACAGGCGTTTCTGAAATCATCTACTGTAATGCTGTAATACCTGCGTCTAGCCAATATCAGCACAGGCTGCTGTATCCTAGCTATGAACCAAGACCTCATTGCTAGGACAGGAACTCTCCCTCCTGGAAACATTCAGTATTTACAAAAGTATCATTACCATCACTATCAGCAACTCTGTTGTTGGTCCTAAGGCTTCCAGAGATTCCGGTTCATCGGTTGGGCGTTTGTAATGGAACGCTGTCCCAGCAACATCAAATTTTCTTGGCCAGTCTATTGTCCAGGCGCCATTTATAAAATAGTCGTCGGCCTCGGATTTCAGAGCTGAGCAAAAAACAAACACAAGAACTAAACATTTTGCTGCTAAATGAAAGCACAAAAAAAAATAAAAAAAAATGTTGCTGTAAATATAAAATGCAACAACTAGGTTTCAATTATATTTCACCCCTATTCAAATGCTGTGAGATTAGATGTAAATAGAAACAGCCAGTCATGCTACAGCATTTGATGAGAGTGGTAGAACTTAGCAGCAACAGCCTATGTGACCTGTGCTTACATCTTAAGCTGGCATCTTAAGCTGGCATACCCTTATCAGAGGTGTCACATGCAGCCTCGTTCTGGGTTCCTCAGAAACTACCCTTCCAAGACAGTGGCAAATGCAGGATTTCTAGAGGGCGGTTTCCAAATGCAGTACACAAATTACCACTCTGCGGAACATTGGAGCAAGTGTGGGAGTCTGGGGGAGTAGTAGAAGAACCAAGTAACGAAGCCTGTACAATAATGTACACATTGGGTTTTTTATACACTGGTTACTGTATGGATACAGTATTAATATATAACACTATAGACGGTCTGTAGTATAGAATGTATCACACATTTAAATAATATAAATAAGTGGTCAGGAAAAGGTTACACATCCCATAATACATACACAAACATAATAGAACCAGTGCCGCACTTTCTTAGCACACGTTCTCCCATTTCATGGTAAGGCTCCTGTCTCTTGTTCCTGGTAGCTGCTCTCTGGTCTAGTGCACACACACAGCTAGCTTGGTAGAGGCCGCTGCTACCACTGAGCATGTGCAGCAGCCCTGCTCTGTTCCTACACTGCATGATGTGGCAGCAGCTCTAGTAAGGTTAGTATTATATACCATTGCTATTGTCGTAATTTGAACCACTTGCCAAGAGGATGGGGGTTTCTGGGCAACCAGAAACCCCCCCCCCCCCCCCTACCTGCGTTTGCCTATGCAAGGTACTGCATAACTTTCAAAATGCATTTGTTAAACTTACTTTTAATCTTGGGGAGAGGGAAATGAGCTATGAGCAACGAAAGTGCTCAACTTTATCTCTTTCCAAGATTTTCTTAATCTTTCCCTTAGCGTTATTCTACTACAAAAGCTTATTTTGTTTTAACCACCTTTCTTATGAATAAATCATAACCTAGGTTGACGTTCAAAAAAATTATTTCAAACTTACCTATATAGTTCTTTGACATAGCAACTTCTTTAATCTCAATGTGAACGGAACCTCGTGGAATTTGAACGACTTCCATGTAGCCTAGAAGGGAAATGTTGTCATCTGAATTTTCAGCCAGGTACAATGATTTATGCAGAAATGACACCTATAAAGACTACATATCCCAAAGGAGGGGTCACAAACTACTCTATTGTAGACAAAAAGAAATAGGACACTCAGCCTCCGCCGTAAATCAGGACACTCAGCCACCGCCGTAAATCAGGACACTCAGCCACCGCTGTAAATCAGGACACTCAGCCACCGCTGTAAATCAGGAAACTCAGCCACCACCATAGTTGCCAAAATTGCATTTACTCCCACTTAGTATATGGGGGGTTATTCAGACCCGATTGCTGTTGTGCAAATTCGCACTGCAACAGATATTTAATTGCATGCCACGCAGACTGGGAAAATCATTCGAAGGTGAGTGAGTTGCGTATGGATTTGCAGCTAGCCACCGATCAGCGTCATTTTTGCAAACCATTCGCAAACTTGGGCGGGATTTCACTCTGGCGGGCAGCAATAGGGTCTGAATAAGGCCCATAACCCATTGTTTCAGTAGGCCTCCTCGCTTATGAGTTGCAAATGCGTTACAGATAAAACAGCACTTTCATAAACGGCATTAGTGCGGTGTGTCATGCCTAATACTAGCTGGACTGTATCACTGTGCATTACACAACAATCCAAAACAGATGACTGAGAGGCAAATGAGTCTCCTGAGGTAATTACTTCTATAGGGAAATCTACGCATTAACATGTTTCATCTCTTTTAAATATCGCTCCAAAGCTAAAGACTTTGATAATACTTTGAAAGGGCCGCTAATCAGAAAGGGAGCATAAATAATACCCAATAACCAATATGTTACAGATCACTCCCTAATAAATGTCAGGCTATTAAGAAGATATGGTGATAAATCATTGCTATACTTCTGTACAGCCAGTAAATAACACAGAGGCCATTACATGTGTCTGTGAGAATTCTACCCCTGAGACAGTTACCATGTGCTGCCTCGGATCATCTCTGCGAGGCACTGCACAAACAAAGGTGCGTGGTTATATCATCCTGCAAATGCGGAGTTGGCCAATAGTTCTGATTCTCTCCATAAGCATCCCTCCAGTTCTCAGACTATTCCCAGTCACAAGCATTTGTTTTAGTTGCATCCATTGTTATTGGAGTTCTATTTTGTCACTAGTAGTGTGTGCAAAAGGCAGAAAGACTTTTTGAAGATGCTGCATCCTTGCTGGTTTTGTATGCTAGATTTAAAGGGGCAACAATACTGGATCATAATTGTAGCCATCTCTCATCCTAAACTCAGGGTTGCCTACTTTTAGGCTGCCCTCTCTGGGAGGAAGAGGAATCAGGGGGCCGAGGCCGGCGATTGCCCCTTGAAAGGGGCGGGGACAGAGTTGGAGCTCAACAACAGAGCCTTGTAGGGGGTGTGGCCATTGCATCATCGTGGCCACATGCTCAACATGTGAGCCTTGTAGGGGGTGTGGCTTCCGCTGTGCAATGTGGTATAACAGGCATTGCACAAAGGGGGTGGGGCCATGATGATGCAACTTGTTACATCTGTTACCAGGGATTTAAGAGTCAATTTTTTTTATACATTTTAATTGGCTCCCAGTACAAGTGTGAACAATACTCCCTGCCTTCTGATAACAACAATCCAATAGAATCAGTTCCTGACTGTATAACTCCATACCATTGGATACCAGTGATACCATTGGATCGCTGGTGTACAAGCTTTATAAAAACAAAAATATCAAATATCAAAAATATCAAATATCACAAATACAAAAATATCACTGAAAAATAACCTGCTGCATATAGAGTACTTACCCCCTCTCGGCAGCGAATCATTGAAGAATCCCTCTATAGCTTCACAAGTGCTTCCATCTCCCCCACACACTCGGCACCTGTCTTCTTTAGCATCGGAGCCCAAAATGTTATCACAGCCTACATGCTAAGCAGAAGGGATGTAACACAAAGAAGAGTCAACTAACTGACAAAGAAACAATGATATTACTGTGTATACATTCTAGTTATTCAGAAGACAGGTGATTACTATAATAGGCCTAATGTGATACAGCACTTTTACAATGTTCTGCTGAATCTCCCTCTTCATTCACTAATATTATAGTGATTCTCACTGGGACTGCAAGGGGCAGATTCATTAAGCCTGGTGAAGTGATAAAGTGGAAGGTGATAATGCACCAGCCAATCAGCTCCTGTCATTTTTCAAACCCAGCCTGTAACTGGACAGATAGTAGCTGATTGGGTGGTGCGTTATCACCTTCCACTTTATCACTTCACAATGTTTAATACATCAGCCCCTTTAATACACGGCCCTGGCACTCTGGATAGCTGCTAAATGACAACTCGCCCGGTGCCCTCCGTAGCGTGTACTGTACACACAGTGGCGATCGATTGCAGTGGATGGTGGGATTTAAAGGATTTTTAAACAGCAATCAGATCCTGAGTGCCGCCACAATCCATCGCTATAAATATATTTCATCATTATAGCTTGTAAGCTCCACTGGGGCAAGGACTAATGTGAATGTTCAAATTCTGCGGAATATGTGTGCGCTATATTAATAACTGGTGATAAATAATATAGATAATTATGAAGCTGACTTTCTACTGTATCACTTAAAAGTAAATTATTACCTCCGTGCTAAACTTACAGAATGAAGCCCCCCACATTGAGGAAGGTGTCCTAATGGGATATAATACAGGCCAATTCCTTGATTCTGCAGACATTTACATTAAAGTACTGCAACATGCATCCTGCTTTTGTGTATGAATCAAACAAGAGATGGCAAATCTGTCACTCCATCTAACAATCATCCATCTTAACTCTAATCAGGAAAATCTAAAACCTAGACCTAGTTTATATATCATCCAGCAAGCTTTCCAACTCCTATTACATATGCAACAAGCTGAATAAACAAAATATTATTTAAAAAAAAACAGCGAGTGCCGTTAATCCTGTAAGCAGATATGGCAGCTTTTGCACCGGTGCGCTGTGAGGAGGGAGGAGCATCCTGCGTCATAAAAAGCAGCAATTTTGTCTTCTCTAAACCATATCTAATAAACCCTTTGAGTGGAAAGGGAATTTGTGAAAATCAATTTTATTCATCATAATGACCTGTAACATTTCCCTTATATAGGAAATATAATCTTATTTTACACAACATTTTTTATTTGAATTTATATAACAAATGTGACTCTGGCATTTTTAGTGGATATTGTGCGTATCTCTCACAGAGATGTTGGAACTTTAATGGGTTAAATTACAGGTATGTCCAAACGATGGCCTTCCAGCTGTTGTGAAACTACAAGCCCCATCATGCCTTGCCACAGTTTTGCTATGAGGAAATGCTAAAACTATGGCAAGGCATGCTGGGACGTGTCGTGTCACAACAGCTGGAGGGTCATAGTTTGCACATGCCTGGGTTAAAACATAACAAGGGCCAAATGTATCAAGCTTCAAAAAGTGATAAAAAGGAGAGCCAATCAGTCAGTTTACAGTCTGGGTTTGAAAAACGACAGGTAGGAGCTGATTGGCTGATTGTTTATCACTCTCCTCTTTATCACTTTTTGAAGCTTGATGTCCAATCGGTATTTCAGAAACAAACATAGACAAATGTGGAAGCAGTAACCTTGCACTCTCCGTTGATGCAGATATCCAGGGAATCGGCATTGCAGCGAGTTCCATCTATAACAGCAGGGGCCCGCTCAGTGTAAAAATTATAGCCCTCAGCCAAACAGTTTAATGCGCACGATTTAACACCACCTGTGATTGCAAAATGGACAGAGATATTAAGATTTTATATGTGGTCTGTTACACTTCAAACCGCAAGGCAGCCATCGCAGGGGAACACGTTATAGTTAATATACTGAAGCCGTAGCTGTAATAACTTCTCTTAAGCAGTTGCATATTCAGGTTTTAGTACAGGCAGCAACGCGTTCTGCTGTAACACACGCACTTAAACAAATGATGTCAATAAAATATAATTCAGTAACACCATGACAGCCATCATAAGTGTGATTATTGCCAGCTTAATGACCATAGGACAAACTTGCAGCGAGATACCGCGGAATGTTTACGTTTTGGGGGGAGCGAGAACTACATGTAGCCACATGTACCTTTTTAAAGCCAATCTGGTCCTTCCAAAGTGGATAGCGCTGAATATAACACAAAATCTATTGTCTTGTACAATCAAGGTGCAATTCTGATGAGACAGCGCGGTAGGCACCATACAGTCTATTAGTATAGCTACCCCATTAAGCTGATGGATAGGATTGGACAGAATCCCAGTGTGTAAGCATCTTATTGATTTATTTGTTTACAGTTACTTATTAACATGCATTGGGAGCAAAACCATAATGTAACAAGACTGGGTTATAACACAGACAGACAGATGTAACAGAGTCCTACTCACAAACTTATAATCTATAAGGAAACAGCCATTGATACACAAGGATAAGTGCTACAATACTGCAATTGGTCGAGGCAAAGGTCCTTGGTGTGCTGTATTATCCACACTCACAGCAATGTCAGCCCAGTGTCAGAATACTGTGTAACAGCACAAGAGCGGAACGTAGCGAAAACTGCGCAGCTGCCCTGTAGAGTAGCCACTGGAAGTACAGGCCCAGCCTTGTGATTGTCTAGCTGGGATATGACTTATAGTCGGACATTCTCTTTACATTGACCTAAATTCATTCCTTTGTGGAGTAGTCTTACAATCCAAAAATCCAAATCGCTGACTAAGTGCAGTTCTGGTAATGATGTACCGGTTACATTGGAAGTACTTGTCCATAGGGAACCTATATTGTCAGAGAGGCCGTTTTTTGATTTTTGTAGAATAGTACAGAATTGCCCGAGGGCTTAATCCTCTAATCCTACAAAACAATTAAAAATCATGAAAGAATATTTCATGAATTCAGGTCACTCAGAAAGCGTCAAGTGAATCCACAGGATGTTGTGTGAATGGAACTGATGGAAAGGGGTCTCAGTCTGGGTAAGGCACTGATTAATTGTTCCTCCTCATTTACAAATTCCTTACCCAACGGTGACCTGATCTGTCCTTTTTTGGCCATGTGTTTCACCTCATGTCACCTCATTCTCCAGGACACCAGACAGTGGAAGTCAATCAGAGAGTTTTATAAAGACAGTATGCGTAACCTCAGCCCACTAGACAAAGAATGTCACTTATGTAAACGTTATGGCTATAGAATTAACGTGGAAAATTCCAGGCATCAAGTTAAAGGTGCAGTCCTGCTGGAAGCAGAGGTCTACAACTACTGTAAAGGCAGAGGAGAATAGATCCATAGTACTGGATGTACCTCAAATACTGTAGCCTAACTGTTTCAACACCACAAGAAATGATTAACATATAATGCCATCATAGTAAGCTCCAGAGAAGAGGCCATGACAAGAGTTGCAGTATTAAGTGTTGCCAGAAGACATACAGTATACTGTAGCACAAATGGTTGCCCGGCATGTTCTCAGATGGAAGGTAAATGAGAGGGCAGTGTGAAATATGGATGGTGATTGGAATCATTGGTGTAACTTTGTCCAAGTTTCCCAGAGGCAAAATAAATATTGCTGCCCCCCAAATAGCTCAATCAGTAAGGTGTCTGTCTCCAGTAGGACAAGTCATGGCATCTAATACAGGGTGTGACACCTGCAAAATGATGATAGAAGGGGGAGTCATCCACAGAAGCAGTATCAATGGCTTTCAATTAACTGATTCAAGCTCGCAGGGGAGTTGAGGGGCCCCCTTGGGAGCTGAAGCCTGGTGGCAGATGACTCCATTGCCTCCCACAGTTATGCCTCTGATTGGACTAGACTTTGTGGGATCAGAGCAGAGGGCGAGCAGGAAGTGCAAATGATCTTCAAGAAGGGGTAAAAAATTTTCTTTGTAGGTATCATACCTACAGTATATAAACACTGTCGACATACAGTATATTTATTTTAAAAATAAGTAACAATGTTCCCATAAAATAGCAACAACTGATTCAATAAATTTGAGTACACGCATGTATTGGTTTCTTTGCAAACCATGTAAAAAAAACGGGAAATGGTGGGAAAAAAACCTCCAAATTTTTGGTAGAAATGCCTCCACCTACATCTAGTCTCCTTTTGTATGAAACAACCCTTCTAGTCACGCCATGCTATGGCTCCACTCAGTAGTGCCAGATGATTTTTGTTTTTAAATTTTTCTGTAAAATAGCATCTTATTTGCAGAACTGGGCAAACAGGACACACAAGAAGCTTCTGCTGATTAATACGATACATGGCATGTCTATGATTATTGTGTGACTGCTGCTGTACTGTATCTGCATAAGAAACGGAACTTTACAGTGTTTTCCTGGAAAACACTGTAACAAGTATTTCTTATGCAGATACAGTCACACACTGAACATAGGCATGACATATATCATATTAATCAGCAGATGCTGCTTGTGCAGCATCTGAAAAAGTTGGCTGGTGCTACAGAGACACTCAAAGCTCATGCCTTATGTAGAACACATAGAAACATAGAATTTGACAGCAGATAAGAACCACTTGGCCCATCTAGTCTGCCCTATTAACACGACTCATACTGCATGAAGAATAGATGTATGTCGCGTGAAAAGATGTCTCTGTTGCCTTCTTAAAACAGAAATTCCTTCTGATGTTCCACACTGAGGAGGTTATTCTGGTTGGTGCGTAAATTTCCGAATTCTTTCAGAGTGAACCGCACGCCACCCTGTGCGGACATTGTAAGAAGAAACGCCTACAGGTCCTCCGCATTCGGACAGACTCGCTCTCTAAGAAGAGGGTGTGTTTACGGACAACATCCAAACCGTGCGTGTGCGGTGGCCACACAAAGATTCTGCACGGTCTTACAGCATCAGAACGGACGTGAAGCTGCATGTACGCACCGATGCGGTGTATTTCCGCAAAACTCACGACTATTCTCTGAACTCATAAAATGTTATGCTTTCCCTAACTGTAATACATTTTTCATTTGATCCCCAAATGTGTGTTGTTATTGCTGAATGTAAAAGTGACATGTATATTTATATTAGTGATACCAAGTTCTGTCCATTGCTTGCAGTGTAAATATGTGTAAAAAATGCAGCCGTGCTTTCAGCATATATTTGTGTGTTTTGTAATGGTCCATTTAGGCTGCAATGGTTCCAATTGAAGCAATGAAAAGAGTGTAATTAATGAGTAATGAGTAGAGGAGTGGATTGTATTGTGTTCAGCTGACAGTGGTTCAGGTGCGGCCGTACTAATTGGGCGATCCGAATGCCTAGCGCATGACCGAGTGGTGTCCGCAAAGTGAAACTTGCTTATGAAGACCGCATATTTCCTGCCTGTTGGTTCGTTTGCAGTCGGTGTTCTGTCCGAATGCACGCCTACTAGAATTAGTGCACTCCCTTGTACGCCCATGTTTACGCCCAGTTTAGCCCACTTTGAAACTACGCCCCTGTGTACTTCCGAATGACGCCCATATTACGCCCATATTTCCCGAGTGAATGCGGTGCACATTTCTGTACGGTATTAGTGAGAACGAGTACGGAGACCGTGCGTGGCACATGCGCATAGCGTTGCCTACGCATGCACAGACGGCTAAAAAACGCCATCCGAAAGAATTCGGAAATTTACGCATCAACCAGAATAAGGCCCAGAATGCTGTATGTACTTATCCATTTACATCCGCGAGCACTTATGCAGTGTAAGAAGCAGTGAATTTCCTACCATTTTCTTTCCTCTCCGCATATATAGCACTGTACTGTCTATTTAAAAAAATAAAAAAAAACATCACTGTAGCCCTAAGCTCATCAAAAATGAACTAATGACAAAATCACGATAAATTCCTGTTTTCTCTGGTTTTTATACATGTGTGCTTCCAGTTCATGGTACACTGTAAAGTGGATCCTACGAATGATTAAGTCAATGGAAAAGCACATTAAAAGAATGACCTAATCTTCCTGTATAGAAAGAATCTGGGATGCGGCACAGTGAAATGTTACAAAATTCAGACCAGTTGAGTTTACAGATCTTCTTGTTCTCAACCAGACAGCACTATGTCTGTATAATAGCAAAAGAAAGGATTATGAGCTGAATCCTAAATCATTATCAGCTGCTTGCATGGCAGGCTTCAAGATTAGCGTTCTGCTCTTTGTTCACAATGCAACGTAAGAGTTAGTTTATCCCTGATACAAATCAACAGGTATTCTCTAGATCAGTGGTTCCCAAACTGGGGTACTAGTAAGCCTGGGGGTACTCTGCAGACCAGTTGGGGTACTTGAAAATAATTTTGGTAATGGCGGAAGAAGAGGATGTCTCCATATGCAGACGAACCACGTTTCATCGCTTCCGATTCAGTCTGCAGCATCATCAGCGTCTCCTCATGCTTCTGCCCGACCAGCAATCCACTGGGAGCTGTATGTGCTGCCCTTAGACATCAGCAATCATGTGCCCTGCGCTGACACAGGTGGAGGAAGCAGCGGCATTAATCCTACAGGTGTTAGCGGGAACACCAGAGCAGTGCACAGCCAGCAGCGGGGTCAGATTCCTGTCCGTACACTACTCCTCCGCTCCTCCTTTATATAAAGGACACACATACCGCTCACTTCCACTTCACGCATAAGTGGATATTTAAAAATGAGAGGAGGGGGAACTCACAAATGAAAAGCCTAATCAAGGGGTACGGGAGAGAAAAAAGTTTTAACCGCTTCTTTAGATGAACCCATTGAACTTGGCTAGCATTTCTAATTAGTCACAAACCAATTAACATATTTTGTGGCCAAATCAGCACCACCCAGACAGAAAGAGAAAACGCCCCCCCCCCCGCTAATTTGCGAGAGAATTGCGAATGGATCAATAATCGCAATCCCCAAAAATGTCTGCAAATTTCCAACCACTTCGATAAAACGGCAGGCTTACACCCCTGGGTTTACGATGGGTGCGGTACCCATGTGCAGTCATTAGATAATCTCTTGATTATCACATGATCAAAATCCCAAAATATAAGACACTGCTCTATTTTGTACTTCATTCATTTCAATTATCCATCAGTAACAAAGGCTTATATGAAAGGGCATGTCCATTTACAAATGACCCCTACTGGGTAGTGCCCCTATAAGGTAGGAGGGCAGCGTCCAAAGGCACAGCATCCAATCGCCATCGCTACACTTGGTCGGTCTGTGTAAGCCGATTCTGAGGCTGGATATCAGAACAGCTCTGCCATGTCCAGGAAGTCTGCATCTGATGAGGAAGGGCAGGACACGCCCACAAAACAGTCCCGCCCCCAACCACCAGAGCATATCAATCATGCTGCAGCTGAAAGGAGAATATGGGGGAAATTTACTAAAATGGTAGTTCTGTTTCACATTGGATGTTGCTATGGGCAACCCATCCAAATCTACTTATTTATTTAGCATCTACTAGAAGATAATACATCGTATCTAATTGGTTTCCCATAGCAGCATCCCTTAGTAAATTTCCTCCTATGAGTGATCAGGCAGGACTTGTTCTGCACATAGCAGACACACAACCATCGGGTTTGCATACAAATGTGAATCAGACCCTATACTGTAGGTGAACTATTTGAACTAAGACGCAAAATTTGAAAAAAAGTAGCAAAAATAAGCTAATATTATGTTAATGACAGTGGGGTATATTCAATTACAGTCGAAACTGCTTGTCGGAAAGAGGACAGTTTCCAACTGATTTAGGTCAGAAGGGGTTCGGAAGGGGCTTTTTTCGACAGGTCGGAATGCACCGACTTGACGGAAACCAGGTGGATTGGTGGAATAGCTGCAGATTTACCTGCTTTTGATGGAAATGCGGCCAAATTGGACAGGTTTTGGTCCCGCTTCCGTCAATCTCAATCTGACTTGAAAAGATGTCGGATTGAGGCAGGGAAGAGCAGCTCACCAGAAGCCTTCCTTCCGTCCGCCGTCCTCCTGTACCCTCCCACCGCGTTTGTCCGTCCTGCCACCAGGCCGGGTGAGAGCAGCTAACCCGGCACCGTGCTGGCTTCCACCACCTCACACCGGCACTCACTCGGTCCCAGCCCTGACCGGGTGAACAGCAATCAGCGACCCAAACCCAACATTCGGATTTGGCCGCTGATTTGAATAGGTAGTGTTGGATCCATTCCGACAATTGAGTATATATCATTGTTTGAAAAATGACTGCTTGACTCTATCCAAAGCTTAGTACTCTACATCTGCTCCTATACTAGAAAAGGCGTTGGAAGGGCTAGAAATTGAAATCTCGGCCACAATCACACTTTACCTCCAGTGTAGGGTTTCCAGTTGTAATATTTTCCTCGAAAAGGCATATTATCAAAGTCTGCACACTGTTTTTCTCTGAAGTCTCGAGACCCGGATGGACAAGGCTAAAAATAATAATAATAAAAAAAAGGTTTAATATAACAATCATTCAATAGGTCTTATAAGAACATTGTTTATGGAACTGTGGCCCAGGTATAACCATTATCAATATTCAGAACTATCCCCTGGGGCCTAATCAATGTTAATAAATTAAGTGTGCACGTGATATATGACTTAGATTTTTAACTTTGTGCATTAGGAAAGGTTACATTGATTTGATTGTACTTGTTGACTGTAGTTGTTATTCTGTCATTCTACCACTTAAACTCTACATCGGGCTATAAAATATATAAATGAGAAACCAAATGGCCCCATACCAAAAACATTTACAGGCTCACCTGCATCCAGTTGTATTGTACAGTAGCTCAATAGCAAAAATGAGAAGGAAACATAGTGCACATCATATGATAATACATTTATTAATATCCTTGGAAAATGCAAACACACAATGCACAAAAAAATCAAAGGCCTAACCGATGAACAAAAAAAAAAAGACATCTACAGTCGTCATTATAATTTCTCAAACAAAATACCGCTACGCGTTTTGTCTTGTCCAACACTTGTGGACAGTATGACTTCCTCAGGGTTATACGGGGTACTGTATTCTTTTTTTTTATTTTTTTTTATTATGTCTTTACATACAACGGGGTGTGCAGTACCCTAGAGTAATGATGGCACAAGGGTCGTTGACACATGGTGTGGCCGTGACTTTGTATAGAGAGAAGGGGCCGCACTGTCATAACTAAAGGGGTGTGGCTTCGAAGGCTAAGCCCCTGTTTACCTCTCTTTGGGGTAGTACAGGCTGCTCCCGGGCACTCTTCCAGCTCTGCTGGCTACTTCTAAGTGATAGGAGACAAGTACTGCAGGTTAATGCCACACTGCAGCACATGAGTCCTGTCATTGGAGGAGTCTGAAGTTTCTTATTGAGAAACTAATAGATATATGTATCCCTATGATTTTATTAAGGATATACATGTATAGACTGATTTCCTATGACCTAACCCACTTGGGGAAATAAAGTGGGAGGGGTAATTAGATATACTATAAGTATGGTGTATGGAGACCACCGTTACACACCCTGAGGAAGACTACTGCAGTCGAAACACATTGGTGGTCATGGAAAAACTTTGTGGATGTATAGGACCTGACATTAGAGATCCTGGTTGCCAGGAGAGGTTTGGTACATGGGAATTACATTAACATTTCTTGCTGATAATTCTTCCTTTGCATAAGACACTATGCGGTACTAAGCTACTCCCATGTTATGTGATATATATATATATATATATATATATATATATATATATATATATTCTAGTTCACTCTTTCTGACAAAATATTTCTTAGTTGGACAAAACCATGTGCACTGCAGGTGAGGCAGGTGTAAAACCCCACCCAAATCTAATTATCTCTGCACAAGTAAGACCTGCCTCACCTGCAGTGCACATGGTTTTGTCCATCTAAGAAATATTTTGTCAGAAAGAGTGAACTAGAATAAGGGCCTCAGTTCCTGCTGGAGCCTGCGGAAAAATAGCCCTGACTACCAGTATATATTTTTTGTGGAGATAGAAGTTCTATCCTCAAAAAGATAAACAATTGCTTCTCACAGTATAAAACTGTAGCATTATTCAATATAATATTGGAGAGTGGCTGTGGCAAGTAGAGGTATTTATACTAATGGCTATTACATCTGTGTACCAACATCTGTGTCCAACCTTGAAAAAGACAGCTAGACTGTCGAAACGCATTGGTGGAGAGGGACTGTGCTACTGCCTACCTGTACCTTGGGACTACCTGGCCTGCGGTGGGTGGCCATACATCGCTTCCTCAGGTATTGCCCGTTTCTTCCATCAATTGATACAGGCTGTTTGTTATGCACAAAAACCTTTGTTCAGCCTAATAAACTCTTACTGAGACAAATTTCTGTACTTCTTTTACTGTTCACTGGGTCGGATTGGAGGAAATTATCGTGATCCCACCCACAGTGCTGGGACCAAAAGATACCCTAATAGGAAAGATATTGCGTTCGTACATGCGAGTACCATTTTATCGTATGTATCATTTTATATATAAAAGTCACTAAAGATACCTTGATATGTTTGTACGCATATCACTTCTGAGTGAGTGAGAGTACGATACTTCATTGGGACCCCATTCACTTTGTTCCCCATTACCATTTTTGGTAGCAAACTGACTTTATATTAATACAGTATATGTCTTTTTGCCTTTTCTTCCACAACCTCCATATGAGCTACCCACACCTGACGACATTTCAAGTGGTTAAACAGGAATCCAGCACCCATTCCACTCTGGTTCTTTCCAGCATAATAACCACAATTTGATTTGGTCCTGGAACACCAACCCGTGGAATCTCAGCAAGTGCCATGGCATTCAGTTTGGGAACGACTGGGCTAAACCATTCTTCATGATACAGAGTCTATGACTTCTCCAAAGGTCAATAACATTACTGGTTCCTTTTTAGAGGAGAGGCTTCAACCTCCGAAATGCTGGAAGGGATAACAAGAAATGCCCACCTCGGCTGGATGCAGGTGAGAGGTCCTCTGGACGCCTTTAGATGTGACCGTAATACCGTGCATCAACTGTTAAACCTCACAACAGCGGATGACTTGGCAAGCAGACTAAACTGTATCTTTTGTAATATTGGGCAGGCATAATACGATAGAGGTTATATAAACAGTTCTAAGTGTTACACCAGTTCCTCAACAGCTTTAATCTCCAATGCATGTCAAGGATCGCTTGGCAATTAATCCATCAGGTATCTCCTTATAAACACACATAAAAAACAGATGAAGAATCTCAAACGTAAACAGAGTTTTGGAAAAGCAGTTAAAGTTCTGCAGGACCAGCTGTTTCTCAGTTTGTCCTGAGATGTGCCATTAGCCTCCTGCTAAGGGAATTATCCAAGAGCTGTGCAACATAATGAAGCCCATCAACTACCAGTATAAATAATTTTATGAGGAATTCGGGAGAAAAGAGAGAGTTTCATGTTGAACATATGCCCCAACCTGCTAAAACTCCGTCCAGACCTAAAATCTGAAGCGGTGATTACTGATGAGGAGTGAAGTCTATGGTTTCTTTATAGGCAACTGCCGTGTGGTGTACGGTGATCCCGGACTGCCAGCAAGTGCTCTCGTGTCTGCTGCCAAGAGTTATCACATTATTAGCCGTAAGGGGCACATTTAATGCATTGAGCTAGCCTTTTGTGTCAAAGGTTATATACTATATAAACAGATCAACAGTCTTATGATCCATCTATACAGTATTTATTTATTAACAGTTTCTTATATAGCGCACACATATTCCACAGCGCTTTACAGAGAATATTCGAACATTCACATCAGTCCCTGCCCCAGTGGACCTTACAATCTATATTCCCTACCACATGTACACGCACACAGACATTCTAAGGTTAATTTTAGTTGGGAGCCTATTAGCCTACCAGTATCTTTTTTGGATTGTGGGAGGAAACCGGAGTACCCAGAGGAAACCCATGCAAGTACGGGGAGAATAAACAAACTCCGCACAGTTAGAGCCACGGTGGGAATGGAACCCAAGACCTCAGCGCTGTGAGGCAGTAATGCTAACCATTACACCGTCTGTACTGCCCACCATCATTATGCTTATGATCTACATGTATACATAGTAAATTTGTTCTGAGAATAATATGCACAGTGGGAGGGGCGCCGCCCTGTAGGGGCTCTCATCACTGCTGTGACTGAGACGGCGCGTGGCCGATTTCTTTGTGCAAGGTGGAGGATCCGCCTCCCGACCGGCGCACAGAGAACTGCTGGGCTGGTAGTGGGTCTGGCGGCTCTCTCTGTGCGCCGCTGAGGTTCAGGAGAGAGGGATCACTCCTGCAAGCTCGGAGAGGCAGTGCACGCATACACAAATGCCAGGGCCGATTCAGCGGCCCAGTGTCAGGCTCTGTCACTCTGTGTCAGAGCCTGACACACATAAAGCACATCAATCCCTGGATATTTAGAATGATGCAGTGGTTATCCCGCTTTTTTCATGCAAAGTCCCATTTTTTGTTTTTCTTACACAGTGCTTTATATTCCATATACAGTATCTTTCCCAATAGTAATGGAATCCAAATATCAATAGGTGGATCATTAGGTCAACAAGCATGAGGAAGGCAGTCAATAGGTCGACCACTATTAGTCGACAGGCAGAAGGACAACACATAAAAAAGGTTGACATTGTCAAAAGGTCGACACAAGCAAAGTCGACATGGGAAAGATCGACGTGGGGAAGGGTCGATTTTGCATGCGATATATTGCATGTGATCCCATTCCATGCTGTGGGATCTGATGGATCCTTGGTGCAGCAGTGACGATCTCCGATGCGATGATCACGGGCCCGTGCATTGGACCGGAATCTTAGGTTAAACACATGCAAATTGGGGCCCTTTTCATTCGACTCCTCAGGCCGATGCCTCGGATACAGATGAAAGGGGCCCAACTTGCACTAGTGGATGATGGCCTTAAGGCCGGTATTCAATTAACCCTGATCATTCATCAGGGGTAATTGTGTCACCAAAGGGCTATTCAACTAGCCCTGATGAGCGAGCCGTGGCTCATCAGGGATTTGTTGGAAAAGCAAAATCTCTGTGAACAGACCCGTTTTCAAACAAAAAAAAAACCCGAGGCTGTTTTTTGCAAAAACACACAGGTTTCACTGAACCATTGTTTGTATTCAAATAAATTTTTTTCAATCGTCCAAATCAAATTTTACCCAACTAATGTTTCATCTGTGCTAAATAAAAATTGGCCTAAGGCTTAGTACAGTTTCCCAAAGTCAATTGTGCATGATTAAAAAAATCCTAAAAACCAGTTGGTAGCACTTGTGTATTGGAGTTGAGAGCTCCTATTACAGAGACACCACCATCGTGCACTGCTAATTCACACACTAAAGTTGGCAGAGTAGTACAAAATAGGTACACATTGACTGTGGCTTTGTAAATGCTCTCCTTTGTAGAGGCTAAGGGGATATTCAATTAGCCCATTTTTTTTATCTAGGATAAAAAAAAATTGCCAAATCTTTCTGGAAAACAGGACTATTTCAAAGTCTGCGTATTCAAATTTAGTCATTTTTAGCCCATGGCTTTTGGTAATTTTTTTTCGGTAAACAAGACTAGAAACCCGCAATTCAATACACAGTTTTTTTCAGAAAGATTCACTGATCCGCGTGTTTTTCATCATGGCAAAAAAATCTCCACTTTTATTGAATAGGTCAAATCAAAATTCAACCTAAAAAAGACGGCGAAAAGTGCGGCTTTTTCGTCTAGGTAAAACTAAAACTTTGTCACCAACTAAATAAACCCCTAAGACAGTAGAATCATTTAAACATGCATGGGATAGACATAAGTATAGTCTTACAAAGAAATAAGGATCGAATACGATTTGAGGTAACAATATGGTTAAAAAAAGGGTCATACTAGATGGGCTAAATGGGCCATCAGATGTGTTTCGATGTTATTAATTTCTGTTATTTGAAAAAGAAAAATGTGATTAGTTTCCCAAGCACTTTCTAAAACACAATGCCACATTCTGCTTAGCTATGATGGTATGGGTGATAGGTGTTATGCATTGAAGTTTTTTTTAACGTGTTGTTTGCTTTGAACACCTAGAACATGGGTCTTCAAACTGTGGACCTCCAGATGTTGTGAAAATACAAATCCCAGCATGCCTTGCCACAGTTTTAACACTCCCTTATAGCAAAACTGTGGCAAGGCATGCTGGGATTTGTAGTTTCACAACATCTGGAGGGCCACAGTTTGAAGACCCATGACCTGATGATGACTTCCGGAAGAGGCCGGGGATGGTCGCATGCACGTGGAGCTCCGTCTCCCCATCCACGGAGCTCCACCATCCCCGGCCTCAGAAGCAGCGTTCAGCGAGTGGCAGAGAGAGGGGACGGGGACAGGCAGATGAGGCGGCCAGGCAGCGGGGGCTGAGGAGGAGTGTGCGCCACCGGAGCAAGGAGGAGGCTGAGCGCCGTGGATGCTAGGAGGCACCCGGCCGTGTAAAGCAGTGCGCTGCAGCCCCCGGAAACACCATCAGCCGGGGGACACCCAGGACGCCAGAGAGGCACCCGGCCGTGTAAAGCAGTGCGCCACAATCCCCGGCAACACCATCAGCCGGGGGACACCCAGGACGCCAGAGAGGCACCCGGCCGTGGAAAGCAGTACGCCGCAGCCCCCGGAAACACCATCAGCCAGGGGACACCCAGGACACCAGAGAGGCACCCAGCCAGGGAAGGAGTGCGCTGCAGCCCCTGGCAACTCCATCGGCCGGGCACAAGCAGACCAGCAGACCCGGTGAGAAGGGCCCCAGCTCACTTGGCGACCCATCCCATCCCTCCCCCCGGCTAGGACAGGAGGGGAACTGAAGGCACATCAGCCAGGGGGACCCTCAGCATTCACCCAGAGGCCTGTAGGACAACCCCCCCCCCAGCAGGCCACATCAGCCCTGTGTAACTCTGCGGCGGAGCTGCACCCACCCCCCCACTGACTCTCCCCTGGCCTCACTGACTGACTCTTTCTTCCCCCTCCCCCTCCACCACCCACGCTGCTCTACAGGAAGATTCAAGATGGCGCCGTAATGGCTGCCTAGGAACTGTGCACTCAGCCATATGTATCCCGTGTCTCCCGTGTGATAACTGTACTGTCTCTGCTGTAACTGTGCTGTCTTTGCTCATACTATTCCTCATACCGTGCTCATACTGTTAACCCACCTGGCTGATGCAACGACCAGTGGCGCCGCGGATGGCTGCCTAGGCGCTGTGCAGCTCGGCGGGTATGTGTTCCCTGTGCGACAACTGTACTGTCCCTGCTCATATTGTTACCCACCTGGCTGCTGCAATGACCAGTGGCGCCGCTGATGGCTGCCTAGGCGCTGCGCAGCTCGGCGGGCATGTGCCCCCTGCATGTAATGTATGTAATGTCCTCCCCCCCCCCCTTCATCCCCTGCTTGATGCTGCACTGTAATCCGCAAAAAATTCCTAGTGTGCGCAAGCACACATGGACAATAAAGTTGATTCTATTCTATTCTGTTCTATTCTAGAACGTCACCAGTGATCTGTGTTCTCAGCATCATCTTTTTCCACAGCGGACTATGGTGGGGATCGAGTTTCAGCAATTGCTGCTAGACAATCTCTGAATCAGCAAGCTATGTTTTCCTCCCTATAACAAGTCTTGAGTGTTCTGGCTCTGCACCGTTGTTTCAAGCTTTATTTAAATCAACAGTCAAAACATTTGTTTAGACTGAACTAGCAATAGTCACTGGAGAAACATATTAGTTCTATGGACGTGAGTTTTTGCAGATTTTGTAATACCTTATCATGTCTCGATACAAATTGTACACAGCTGTTGTGCACCGGCTCTTAAAAGTTCATGCACCAGCGCTTTCCCCCTTCATATGATTAGGTATTATAGAAAACTCATGTTTCTCTAGACTCTGTGAGGCTACTGTACAAATGAGGGAGGAAAACGGAAAACTTGGCTAAATGGAAATACATATACATATCAAGAAAAGTAAAAAAAAACATTAAAAGTCCAAAAATGGTAAAAGGGTATTCTGGACCGTTTGGCATGATAGTATCAGGCTGTGTGAAATTAGAGACTAGACACAGTAAATAAAAAAATTTGACTAAAGATGACCATATAAAGTATACGCTGATAGTGAGGGGTACTGAGCAGTGCTTGTTCCATGCTTACTTGCCTATTTTTGAAAAAGAATGTAAGGAAACCTGTGACGGTGACACCTAGAGGCACGGACGTGTACTGCTACATCTGGGAGACGCATCATAAAAATACTTACATCTAAATGTAGCCCGAAAGCAGTTCGTAAGATCGACTGTACTTTTAAAGAAAATACACTGATATTTGTCAGGACTTGTTCATGTATTGTGTTTTACAAGTGGTTCCATATAAGTGGCCACGAGAAATCTTATTTAAAATGCATGTAGCCTAAAGGATCAATGTTCTTTAATAACCAATGCAGGTAAATGGCACTGATGAGTAAATTTGAATTTATATCTCTCTCTGACATCTTTTGTTCTCCCCCAATAATGTGGGATGTGTATTGAATGATGTTTCCGACTGTCGGAATATTCCTGACAGTCGGAATATTGGCCAATTCCACAGTCCCGACAGTGAGAATACATGTGGATTGTTGATCCCATGTGAATTTTGTTGAAAATGGTCACAGATATGACAATCTAGCGGACGCTTTCACAATGTAGTTTCGACTTTATAAAAAGTTGAATCTGCACGAGTTTTAATGCGTTCAAAAATGGCCGCATTGAGTAGATGTGGGACGATATTTCTGATTGTTGGAAATATTGGCACACATTCAATACCCCACATGATGGGTTAGGGGAAATCAGTGAGATTGCTAGACTCCTCAGGGAGACAGCTACTATTTCAGGGAGTCTCCTGTAGAATAGGCAACTATGGTTCCATCAACTGGTGCAATCTTGGCGGTTAAGTTTGCAGAATTAATGGGCAACAATGTAAAAGGCAGATCCAGGTTGCCATCAGGCAGGTGCTACAGGGCTATTCCCACCAGGTCCATAAGAAGCCGTAAAAGTTTCTTCCCTCAAGCGGTTCACCTGTTGACAGGTGAACTCATGAACATCTCACTGTCTAGTCGCGCCATAACCTTTTGCACATAATCTAACACAGGGTCCCCTCGGAATAACTTTCTGTATGACTTTACATGTTCCCCCACCTGTTTATATTGTTTATTGTTTATACTGTATGCTGTTTACTTGTTACCCACCTGGCTGCTGCCCAGCAAACCGAAGACAAATTCCTAATATACGCAAGTATACCTGGCCAATAAGTGGTCAGCATTATCTTACAGACTTTAGCTTTCTATAATGGGTACAGGGTGAGCAGTGTACGGGGGCCCCTGGATCAGGAGGGGGCGGGACCACACTCTAAACCATGGGTCCTCAAACTGCGACCCTCCAGATGTTGTGAAACTACAAATCCCAGCATGCCTTGCCACATTTTTGCTATAAGGGAGTGTTAAAACTGTGGCAAGGCATGCTGGGATTTGTAGTTTCACAACATCTGGAGGGCCGCAGTTTGAGGACCCATGCTCTAAACCATGGGTCTTCAAACTGTGGCCCTCTAGATGTTGTGAAACTACATGTTCCAACATGCATTGCCACATTTTTTCATATAAGAGCATGCCACAACTGTCAGGGCATGCTGGGACATGTAGTTTCACAACATCTGGAGGGCCACAGTTTGAAGACCCATGCTCTAAACCCATATAACAGTTTCCCTTCTTGAGAACCGCTACAGCCAGTGCTGGTGACAAATCACCAGCAATGTGGCGCATGGCCATTTTTCTGGTAATTTGCACATGAGCAGTAGCAATGTCGATGGAAATAATGCATGTGCACTATTTTTCTGGAGACCAGCACATATACATATATCTTCAATTTATAAAGCGCTGACATACTGTATGCTGTGCACAATCAGAAGATCATGACACAAGCAAATTATAAGAGAGGAGGTAGAAATAGCCTTGTCTAAAATATTTCACAATGTAAGAGGTATAGGGAACATGAAAAACATAAGGTAGAGGAATAACATTTGCATTTGGCAAGGAAAATGAATGTGACTATGGTAAGGCAGCGCCATTATCAGCCACTAATAAGAAAAACAGCTATTTGCACTATAGTACATCAGTATGGAGACAAGGAGATTTGTTAAACAGTGGAGACCTGACCCAGTCACTGTAGACATCCTACAAGACTCAGCACCGGCACCCATGTCTGTCCTGCACCGTTTACCCTAACTGATCCTTCTTCCTCTTGTTAGAAGAAAAGACCTCTGAATTTGCAGTGCCAGTTACTATAAGCTGTACACCTGGTGTTTTTCTTTACTTATGCTTTTGCTGATGGGAGAAGAACCTGGGCAGTTGTACCCTACAATGTTTACTGGCAGCTGCTTTCACTATGAATTGGATGGCACCAGCAATGAAAGTCATTCTCTGTCAATAATATGGCTTCAGCTAAATCTGTGCCGCTTGCGGTCCCATAGCAGCACTCCAGTGAGTGGGTGGGATCTCTGAGCAAGCTGTCCAGGCTGCAGGGTGCTTAGACAGGGGATAGGAAGAGCACTTCGGCCAGGACTGTAGCAGAAATATGAGCTGCAGAGTGCAGTTTCAGGGCTGATAACTTGTGACATTGCCACCCTGTGTGACAACACCTCTACTCCGGCTCTGGTTTTTCTCATTTGATGCAACTGATGACCCGAGATGGTATCCAGTGCCTGATTAACCAATAGACTGATTACACTGCAGCATAGGGCGCCAGGACTGTAGGTGACAGCTGAGGAATAAAATGAAGGCCAAATTTATTCCATACTTCTTAGCTATCACCTGCCCAAATGTACTGTAGGCATTTAAAGCTCTTAAGGTGACTGCCAGATGGCTGTGCCAATGTAACTTAATGATGAAACCATTACTTTATGTACATTGTGCCACAACGCCAGCTGGGCAGCCAAATGCCAAAGTCTCCTTCATACGCCATAAGCATCAGATCCTACATGCCAGTTGTATAACCTACGTTACATGCACAAGGGCAGTATGAATGAGGAGTCCGTGAGCGCCCATACACCTGTTTAACAGCCATACAAGGAAATCCTCATTGTATTAGCCTAGGGTACCTTGAACCTTTATTAAGGCCCTGATGGCATCTAGTAGGTCTTTCTAAATAACCTTGTGATGACCACAAGCAGTGGGGAGGTGATGACGTGAAGCTAGGGCAAAATTGTGAGCGGTTTTAAAAGTGTGGGGAGGTGTTGATGTCGGGTCAGGGCACCCTGATGGACTAAATGGAAGCCATATTTATCCGCTTATGCAAATGTGCCCCGGTTTACTCCAGGTGCTCCACCTCCCTCCCACATTCCAAACATATAGGCCCTTATTCTGATTGACGCGGACTTTACCGCATTCTTACGGATCGCGTCTTTTCGCCGTCTGCGCATGCGTGGAGAACGCAACGCGCATGTGCCACGCCTAGACTCCGTACCAGTTCGGCAAAGTCCCGTCCAAAACTGTTGCCCGCAATCAGTCGGGAAATATGGGCGTATTATGGGCGTCATGCGGAATGGCACATGGGCGTAGTTTCAAAGTGGGCAAAACGGGGCGGAAACATGGGCGGACACGGGGGAGTACACTTATGTTGGGGGGCGTACATTCGGAAACCACTCCGAATGCACGCGATCAAAAAGGGCAGAAATGTGCGGTGTCCACAAGTGTACTATTGCTTTGCGTACACCACTCGTTCATGCGGTAGGCGAACGTACGCCTAATGACTACAACCATTAACACCTGAACCCAATAGAATCTACTCCTTTACTCATTACTCACTAATAGGACGCTTGTCAGTGCTTTAATTGAAACCATTGCTGCTTCAAGGAACCCGTACTAAACACCCACATATGCTGTACTTGTCAGACACTTTCAAACTGCTAACAATGGACATGACAGAATATTAATACTAGCAATACACATGTGTATTCGACATGTTCCAAATAAGCAGTTTTTTATGAGGATAGGTAATTGAATAAGTGGGTCATGTGATGTATAGCAGAAGATACTTCATAGCGGGTTGTTTGGCGTAAATACTCCGCTTACGTGCGGTAGCACCGCTTGGCTCCCGTTCGGATGCGGTATTCCCGAGCATACTCTGTAATACTCTGTAATACCGTGCCGAATCGGAGTGTTTCTCCCGCACACGCATGCTTTGTATGTCGTCCGTAAACACGCCCTGTTCTTAAAGAGTGAGTCCGTCCGAATGCGGAGGACACGTGGGCGTTTCTACGGACGATGGCCGCACGCGGCAAAACACCGTGGCGTGCGGACCGCACCGTAAGAATGCGGGAATATCCGCACCGATCAGAATAAGGGCCATAGTGAGGTGTGCTCATTGGCTCCTGACAAAATTAACCCTAGAGTTCATGTGATAGAGGATTTATACAGTTAGCTCCAATGGGACAGGGAGTGATGCAAATTATTAAATGTTCTCTGTAAAGAGCTGCGTAATATGTTGGCACTGTATAAATAAAGGGTAATAATAATAATCAGCCATGTGCCATGTGTTCCACAGCTTTCTGTGAAATATATTGTAGCATCTGACAGTGTGCACAGACCTAGTGACGGTGAAAACAAATGTCTCCCAACAAGCTTAATACAGCTGGATGCTCGGAGCCAACTGGACTCATGACAAAAGGACAGACTGATCCAGACAGTTTAGTTTTCTTTTTTTCTTTTTTTACATTTAGCAGCAGCATTAACAAACTCATTATACAGAACACCACAAATAAATAGCAAAAATGTAGTCATAAAAACGAGATGAGCCAAAGTGGATAATCATTAGGTTGAACAAGTATATGTTACATCAAGTGTTGGCACTTCTATGTACTGAACCGATTAGCAGAGAGCAGCTTTGTAAGGTGGTTATAGCTCTTCCTATAAGGAACAAGGACAACCTCATGTTCATCACTTCGTCTCGTTGCGCTGCTCATGTCCACACTTTGCCAAGCATTCGTTATTTATGAGTGCTACAAGATTCATTTCAACCTGAGCTGTTCATAAAAAGCAGGTTCGGGACACTTTGTTCAAACGAGAATACTGAGTATTGAAATCATCAGGTTTTCCATAGCGAAACTGGCCGTATGGCCACTGCTGAGAAGGTAGATGCTCCTTTTGCACAAGCAAATTTGACATCTTTTAGAAACCCCCAAAAATCCTCCCTACAGTGGATGTTTTTTTACAGATCATTTTAATTTGCGATTTATGAGCGGCGAGGGAATTGACACATAACATGGGGGCCATCAACACAGACATCAGACAGGATGTAGTTAAAAAAAAACAGTTGACCAAAATTAATAATGTCAACACTCGTGATGTCTGTTGAGATGTTGACATTACCGTAGGGTTAGGCTGTTTTTGTCCATGGGGAGATTAGAAGTAGGCTTTGGGGGAAGTTTAGCACCAGAGGGAGGGTTAGGGGTATGGATTAGGTTTAGTGGAGAAATACCGCCACATGAACGGAAATGTGACCTGGGAATGACAGTCACATGACCGCTAATGTCCGGAACACACTGCTAGGTCCGTTGTCACCAAGAGAAAATAAATCTGGTCCATCAGAATGATATATCAACATTCTAACATGTCGATATCCATTACTGCCTACATGATGACTGTGGATTTGATAGACAATGACATTATGACTGTATATTCAAGGCACTGGCGAGCACGGCACAGCGTTCTCCATTTTTTGTTCGCCTTCTGCTCACCCTATTCAACGTGTCAGCCTCTTGCCGCCCCTGATGGCAAGCATTGACCAATGCAGCGTACGAGGAGGCAGTGTTCAAATATTGCAGTGATATGCAGAAAAATGCAAATTAGCCTAAAAAAAGGATTCCAAAGCAGTGTATCTCCTCAAAGTCCAAACGATGGGAGTGAGAAAGAAGAGGTGATCATGGGTAATAACTGAGGTAGAATAAACAGTGAGAAAAAAGGCATCATGGGGGGGGGGGGATTACCACAAAAAATTACAATATATTATTGTGGCTCTTCTAAAGAAAAAAAATAATATAGATCCTTCAAATAAAAAAATAGGCACCAAAAAGTTGAGTACACCTAAAAAAGATGCTGAAAACAAAGCAGAGAGCCATACCAAAAAAAAAGTGGGCAGCGTTCTCCGTTTTAGCATTGAATACACAAACGGCAAGGTACGCAAAATTTCCCATTAGAAAACAATGGGGAACAACGGCGATGACCAAGTGGCGAACAGGGCAAAGCTCTCTGTTTATTTTTGTAGAAACGGGAGCGTTGAATAGGGCGAGGAACATATTTGGTGAGAGTACTGGCCTTCTCAGCAAAAAAAAAAAAAACATCCTCGCCAGAAAAATGGGAGCATTGAATACTGCCCAATATTTAATACCTTAACCATCAGACTCTGGTACATAAAAGTGTAGGCTGATGCTCAAGGGCATAACTACCATAGGTGCAAGGGGTGCAGCTGCTATAGGGCCCAGAGCTGAGGGGGGCCCATCTTTACTGTCTAAGTCAGTGGTTCCCGAACTGTGTGCATAGGCACCCTGGGGTGCCTCAGGACACTTACAGGGGTGCCTTGGGTTGGTGGACCAGGATCAATTCATATTAGTTATGTGCAAAAGCAGTGCTAGTGGCTGCCAATCATAACATATGTGGACAAACAGGAGCAAATCCTGCCTCTCACCACATAACTGTGACATATAAACACAATGTACTTACTTTTATATTTTTTCCTGAATTTTTCATTAAGAAACATTTGACCTAGGGTTGCATTGAAAACATTTTGATGCTCTAGGGTGCCGTGATTCAAAAAAGTTTGGGAACCCCTGTTCTAAGTAATATGTTTTACATACATTTATCACCATCATTTGGTAAATGGGGGGCCCTTACAAACTTTTGCTATGGGGCCTACTGACATCTAGTTAAGCCCCTGCTGATGCTATTTTGCAGGTTAGCATTACCAAGATCTTTGTCCTGTACCTGGCCGTCTCACCAAAGCTGCCATGTCCGTGTTTCTTTAAATAAAAAAAATCTACCCAATCGTTCGCTGATGCATTGCAAAGATAGTTACTAGGGTAAAGGCTGATGTGCACACAAAAATCTACATGCTCAACCTAATCAACATGTAACTGGATCTGGGGGGGGTTCAAATTGGACATATATATATCCAATTGTTCTGGAGTTAGGCCAAATGCCCAGTTTGCATACAGTGTGGTCATCAGACGAAGCAGATTTTCCTAATCGAATCCAATCATGATTTCATCATGCAAATCCAATAGTCTTAAATCTGAAATATCCAAACAGAATTTCAATGTGTCGACTTTACGAATGACATATCTTGGTCAGCTCTCCATTCCCCACGGCTGCTTGTAGAAACAGAAGATGTCTGGTGTCATAGGGAGCAATGATCCCTAGGGTTGTTTTATTTTCACAGCTGAACATTGGATGCTCTCATGCAAGAGAGCCGTTACATAAGCGGCGGCCAGAAAAATAAAGAGAGGATATATGTAATAAAGTTAAATCCCTGAATAGGAATAATTTGTAGAAGGCATGGAATGCATTACATAAATAGGATGCGCGCCATTGGATTGAACATATTAATTAATTTAGCATTATCCAAAGACTGTTTGTCAATGCAAGACTACATCATTGTCGATACCTTCATGAGCAGAGGCTGCGTCGTAACGATCGTTATACAGCAGTATCTGACTCACTATTGTAACATACAGTATAACAATATCCCTTCATACTCCGTGGTGATTACAGCTTATTTGTGTTCTACTTCCTACCGCAGCATGTCAAGGCTGTAGGATTTGAAAGGTGAAGCAATGGCACTGTTAAAAAATATGAGAAACGTACCAAAATGCTAAGGGAAGTCTGAATATTTGCGAATTACACCATGAGGCTAGTAAAAACATTGTGTTCCCTGAGCAGAATGATGCTGCCGTCGGTATTTGGGACTTAGCTGCAAAGGAAAATTACAGAAGAAAAAACAAGAAGTAATCATTCCTTTTGGGTATAGCCATTAAAATGAAAAAAGTTTACTCAACAAAACAAGAAAACATCTCCGAAATTAGGGCTCCGCCTCAATTTTTTTTTCAGTATCTAATAGATTCCGTAAAACAATTATTTTTAAACCATGTTTTTTAGTGTAATGTCCCATTTGGAACTGAGAAATGCTGAGAGTAATTTCAGTTAAAATAACATTGGTTATGTACTAATATTGCGCTGCAGTGCATGTTTGCATTAAACCTTTCTCAGTCTTTGGGACATAGGGGGTTATTCTGTTTGAGTCCACCAAACCCCACCCGGTGACTGTCCTGCCACCCGCGCCTGCCCCCCTCGCAGCGCGGGTTCTCCCGCACAGGCTGCGAATGGTTGTTTAGCATAAACATACATTCGTATGCCGCGGTAACCTCCCACATCTTTCGATGGATGTGTGACGTGCAGTTATGCACCAAAAACATCATACAACCGAGAGCGTGGCCTTGTGGGCATGTGGTTGTGGACTTTAGTGCTTATTGCCTTTATTGTTGGCTAATAAAGGCAAGAAGAAGAAAAAGTCACCCTACATATTTCACATTTGTACTTGCATTCAACTATAGTTAAATGACACTCAAGCAGAAAGGATTTGGGCCTAATTCAGACCTGATCGCAGGGCAAATTTGTTCTCGAAATGGCCAAAACCATGTGTGCTGCTGGTGGGGAAGATGTAACATGTGCAGACAGAGTTAGATTTGGGTGAGTTATCTTGTTTCTGTGCAGGGTAAATACTGACGGCTTTATTTTTACAGTGCAAGTCCAAGTAATTGGCAGACATATTTTTCAACATCCAGGGAGGTTTTGAAAAAGAGATAGTGACTTGTAGAAGAACAGCCAAGTAAAACCATTATCTGATATTTGCTTAAAAAGGTTCTTAATTTGCTTTTTAATAATAATAAAAAATAAATAAATCATGGCATGTGGGATTGCTGCTTTAATCAGCAGGGACACAGGAGTCTTCTGAACTCCCACATATTAGATTTAGCAAGACCATGGAGCGCAACACAAGAGAGTCTTACGTCTATCACACAGCTGCTGGTGACATTTTTCATTTCCTGGCTTTTAGTCTGCATTAGGAATTTTGTAAGTTAATAAGCACTGCTTCGCCTCCTTCACAGGGAAGAGTGGCTTGGAGGAGCAATGTCGTTTTCGTGTATAAAGAACAGTCAGAGAGGGGAGATGAATTAGTTAATTCGAGAGAACCAGGAGAACTTTTCCCCCCTCTTTACAAAGAGCAGAAACAGCAAAGAGTTATGTCTTTAAAAATTATTAAAGAGATGATGAATGCTGACGCGGTGCATAAACGGCTGGAGAAAAACAGCGGGTTTAAGCAACACATTTGTCATGCACAGACTGTCATGTTCTCAGACGGTTAAAGCTAGCATTAATCAAGCATGGGGTGCCAAAATCGGTCATAGGCGGTTCATGCCACAGTCTCAGACCTGACTGTGTAGAACAAGCCAGTGTCTGCAGTTACTGCACTACAAGGAAGAGTCAGTGTCTGCAGTTAATGCACTACAAGGAAGAGTCAGTGTCTGCAGTGACTGCGCTACAAGGAAGAGTCAGTGTCTGCAGTGACTGCACTACAAGGAAGAGTCAGTGTCTGCAGTGACTGCACTACAATGAAGAGTCAGTGTCTGCAGTGAATGCACTACAAGGAAGAGTCAGTGTCTGCAGTGAATGCACTACAAGGAAGAGTCAGTATCTGCAGTTACTGCACTACTAAGGAAGCTCACAGAATAGAAATCTCTGTCCCATTAGTATACCCGTCCGACGCACAACGGTTACTCAGTGCTCACTAATGACAGATTGCAATGTGTTGTTAGTGTCATTTTTACTTCTTCATCCTTCATTCAAAACTAAAGACACTTCACGTTTCTGGGTAGCACCACCAATCAAATCATGTTTCTGATCTCTGTTCGCTACCGGGACCATGTACTGTATGGGTAAAAACCGGACCGGACAGAACCCCGGAACTCCAGACCGGACAGGCTCCATTCATTACTTTATGTGATTCTGGAGCTTGTAGTGTCGGGTCCGGGGGGTGCATTGCTAGGCGTGTCCTGTCCGGTTGGGCTGCCCTGACACCAGGGAGAGGAGTAGGGGGAGAATATAGCCTCCCTGCATGGTCCGGAGGTGTAATAAAAAACGGAATGGTCCACACCACACAGGGAGGCTGTAATCTCCCCTTCCCAATGTCCCTGGTGAAAGCTATCACAGGGACCCCCCAGACAAGACACCCTCAGATGCGACACCTTCCGTTCCGGGGTCTTGTCCAGTTCCGGTTTTTCTTAGTCCCTACTGCCAGTCACTGCAGCCGTGGTCCCGGCTTTCAGGCTGGAGATGACTCCGTGCACCTTTTGATGGATAAGGGGAAGAAGCGATCCTGCGGCTTCTTGCAATTGTTAAATTGTAGATAGAAAGTGACTTGGCAGATGGACGTGGTCCAAAGGTGCACAGAGTTGTATCCAGCCTGAAAGCCAGGACCACGGCTGCTGTGACTGGCGGAGGGTCAGATTACATCTCCTTCCATTGCTAACTATTGAAGCAAGCGTGAGGATGGGGTAAGAAGGCGCATATTAACCCCTCTTACCCTGGAGTTTATTAAATGGCAGGAACTGATCCTTACATTCACCGGACCTTTTGTGAGTGACTTTTTTAATCTCTATTTTTTATTCTTTTTTTTACAAATGTTCTTGCAACTATAGGATTGCCTATTCAAGCAATATAATCAAGTAGAAATAAACCTTTTTTTAATTATACAAATCACTGGACTGTCTTGCTGTTTCTAACATCTAACCCCAACCCCCTTTTCTGAATACTATTGTTTGCCGGCTGATTGAACCGGCGGAGAACTATTCAGGCTGCTGGGTGGAAAAGGCGCGTTTTGAAAATTTTTACACATCACTCCATAACCTAATTCCCTAGTGATCGGAATGGGGCAGATCCAGCCCCTTTCCAATGTTGGGGGGTCTGCACATATGCAGACTCCATCAATGAACGCATTTGGTGAGTTACACACTCGCCAGGCCCGTTCGTTGTGGGGAGGAAAGGCCGGGGGAAGAAACGGGGCTGGACCATGGGAACGCCCATAGAATGCTGGCGGCGGCACAGGACATCAGTGCCCGCCCCCTCTTGGTGGACACCAAAGGAAATAAAAATAAGTTGAGAGTTTTATTTCTGAAGGCAGGAGATATCATCCGATGGTCAGCATGTGAGGGGATGTGTTAGCAAACCCATCTCCTCGCATGGGTAACGAGGGGATTCGGCATCAGAGGGGGCGCTCGACAGGGTGGCGTTTCAGCGCTCGGCATATAACGATTTTTGCTGCTTATCGAGCCTTACAGAACCACGCCCTAAGTGTAACTTGCATGGATAATAATGGGGACTGTGGTCTGTATCACTATAACCAGGCTTAACACACCATACCATTATACTGGGACGCTCACGGAATACACACGTTCCGTGGCTGATTAAAACCAGTAAAAATGCAGGCTGAACACAGCCAGCCACAAAACCTGTGTAATTCATAAGTGTCCATGTATAAAGTGATCGTATGAGGAGCCTACCCACAGCGTATGAGAAACCTGTCCACTTATTGTCCTTTCCCAGAGAACTTGAGTGATTTCAACATTCTAGGACACAGGTTCTCAAACACAGGGCATGCTTTGCAGGTCTCCTCACAGAATCAAGTGAAACAATTACAGATGTAGTGCCTCTTTTCTTTGCAGGGGCTGTCTCCACTCTCCCTGAAGTGGAGACGGGCAGGATGCCGCTGCCCAACCGTCGAGAGACTGGGACACGCGTGTCCCAGTCTGGTGAGAGCCGGACAATAATGAGATGGGCTCCATCTGTAGCTCCACCTGTGGATCTTTTAAAAAGTGTCAGTCAGTAATGAGTGCACCTGTTGGGTGACCTGGAAAACATTAACTGTTTGGGGTCCTGGGGACCGAGTTTGAGAACCACTGTTCTAGGACAATAATAACGTTCCGAATACATATATAGAGCATTTCACTTTGGAGAGATTATTCTTATTAGTACTTTGTGTTATACCATAGATATGATCATGGGAAACATTTCAAATGATTACAATCCCAATGATTTCATTTTATACCTGTTCCAATAATACTGTGGTATTGTAGCTTTTAATATTTATTTAAGGTTAGTACTGAGATCCAATGAGTCAGAGATATTGCTCTATTTATCCATAATCCCAGAATGCTCGTTAGCATGGCTTCATTCACCTTCTGCTGAACCGCTCAATGATCAGAGTCAGGTGGTATTCTGCCAGCAGAGGTGAATGACAGCAGCGGTTACCTGCCACAGCACGAAGACATGAATGGCTGCTCAAACAGTGTATAGGAAGGTATGAGATCATATCACAGGTTGTAATTCATGTAACAAACAAGTCATTGTAATATTCCAGGAACTGTGTTTGTGACTATTCAAAATATATACTGTACTGTACTTTTTATTCTAGGGATGGGGCCCATTACTGGAAGATTTAGGCCACAGTGTTCCCGAAACACTCAAAAGGACAGACAATGGTTCCGCGGACAAGCCATACCTCAAGTATAGAAATGATCAATCAGGAACCTCTACAGGGCCATGGCATTTAGGGTGGTACACTCACGAAAGCCACAAAACCAAATATGCCAAAGGCTGGCTTATGCCAAGCACTGGGGAACCATAAATAAACAGGATATTAATCATTTTACATAAAATTTAATGCCAGGAACTGGCTCTCTGGTTTCCTGATATTAACCACGTATGTGTATGGTACTCTGAAGACCAAATATGATCTATAGATAATGCTATGATATGTTAGGGGTTCAAGGAAAAGGATGGCTCTGCATTGAGAGTTCCATACACCTCTTAGCAGGAATTGGCTAAAAATCTAATGTTGAAGAACTCACCGTTACCTCCTGTATCAAGAGAAGTTGCCATAGCAACATCGAGTCTACACCTTGCAGTGCCTCATGGGATAGCCTCTTACTGTACATTAAAGGGGACAACCACTGTTGGGGATACGTACGGGGAGTACTCCTACATGGAATAATCCAATCCTTTTCTGACCAGTCCAATAAATTGCTTTTATGTGGAACTTTCACTGTAAGGCTCAAAGCTAATGGCTGAATTGCTAAATGATCACTGTACGTTTGCACCTTGTTAGTAAATAACAACACATGCATCCCACTAACTGAACAAATGATATGAGACGTATTTGTTTGCTTGCTTTCACACTCCTGCTTTTCCCAGTTCCACCATTTATTAAATGATCACAACAGGCCTCTCATTCATCCTTTTTCGCACTGTGCGGATGTAATTTCCTTTACCCAAGTGTTTAATGAAATACCACATGCATGGAAGGAAAAGGGAGGCACTGTAAGCATTGCTGCAAGAGGGAATGTATGGGATCCTGTCAATCAAAGTTATTAGCAGTGAGTAATGCAGTCAGCATCTCTCATAGTTACTTACATCAATGTTACACGACCGGTACCGTTTCCTCTCTCCCAGGCAATATTTTCCTCCTCCTGAAGGCCTGTAAGAAACGCACTGTGCTTTACTTCTGAATGTCTTGCAATCTTAACAATTAACAATATCACTAACTGGACACATTAATATTCAAATAGAACAACAATATGGTGCAATCAGACTTCGCCAAGTACTAGAGGTCACGGTAATAAAAAAAGACAATGACCTTTCCATATTAACTCTTCCAGCCCTGAGATGGTTGAAAAGAGTATAAGACTATCAGACACTGGAAAAGACCAACACGTATCATTGTGTTTCCGCTAACTCGCGGTCTCTGGGTGGTATTCTGCATAATAGAAATCTAGTGCAGGAGTGGCCAAACCGGTCCTCGAGATCTACCAATGGTGCATGTTTTCCAGGCCACCTGTGGATCTGTTGAATGTGTCAGTTAGGAATAAATTCAGTACACGTTTGAAAGTGTGCGTTAATAATGATTGCACCAGCTAGGTGGTCTGGTAAACGTGGACTGTTTGTAGGTCTCGAGGACTGGTTTGGCCAGTCCTGATATAATGCAATAAAATCTAGCTGGACGTGTTGTGATTAACACGACTTTGGAATGGTGTATAATAAGAATTTGCTAGAGCTGTGGCTGCCATATGCAATATAAGGGACATAACATCATGACATGGCCAGTGGCAGCAGCTCCTCCTATCCAATCTGCAGAGAGGCGGTGATCACCGACTCCCCCAACTGACCCACGGGACACTGCAACCCGTGGGCGGGACAGTTTAAAATTAGCGAGACTGTAATCAGGACAGTTGGGGGTATGCATAAACTGCATTGTGTAAGAGGCAGACTATAACCTGTCTTTTTTTCAGGGTAAATACTGATTGCTTTGCATGTAGCCCACATATGTTAGACAGCTTTATTTTTACACTGCAATTCAGATTTCAGTTTGGCCACTCCCCACCCAAATCTAACTCTCTCTGCACGTTACATCTGCCCCACCTGCCCCACCTGCAGTGCATGTGGTTTTGCCCATTTGCTTGCTTTTTTGCTTTGCTAACAAATCTCAATCAGGATCATAACTCATGCAATATCCCTGGTCACTAATCATCTCTAATAAATGGCAGCAGATCTTCTGTACATTTAACCAAACAAAACAAATCCTTTCTGTATTCATACTGGCATTAACTGCACAGGTGACCAGTTTGATAAATGACGAATCATTAGCTCACTGTAAAGCCCGACATGTCTTCTGTACCATGGGCATGGTCTTATAGGTTGTGGATCTCATATCGGAGTTGAGGCAAAATATTGCATATGCATCATTACATGGGCCCTTATTCTGGTTGGTGCGGTCGAGCCGCATATGCGGCTCCGACCGCACCAGACGAATCCCCGCCTACAAGACGGATCGGCACGGCCGTCCGTACACGGACGGCTGCCGATCCGCATGAAAATGGCGGGGCGTACGCCTCCACCATGTGTGGAGCTGCCCCCTGCATTCGATGGTCGATGACCATCGAAGGCAGGGCCGCACGCTCCCCCCGCTCACGCAAGCTTAGAGCACACGGACAATCGTCCGTGTGAAAGCTTGTATTGGGGCGGGCAGCTGACATCCGGCGATGTCAGCTTTCCGCCCCCATCACTGGCGTCATAGCCTCATTACCATGCATACGCCCCGCGTTTGCATGGGAACGCCCATGAAACGCTGGGCGTATACATAGGGTAATGAGGCTATTAAGCCCCTCACACCCCTATACGCCCCCTTTGCGGCGTCTAAATTTTTTACTCGGCGAATTCCCCTGCACATGCGCAGAGTGACCTCTGCGCATGTGCAGAGTGTAAACATCGGCGGTACGGCCGCACGCGGGCCGTACCGCTCAGATCAAAATAAGGGCCCATGGAGAGCTGATGTGATTGCGATGTTATTAGTGTTCATTCTAGCACCCGCTATATTTGAAAACCCATGCAGTTCCTCTTCCCTGCCTGGGGTGTCACTGTCTGCTCTAGTGTTTCTAGCACAGGTCTGGTTTGCATATCAGTGCTGATATACAGACCACACCGTGCTAGAAGCACTACAGCAGACAGTGACACCCCAGGCAGGGAAGAGGAACTGCATGGGATTTCAAATATGGCGGGTGCTAGAATGAAGACTAGTTAAATTTGTGTCTCAAAAAGCCTTTACTAATATATCATCACTGTGATTTATCAATCAATAATTGTACTTTAATCAATATGCAAGCTAGCCGCAGAGCACAAATGCGTTCCAGAACGTCCAGCATCCGCAGATCGGCCAAAACGATAACATTTTGCACAAAAACATGAAACCACAAATCTAGACAGGATCCAAATGGTCTTTAAGTTGGCTCAGGCTTACTTTAGCTACTTACGCTGGACTGTCACAGTGCCTGATAGATGATGAGACGCCCCCACCACAAGTTCTGGTGCACTCTCCCCATACTGACCACGGACCCCAGTCTCCATCGATGCTCTTTGGCCAGGTCCCAAAGCCTACGCATTCCCCCTGATAACACCACTAAAAAGAAAAAACCCAGAGAAGACACAAGGGTAAGCTTAATGTATGGAAGGACAAATGGAGGTTCCTATACATGCCTTAGCACTCCATGGGATAATATCACAACATTCTGTTCTTCCCCTTTTCTCTCCTTTTAAAAATGATGAGGAGGAAAAAAAAAGCCTGACTTGAGTTACGTCCTGTAAGTGATCATCAAAATGGCCATGTAGCTAGAATGGGTTCTCATGATCCTAACTTTAAAAATATACTGTGTCCTCCAATGGTCCCCAGGCTATTGTGACTCATGGTATCATAGAGTATCAGCATTTTTTGTTTTTCATGGCACCCCATAAGCCAAAAGCCTCTTATTGAGAAGTACTGAAAAACATGCATACTTTAAGTAAATTGTGCTTCCCTATAACCCTTAGGTTCATTCGTGTGATGTTGGAAGGGGTTATTTTAATTGGTTAATTATATATTTTATAATTGGCATCTGCCAGTACTTTAAATATTCAGATTTGGTCCTGAATCAACCACCCATGGCACTCCTTTATGTGCTCCGTGGCACCCCAGGTTGCAATAGTAGCCAGTTTTAGAACCATCGATGTACCCTACAGATTGTAATCCTATGAGCAGGGCCCTGTATCAAACAGCTTTGTCTTCATATTACTTTGCACCCAATTGTAAAGCACAATGGAATATGCTGGAGATAATATATATATATATATACACAAATAAAATAATAAATATTATCACCTACTACAGTGTTTTTCAATCACTGTGCCGTGGCACACTAGTGTGCCTTGAGCTGTTCTCAGGTGTGCCCCCAGTTCTAGAGATGCCCAAACCAGTTTACAGCCACCACCAGTTCAACTGTTATTTACTGATCTTTTCTTTTCATGAAAAGGGCCAATGTATTTTATTTTTGTTACCTGTGGGGACCAGTGCGACTGTTTTTTATATGGGAGCCAATAGGTTTTTTTTTTTACACAATTAGTGTTTCTGGGACTGCATTATATGTACGAGCCAGTGGGCGCTCACTCGCTTTGTGAGCATGTGCAGCACAACATCACACAAGACACCGCATTAGTCCCACACACTGCGGATCAAGATAAACACACAAGATTGGCACCCTCTAAAGTACAGCCTCAGCATTCTGCCTTAACACCCGATGCAACAGTGACATAATGACTTCCTTTGTTTATACAGAAATAGATTATTTTCACAGCCTCACACTGATAATGTGCATCTCGTCACCTTTTCTCCGCTATGCTTTCCAAACCAACGCTCTGCTTGTTGACTCACTTTAATTGAAGCTGTTGCAACCTGTCAATGTTTTGTTTACAGAAAACTCCTTTTTAGAAAGGAAAACACATTTGTGCAAGTGGTGAGACAATTAGGCCCCGGAGCAGTGCGGAGCGGAGGAAGGTGCTACAGGAAGTCGTTCAGCTTCAGTAGCGCACGCAGGGGGGGTTTCTGAGTACCCAGAAACCCCCCCCCAGGAGTCTAAGGACCCTAGGCTGAAAGCTGAGGGTCCCCTCTTTTCAGGGGTACAAGAATTTTAAAAATCGGCCCTTGGGAACCGGAGATATCTGACTTCAAAATAGTGGTCCCCATCCAAGCCTGTTAATTGCTCTTCCCAGTCAGATATTTCAGGTTCTGTCTGACAGAGTTTTTCTGAAGGTATATTCCAAAAGCTGGGACTCTCCCCCTTTGAGGGACTCTAGAAGCTTGTCTTTACTTTTCCCAGAACCAGAGATATCAGCCTTCCAGCAGCTGGTTACTGCTCCAGCTCCACACACCTGGTATGTAGTTTTATATACTCATTGGCAAATTGCTCTGCCTGCTAAACTCTGATCCCCTAGTCCCCAGTACCTTTTGGTAGGTGGGATTCTCTAGTTTTAAATACCATTAAAATCTAAGAAATATATTTTCGGGAACTGGAGATATCTGCATTCAAGCAAGCTGTCCTCCCACCAGAAAATTGTGAATAATAAGCCCACTCCACTATACAACCCTCCTCTGCATTTTAAACATCCTGTACAACCCTGGTAGTTATGTATTGGGACCCCTTCATTCAGCCCAATGCCCCCTTCTCCCACCATCTGTGAAGTAAAGGGGTAATTAGTGGAAAGTGGAAGTACTGATACATGCTGAGCGGTTGATATAATACCCCCTACCACCCGCGGGACATCAAAGCTTCCCCCACCCCTACCGCTGGAGGATTGGTAGGGGCCCCAATACATTGCTGTGCCCAGGGGTCTACACTGCTGTATATATATGTGTGTGTGTGTGTTTGTGTGTGTATATATATATATATATATATATATATATATATATATATATATACACAGAAACAATACCACTGCGCAAAACTTCAAACTCGGATAGGTATACTTCCCACGTAGTGTGCAGCTATTCTCCAGGACTCAACCAGGGTCCAACGAAAGTTTGTATGCAAAAGAAGGGAGAAGCGCACAATGAGCAAGGTACAATACAGTTCCTTTACTGATAATATATGCTCACATACATGTGGGTTAGGATATAACAGCTTGCCAAGCTTGTGGTGTGATGTAGGAACGGACCAGTTAACAGGACATGGGCGCACGGGATACTCGGTCTCAGACAGCCTCTCACGCTGAAATAACGCCGGTCTCCACGCTCCGTCTCGATCTCCGTCTCCAAACAAACACACAGAATGACGTTCTAGCGTCCACCGTATAGGCCACGCCCAACGCGTTTCAACCGAAGTATTCACCGCCTGACAAAGACTTCGGTTGAAACGCGTTGGGCGTGGCCTATACGGTGGACGCTAGAACGTCATTCTGTGTGTTTGTTTGGAGACGGAGATCGAGACGGAGCGTGGAGACCGGCGTTATTTCAGCGTGAGAGGCTGTCTGAGACCGAGTATCCCGTGCGCCCATGTCCTGTTAACTGGTCCGTTCCTACATCACACCACAAGCTTGGCAAGCTGTTATATCCTAACCCACATGTATGTGAGCATATATTATCAGTAAAGGAACTGTATTGTACCTTGCTCATTGTGCGCTTCTCCCTTCTTTTGCATATATATATATATATATATATATATATATATATATATATATATATATATATATATATATATATATTATTATTATTATTATTAATATACATTTGGTCTATCTATAATACTTTAACTGACCCGGCATATACTGGGTCACCTAAGTGTCCATCTCCGTGCTTTGCTCCGCCCCTCTGGAAACCCCCTTCGGAAAATCCTGCGTTTTCCACTGAGCTTCATCAACAATTTACATGGGACAGATATGCTCCCTCACCAAGATATTTGCCTGGTTTGGACCATGACTATGGAGGTGTTCTATATTATGCAGCCATGTATTAGGTCGACATGAGAATGTCCAGATGTTTATAATGTCGTCAATTACCACATCAATGCTGATGTAAGGTTGACATTAATGAAATGTCATCAATTATTTTTTATCAATACCATGTCGAGTATCCCAATAGTCCCATTAAAGTTCACCCATTATATATTTTTTTCAATTTTTACACAAACAAATTCTGACTTTGTGTAAATTATCGCACCCTATTATATTGTCTAAATTATCGCGCCCACAGACACCACAGCACACAGAGACACCCCAGGCACGAGAGAGAAACTGCAACAGTTTTGAAAGGTGCAGGATACTAGAATAAACACTATGAGCGGAAGGTAATGCCGCCCAAGTTCGGTGGCAGTGCGGGATGCTGGCCGAACGTGGATGTTTTTTAAAGAGACAATCACTTACAAGGCAAAACCATGCCTTGAAAGTGATTGCCCCTTTAAAAAAATGTCAGAGTTCCGCCGGCATCCTGCCGCTGTACTCGGACCGCATTACATTCTGCCCTATAAATATTCAACAATTCAATAATGGTTACTTAAAGAATGTATTGCATATAAAACCCATAATATTATTAAGTATTAAAATGCTTTGAAATATAACAGAAATTACCTGCTACACCACCTACAGTATAAGCACTGTCTCACAGCACTGAGGTTCGATTCCCAACAATTCCCTATGAGTGTGGCGCTTGTATTTTCTCTCTTTGTTTGCATGGGTTTTATTTATTTAATTATTTATTACCAGTGATTTATATAGCGCAGACTTATTCCGCAGCGCTGTACAGAGAATATTTTGAACATTCACATCAGTCCCTGCCCAATTGGAGCTTACAATCTATATTCCCTACCACATGTACACATACACAGACATTCGAGGGTTAATTTATTGGAAGTCAATTAACCTACCAGTATATTTGTGGATTGTCAGAGGAAACCGGCGTACCCGGAGGAAATCCACGCAATCACACGGAGAATATACAAACTCTGCACAGTTAGGGCCATGGTGGGAATCGAACCCAGGAACTCAGTAATGTGAGGCAGTAACCATTACACCATCCGTACTGCCCCACGGTTTCCTCCCACACAGACATGCTGGTAGGCATACTGGATTCTGAAAAAAAGAAACCTCTAGCACACATGTGGTAGGGCACAGGTTCTTAAACTCGGTCCTCGGGGCCCCACACAGTGCATGTTTTGCAGGTCTCCTCACAGAATCACAAGTGAAATAATTAGCTTCACCTGTGTATCTTTTAAAATGTGTCAAAAGGTAATGAATGCACATGTGCACCTGCCGGGTGACCTGAAAAACGTGAACTGTGTGGGGTCCTGAGGACCGAGTTTGAGAACCCCTGTGGCAGGGAATATATTAGATACGTTGCCGATAGCAACCAAAACTTCTAGCTATTTTGTAGAATGTACTGTGCTTGGGACATATATAGCTGACTGGTGGCATACTGTATGTGTGCGGCGCGCCATACAATTACACCCGGACAAGATAGAGATGTAGTAACATTCAGCCCCACATTCTTAGATTCATCTTGTTCACTGCTGTTCTCATGAAAGGCTCTTTGTAATTCAGCTCACTGCCAAACAAATAACAGCCGCTTGGGTGTTCTAAGAGTTTTTCTTGTGGTTGAATAATGAATGATGAAACGAGGGAGCGAGCACTTTTCATGTCGTCCCAACAACTGAACCCGTCGAATAACCCTAGGCCAAAGAAAAAGGCAAGCCTCTAGCAGCCATGAGACTGCTACAAAGGATCAGGACGGTCTCACCAGGTCACAAACAGTAGCACAACATCCAGGCGATTGGTTATGTGCAAATTTAATTACGTCAGCCTAGAGTGCACAGTGAGAAAAAAAAATGGAAGGAGACAAGTGGACACCGAGGGTGAGAGTCGGTCATTGGGATCATGGCCAAGTTCCCAGAAGAGGCAGCTAAGGGATGCAAAGGAGAGAAAAGCCGCCATTCATAAAACTAGGAACAAAGTGTAGCAGCAGAATAGGCGCACAGATTCATGATAGAGAAACCTGAACACATTCCGGCAGTACAAGCAACTGGTGGATCACAACAGGGGTAATATAGCGATAAAGCACTGTCCTGGTGCACTTACACTGTCCTGGTACAATGGTAATAAAGGCAAAGCCTGAGAAGCAAAGCCTAATACAGGTCGAGTATCCCGTATCCGAATATCCGTTATCCAAATTATTCCGAAATACGGACATTCCAGAAAGTGAAAAAAAAATTTTTTTTTGCTAAAAACTCACTGGGGACATTTGTAACAGCATCACTGGGGACATGATATGTAACTGGCACTATATATGTGCAAGACAATGATTGCTTGGCATTTAAATTCAGTGCTGAGATAGTACACACATTTTGTTTCACGTTTTGAAACCTTGTTTTTTGAACAATTAAAATATATTTGTGTGTATTTTATGTGGTAATAAAATATATTTGTGTGTATATTATGTGTTTATACAGCATAAATGCAACATACTTCAAAATACATCATTGATATATTAAAATATTCCAAAATACGGAATAATCCGTTATCCAAAATTCTCCTGGTCCCGAGCATTTTGGATAAGGGATACTCAACCTGTACACGAAACAAACCAAACGGTATAAGTCATAACATGTGTACCATAGCCCGGGCCTCACTTATATACATGGTTAGTGTTCCCTCTAAGCTGCTGCACCCTGCCCGTTTTGAAAACCTCAAAATGCACCCTGCCCTTTTTGTGTGTGGCACTGTGCGCCCTTCCGCTGCCCCAACCGCGCTGACATGACGCTGAGAACTTTTGGTGTGTGCCATCATGTGTAATGGGTATTAAGGTGTGTGGTATAATGTGTAATTGCCATTATGACAGAATATGTAATGGGCATAGCAGAGTATGACAATGTTTAATGGCCGTAATCCTAGGGCAGGATGCAATTTTTTAGAAGTTTTTGTTTCAAATGTAAATTTCTAATATAAAATGGCCCTCCCGATTGAAAAAAGTGCCCTGCCCTGTGGTCAGCACCCTGGCCTAAAAAATCCTAGAGTTAACTACATGGTGTTCCAAAAAAACCATAAATGTAGCACAATACATTGGACTGCTGACTAACAAATTATAAGCTTTAAACATGCCAGGCCTGATTCATATCCAGATTTACTACCTTATGATAATGTGCCGATCCATCTCTATGGGAGTATCGAGCTTGTGTCTGTTCAGCCACTCATCCCCAACTACAATTGAGTACTGTACTAACGGAATGTCTGGAATACCCATAAATGTGATGGAGTTATCCAATACTCCTTGAAGAGCAGGGTTCTACCCATCTCCCTAGTAATGTAAGTGGAGACCTGAAAACAGGTAGGGAACGGGAATCCGATGCCGAGAATGCCGGCAATAAGAAAAGATTCCGACAGTATGGCGCCAGTTTTTGCAAATAACAATTTAGTGGCCATTTCTGACAAAAAAAAGACAAGGATTCACCGATCCATTTCCGAAAGTCAGAAGATCGGAACGGACATTGAATAGGTCGAATGTACATTTGACCTATTCCTGTCGAAAATGGCTGATGTTTCTGTCAAGTGAAAATATTGAATTTTGAATAGAGAGAATTGTGTTCTTAAACTCAATGTCATGTTCTCGTCGCATTGCAAACATATATACCTTAATGGGGTAGGGAAATAATGTTTCAAACCCAGTGCAACAGCCTAAATTGGACACCGATATAAGATAACCTAAGCGTAACACTATAGGATTGACCTGTTAAACAAATATTTGCATTATGTCTTCAAATATATCCTCCAAAAAATAAATCTATGACACGGACACCTAACTGAAAGCGATATGCAATAACGGAAACGATTTAGCAGCATAAACGAGAGATCTCTGTACAAACATATCAATAAGCATGCTTTATGTGGGTCTTAAAGGGCTTTTGTTACATGCGGTAGGGAGCAGTGTGCAAGCTATACTTCCTATTTTTAGGCATGTGAACTTAAATATATTTCATCACCCAATTCAGCACATAAGCTGCCAGCGACAAACACAAACCCGGATTAAACTCTTCCACCGCTTCTAGCAGCACTTTGTTAGACTAAACTACAAATGACCCTTGGTTACCAGCTGAAACCAAAGACTGTTTAAAGGGAGTTATTTTTCATCTCCTTTTGATTTATAGAACGTTTGCCTGGTGAATAAAGCAAAGTTCTCAATCACGTTCTAGACTATTACGTGAATATTTCTGTATAACTCATTGGTTCAGATTTAAAAATGACATGTTTTATAGACTACGAAATACAAAGAAATATGGTAAATACCCATAGCCAATAAATCTGAAATAGTACTTTATGTGAGATTTGATATATCTTATATATTTTGCTGCAAACAATACAACTCTAATTGTACTCTTTAGAACAGGAATGCATACCTCCCAACTGTCCCAGTTTTTGCGTCGGGGGGGGGGGGGGGGGGGGGAAGGGGGGGCAGTTGGGAGTCCCCTCACAGCATCTTTTCAGTAGTGCAGAGGGTGAAAAACGGGGGAATGGCCAGACGGCGGGCTCATTTGCATAGGCCACGCACCATTCACACAGGCCGTACTTGTTTCCTAGCAAGGAACCCCCGATATCCATCGTAGGGCATCTGATTGCATCGCATGCCATATAGCCGCATACAATGCATGTGATGCGTTTTTTAATTTTACAAGCACCCTAATGGGTGCTTACAATGTTAAATGCACCCCCATGCCACCCCCACTATCAAAGCTAAGCCGAAGCGCAAACCGGAAGCGTGGTGAGCGCAGCGAGCCCGCGAGGGGCGTTGGTACGCGTCCTCTGAGATTTTCATACCCCCACTATCCACGTCGGCATCAAGTTGATTTTAGATAGTGTGGCGAGCGCAGCGAGCCCCGCGAGGGGATGCGTATTACTTTACATGTATTCCGCGTCCGCTCGCCACGCTTCAGGCTCGGTGGCTCGCTGCGCATGACACACTATCTAAAATCAACTCCACGCCGACGTGGATAGTAGGGGTATGAAAAGGTCGGAGTACCACCGTTCCACCGTTCCGCCGCCCCACGCGGGCTCGCTTCGCTCGCCACGCTTCGGGTTGGCATTGATCCTGGGGGTGGCGTTGACAATGGGGGGCCATTTAACATTGTAAGGACCCATCAGGGTGCTTGTACAATCAAAAATCGTATACCATCGCATCGTATGCCATTGTATGGCATACAATGCGATGTGATATTTTATTGTACAATATCGCGTCGCATCGCATCGTATATATTAATTGTTATGGTACCACCCTGATCACTGCTTCCCATGCTAGAGTACAGTACTTTGTCCGTGCTGCACCCCTCCAGTGGAACGCACTCCCTCGCTCCATTAGACTCTCCCCGACCTTGCAAAGCTTCAAACGGGCACTGAAAACTCACCTATTCATCAAAGCATACCCTTCCACTGCATAAACTAGCTGGTTCTCCGACCCCTTGCCTGTTTACATCCTGCTATCTAACCACCACCCACTTGCTTGCACCTTTTGTAATCTGTCTGTCTCCCCCTCCTACTAGATTGTAAGCTCCTCCGAGCAGGGCCATCTTCCCTCCTGTTGTCAAAGCCCACTTCTCTTCACATTTCACTCATAGCTCTCCTATACTCCAACACTCAGTGACCATCTTCGTCTGCATGCTCATCTCCATCATTGGCATCAAGCCTCTAGTTGTATGTTGATTGAGTCCTCACTACTTACTTTTAAGCTGTAATGTGTATTGATCTGTGGCGCTCTTTATTTGTACTGTATTTTTGTTATTTATTCCATGTTATGCCAAGTTTTGCCTCCCTGTATTGTTCCTTTGTATGGCGCTGCGAAACACTTGTGGCGCCTTATAAATAAAATTATAATAATAATAATAAAAAAAGTATACGATGCGATGGGTGCCGTGCTAGGAAACAAGTACCCACAGGCCACTCCCACTTTTCGGCGGCTGCACCGCACGAGTGTCCCTATTCATGGGGATGAAGAAGTTGGGAGGTATGGGAATGGGGAACCTTTTGGCCCTCCAGTTGTAGTTGAATTACACCTCCCAGCATGAACCTCTAAGTCCTTAGGGGTCCTGATGCAATGCACCTGCTGCACCAATGGTAGTTCCGCCTCGGGGTGAGATGTACTAAGCTTGAAAAGTAATAAAATGGAGAAAGAAAATACCAGCCAATCAACTTCTAACTGTCATGTCACAGGCTCAGTTTGTAAAATTACAGGATCTGATTGGTCGGTGGTTTATCACTCTCAAGTTTATCATTTTTCAACGCTTAGTACATCTGGCCCTGTGTCCATACTAGGTGCTGACTGCTAAGGAGTGTACATTAACTAAAAGTGTGCCAATTCGGCTATGAAAATGAGCCAAAGTAATAGAAAAGAATGAATGACTGGAAATGAGCTATACATTTCCTCTGCCACTGTGCAAATATAACGATCTATTTTGCATATAACATTGTATCCCGAGACAGCTTTGTGTTTTATTGAAGGCCAACAAAAATAACTTGTCTGCTGATACAAAGGCATGGCTGAAAAGCAGAGATGGAATCTTTGGAGGAACAAAGGCATGGCATTCAATTAATATTGTAAGAAGGCGAGCAAGAAGCCAACGGACTAAAGTCATTCACAGGTGAAAGACCCATTCATGGATACTGAGCTCTTTGTAATATTGCCCGTGTGGAGAACATGTTGAATGGACCAAGTTGGAAGTTCCATATAGAAAAATGACTGTTCAGTGTTCTCTATAATACGCTGTTTTTTTTTTTTTTTTAAATTCTTTATTGTTTTTTCCATTTTTCATTTCCTTTCACATAACTTTCATACATCTTTATCACGTTCTTTTACATTTGGACATATATTTTCATATGGGTTACAGACATTTTGTTTTATACACAAATTTTCCAATTCTTCTTGGTTATCATTTATATATATACATATTCCAGTCATGTTCTATGTACATGCCTGTACATCATACATTTTTCCATAAATAAATATCAGGAGATGCTATAACATTGGGTCGAATTTTTATTTTGTTGGTTTATTTGGGTGTGGGGTTGAAATGCCCCTTATTGCTTTTCCTCCCCTTGTCCCTATGTCCCTCCCCCTCTCTTCCTTTATTTATATCTTGTATTCCTTACATTAACCTCTATACATCCCCCATCTTTCCCTCCCCTCCTTTCCCCTATAAATAATATTATATGTGTTTATATTTGTGAACTTTGTGTTCGTGTATTATGTTACTGTGTGCTATATTTGTAGTTTTATTTAAATCCTTATGTGTTATCTAATACGTGCTTATATTCTGTGTGTTTTGAAATTTATGTTTTAATAGTGTTTTACTATGTGATGTGATTATTATTCTACATATCTTATATAATTAAAAAACCCAAAGCCATAATGAGGCACAGTCATCTCCCCCCGCCCTCTACCCCCCCTTTTATACTTTTTTTTTTTTTTTTCCCCTTTCCTGTTCTGCATCTCCTGTTATTTTCACATTTACTTCTTCTACCTTTCCTTTCTCCCTCTCGATTCTACTCCCTTGATATATATGCCCACAAATTCCACATGTTTCCATGTGAAAAACATATCTCTAAATTCTACATATAACAACTAACAAACAGACAAAAAAAAAAAAAAAAAAAAAAAAAAAATTTTACATTACAGACTTTTTTTTTTCTCCTTACGTTTATGTATGGCTTCACTCTTCATATTAAAGTATTATTATTAATTCACCATTCTCTCTAATTATTTTCCATGTTTGTTTTATCTCTCTCCCATTTAGCATATTTCTATCTTATATCAATATACCAACATTAATATGAATATATGTATATATATTAATTCTTGGTCTATCATTTCTTTTTATTTTATTTATGTTCTGTTTACAGTTTCTACTATGATAAATTCCATCTATCCCATTTCTTATGATAAGTAGTAATTGATCCTCTGGTTTTATATGTAAATTTCTCATGTCTCATAGTCTCATTCACCAGTGCTCTCCAGTGGCTAATATTTGGTATCTCAGTTGCTAACCATTTTCTTGCAATCAAGACTTTTGCCAATGTAGTAAGGCATAGTACATACTGATATATGATGACTGAATGCGTCTCTCCAAGATCTAATCCAAACAAACAAATTTGTGGGGATATCATTTCTGGGAGAGTAGATTCAGTTTCTACAATGTCCCTCCATACATATTCCCAGAATTTAAATATCTGTGGACAACTCCATATTAAGTGCCAAAAATCTGCACCCTCTACTCCACATTTAGGACAGACTGTATTGGAACGTAAATGAGCCTTATATAAAGATACTGGTGAATGATATACTCTATGCATTATATATAGATATATTTGCTGATATCTTATACATGGGGTTGTCAGCCCCGTTGAACCTAATATTTGTGTCCACTGTCCCTCAGTTATATTTCCCAGATTTTGTTCCCATTTATTTTTTAGGGGGTCAAATATTTGCGAGTTTATATGACTATTCAACATGGCATATACTTTTGATATCTGCTTGGCTTTTCCCAACTTATATACCAGTATCTTTATAGGTGATCCACATATATCCAAAGTTAATCCCCCAAATTGTGTAGCTATCCCATGCCTCAATTGTAAATATCTAAAGAACATTACATTTGGTACATTAAAATCTCTTCTAATTTGTTCAAATGTTTTAAATATCCCATCTTCATATATCTGTTTTATTGTACTTATTCCTACTCCTCTCCAAATATTATCCCTAGAGAGGGGAATTAATTCCTTAAATGTCGCATTGTACCATAATGACTGGTCTTCGTCAATTTCATTCCAGTTACTTATATTGTGTACCCTCCTCCATACAAGCTTACTCTGCCTTAACAGTGGCGGTACCCCTGAGATTGAATTATCAGATAACAAAAATTGTAAGGGTTCTATTGGTTGTCCTTTATGTATATAATAAAATTCTGAAAAAGTGTCTCCGCCTTTTCCCTGCAACCATTCTGATATATGTACTAACTGTGTGGCCAAATAATATATCTGCATATTAGGGAGTCCAACCCCACCCTCCTTTTTAGATTTTTTTAGAGCTTTCAACGCTATTCTTGATGTTCCATTTCCCCAAATAAAAGAAGATATAATACTGTCTATTGTAGTAAATATTTTCTTTTGTATATATACAGGTGAATGCTGCAACAGATATAAATATTTAGGCTGTATTATCATTTTGATTAAATTGATACGTCCAATAACTGTTAGGGGCAATTTCTTCCATATATGTGCTTTACGCTTAAATTCTTCCGTTATAGGCACTATATTTTGTACCACATACTCTAATGGGTTTGGAGTGACCCATACCCCTAAATACCTAAATTTTAGAGTCCACTGTAGAAGGTATTGGGGATCTATAATTTGGGGGAGGACCCCAGATATTGGCATAATATTAGATTTAGACCAATTTATTCATATCCCGGAAAACTTCCCAAAGGCATTAATTATTTGCAACATGGCTGGTATTGATCTAATTGTTTCTTGCAGAAACAGTAATATATCGTCTGCATATAATGCAATTATATCTGTAATATTACCGATTCTGCAGCCTACCATTTCTGGCGACCTCCTCAAAAGACAAGCTAATGGTTCAATCGCCAGAGCGAATAGTGCCGGTGATAAAGGGCAGCCCTGGCGTGTCCCTCTCCCCAGACAAAATGATTTGGTTATATACCCGTTAACTGAGATTCGCGCTACAGGGGCAGAATATAGTAATTGAATCCACTTTATATATCGTGGGCCAAAAGAAAATTTTTCTAATACTCTCCAAAGATATCTCCACTCCACTGAGTCGAAAGCCTTGGCGGCATCTAACGATACCACCACGGCTTCCGACCCAGCTTTTCCTCCCATTTGCAAATGGCAGAATAATCTTCGGAGATTACAGGTTGTATTTCTACCTGGCATGAAGCCAGTTTGGTCTCCATGTATGACCGATGTAATTACAGAATTTAACCTAATAGCTAATATTTTGGCCAGGATTTTAACATCTGAGGTCAATAGCGAAATAGGCCTATATGAGTCAGGCATAGTTGGATCCTTTCCCGGTTTAAGGATAACAACTATGACCGCCTCTGACATTGATGGTGGTAATACACCACTCTCCACTGATTTGTTGAATATTTCCAACAGATAGGGAGCAAAATCATCTTTGAATTTTTTATAAAGTTCTATTGGTATACCATCAGATCCCGGAGCTTTTTTATTAGGAAAGGACTGGATAGCTACTTCAATTTCTTCCAAGGTAATGGGAGAATCTAAATACTCAATCGCCTCTTGTGATAGTCCTGGTACTTGTATTGATTCAAAATATTCGTCTAATTGCTCATTTCTGTACGAACTCTTTGAGGAATATAAGGATTTATAATATTTAGAAAAGACCTCCGCAATGTCTGAACTTGAATATTTAATTTTCCCCTCTTCATCTTGTATCTTGGAGATAGTGGCACTATTTTTTTCATCTCGTGCTAGGAAAGCTAAATATCCCCCTCCCATATCTGATTGTGAATACATATTATGTTTTACAAATAATAATCTCCTCTTAGACTTATCTAATAGATAACCAGTCCATTCCTGTCTAGCTCCTTCCCAAAGGTTGTAATCTGTTGGAGATTTAGAGATCAAATATTGTGCCTCTAATTGGTTACACCTATGTTCCAACTCCTTCTCCTGTTTATGTCCATTTTTTTTTATATCAGTTACTCTCTTTATCAGAGAACCCCTTATAACAGCTTTAAACGCATCATGTTTTACTGAATTTGAAAGACATGTATTGTTATTCATCTGAAACTCCGACCACTCCCTAGTTAACTCTGTACCTTCACCCATCAGTGTTATCCAGAATGGATTCAGTTTCCAGTATCTTTCCCCTTGGGGTATTAATGTATCAAGAACCATCAATAAAGGGGAATGATCAGAAATTCCTCTAGACAAATATCCAATAGATGTTACCATTGGTAATATTTCTGGGGAGATAAGAGCCATGTCGATGCGCGAGAAAGTACTATGTGTGGCAGAAAAACAGGAGTACTGTGCTTTCCTTGGAAAGCGAAGTCTCCACGCATCAATTAGGCCTATCTCTGATACCAGATTGAAAAAAGAAGATGGAGATGACGTTAAGGGACTACTTTGTGGTACTACCCGCCACCTATCTAAAGTCAGGTCCATTACATTATTATAGTCCCCTACACATATCGTAGGAGTATCTGGTGATAGTGCCATAAATGTTACTACTTGTTTTAAGACATCATTATTATATGGTGGTGGTACATATACCGCGAGGATATTCAATAAGATGGAGTTTACATATGCTCTAATAAATACAAAACGTCCATATTCATCTATTTGGCTGTGTTCCAATTGGAATCTAACTGATTTTTTAATTAATAGTGAAACTCCTCTAGAGTTCTGTGAAAAAGTAGAATGATACATCCATCCTATCCACGGTTTTTTCAGGGCTAAGACTTTCCCTCCTGTTAAATGGGTTTCTGATAGACATATTATGTCAGCTTTATAAGATTTTACTTGTGAGAGCACTAATGCTCTCTTAACCTTGTCATTTAGCCCTCGTGTATTCCACGCCAGTATGCGTGTTCCCTCTACTTTATCCGTCATATCCACCACAAATACAATACATAATAAAATAGTTCTCCCATCTTATCTTTACATCAAGATCAAATAAGGGGTTTATAGGATTCTCCCCCTTTTTTCTTATTACAGGTAGAGCCAAATAGTAAAGATACAATCTCCACTTATATTCCACTATCTTACGTATACTTTGATTTACACATCCAATATTCTTTATGTAATAGCCATACATTATTTCTTCAAGAGAATAAAAACAAAAAAGCCAAAAAAACAAAAAAACAACATCATACACATAAATACCATACGCATCCCCTGTGCCCTCCCTCCCCCACCCTGCATACCTATCAAAAATTGTAGACATGCCTATACCTTAGTTGCCCCTTGAACTTAACCCTTATCTAAAAGAGGGAGTATTAGAAATCTATTCAGAACCCCAATAGCTATTTCCTAGTACTAATCTCCCACTTTTACTTATGCCACCCAAACTAGGGTACCAGGATATTATTTCTTTCATAACACCCTAATAAGCAGAGCAGAGCATATACATTACATCATTAATTCCTTTATATTCTGCATTTATATTCCTCTAAACACTCCATTCCCATTTAGAGGACATATATATGGGAAAGAAAAAACAAAAAAATTAAAAAGGAAAAAAGGAATTTAGAGAAAAAAGAAAAAGAAGAAAAACATGCATCCAACGCTGTTTCTTTCAGAGAGGTTTTTTCCCAACCCAAATTTCGGCCTCATTAGGTGTAGAGAAAAAAAAGGTAGTGTCTTCATATATCACCCGTAGGCGTGCTGGGAAAACCATAGAGTACTGTATATGCCTCTCTCGCAATTTTTTCTTAACTTGTGCGAATTGTGCCCTTGATTTTTGTATATCTGTTGCAAAATCTGGGAAGGCTGCTACAGTATTGGTTTCATACATCATGGGCCCTTGCATCCGTGCCATTCGTAGAACTGAGTCTCTGTCCCTAAAATGCAAAAAACGGACTATGAGAGTACGGGGTGGTGCCCCAGGTGGTGGTTCTTTATTTGGAAGTCGGTGTGCACGTTCCACCGTATAATGGGGACTGAATTTGTCTCTGCCGAATATCTTCACTAACCATTCCTCTACAAATTTTTCTGGGCATGTGCCCTCTGCTCTCTCAGGTATGCCCACAAACCGGACATTGTTCCTTCTTAATCGCCCTTCCATGTCGGAAAGTTTGGATTTAACTGCTATCATTTGTGACGTTAAGTCTGATACCGTGAGTTTTAACGGGTTTACAATGTCCTCCACATCCGAGACACGTTGTTCCGTATTTTTAACTCTTTCAGTGAGTTTTTGCATATCATGTCTAATCAATGAGATCTCTGCCTGCACATGGCCTATTTTTTCTGTGACTCGGTGTTCAGATGTACCGATAGCCTGTAGTATTTGCTGTGTTGAATGTGTCACATCTTCAGTGCCTTTTTCTACTATTGTGGTATTAGGGGAGGGTGGTGGTATTTCTTGCACTTGTGGGGGAGCAGGGGACTGAGCATTTCTTGCATATCTCTCCAGCCGCTGAGCTGCAGCAGAAGTATTTCCAGTCTTCCCCATTTTGCTGAGCAAGGATATTTATCTGATAAACAGATCTGGAATCACAAGTCCAACTGTACACCAACGGGGCCTTGACTTTTAATGTTATATAGCTCACTTGCTTGTTTTAAATGTCAGGTGTACCCCTGCCACCATAGTGGGGCTTCTCCTTATCACCAAACAACAGTCCCAAATGACCCCGTGCTCGTTCTCTGCCACCGAACGAACCCGGAGGCAAATAAGGATCAAACAGCAATGTCTCTTCACGTCACCACTCTCCCCACACTCACCAGCACCGCCGATATTGACCGGGACCCCCGCCTCTCCACTCTACCTGGGATCCACCGGTCTCCGGGTCCGACTCTGCCACAGTACAGGCCCGGTCTCTGGTGGCCCCGCCGCCTCTATCACGGGCGTTGATACCGCTCTCCACACTCCCTGGGGCTTAAGCGGCTCCAGGCGATCCCCTGGGCCAAACTGTTCTCACCAGCGTGAACTCCGGCAGCAATCGCCCGCCCAGCACACCAGCAGGGTTTCCTCTCAGACGCGTCTCCCACAGGCACCGCTAATCGAGCACCGATTCTCCTCCACGAGGCAGACCTGCACAGGCACTTCCGGATCTCTCTACACGTGTCTCACAGCGTTCCTCGCGCTCCCAGTCTACGCTTCAGCTCTGGGTCACAGCTCCATTAATTTCAGCGGATGGTATGCATTTTATTTCTTATGCATCCTAGTTCAGACAGCTCAGAATGGGGAAATAAACGGATCCTTAGTGGGAGCTGTGTTGGCGTGCTGCCTACACCATACTAAGCCAAGCCCCTCCCCTGTATGGTTCTATAATACGCTGTTAATGGCCAAACAATCAATTGAGCATCCCTTCCTAGAATACAGTATCCCAAGTCAGCATAGAAAAGCCATTTTAAGTGGCACAAGGTCGAAGCTTCTGTCAGCAAGGATTAATAATGTTTGACAGCTGCCCAAAAGCTTTCATTCTCTTTATTTAAACATTAGGTTCCAAGTCAAAGTGCAGTATAATCTTTGTTGAAACTAGCCCAGCTAATATAGCCGGATTCAGTGAGGGGAACAAGTGACAGCAGCCATTGTTACCACAAATCCAGGCTAAAGCTCCGAATTTGAGGGACTGGATTAAAAGCCATGACGCCAAACTTGGCAAATCGGTTCGGATTGTTCCCTTAATATTATGTGTCACATTTATTTATTACCGTTTATTTATACTGCTTTGTGCTTTACAATTGGGAAAAGAGTAATAAAGAAAGACTGAGGGCAGTATTCAATGAGAAAAATTTGCCGTGTTTTATGGCGAGTTTGTGCTTTTCTCGCGTTGGACAGAGACTTTTGCTCTCAAAAAGCAAGCAACCCTATTCAATGTGCACTTCTCGCCGTCTTTCTGAGTGATTTTCACCGTGTCTCTCCGTGTAGCAATTCTCCATCTTTTCATGGAGAAGTGGAATATGAACTTTTAAAATAAAAGTTTTTTTGTTTTAATTTTGGTGTAAAAAAATCAGGAATTTTATTCTATGAAGGGGCATGCTATTTTTATTCATGTGCTTATAGCACATGAATATATATTTTAATTTTAAAAAATATATATATATATATTTTTTTTTACACAGAGCAGCCAGCAGGGGGCCGGGAGCCGAGAGCCGCTCATTCGATATTCATATATTCACTGCACCCGATCATTACATATGCATGATCGGGAGCAGTGACTATACCCGGTCCCCTGCTGGCTCTGGGGGGGGGGGGCAGCTTGTGCTGCCTGGGTCCCGGGGAGCCCACCTCCCCCCCACATACGTTCTGGGGCAGGCAGGGAGACTTCCATCTCCCTGCCTGCTGCCGTCCCACGGCTCCCTGCAGCGGACAAGCGTCTGCTGCAGGGGTTAAGATTCGGCGCGAGGGGCAACTCGCCCCTCCGACATTGAATACAAAGAGAGCGAGTGGCAGCCAGCCCTCCGGAACACAGCGAGTGTGCAGCGAATCCTAAACAGGATTCGCTGCACACGGCGAAATTTCACATTGAATACTGCCCTGAGTAGTAGCAGACAGACAGAGTGGCAAGAGGGCCTTGCTCACAGAGTTATAATCTATAGAATAGGATTAAAAAATATGTACATCTCAACAGGGCCGCCGAGAGGTAAAACTGTGGGGTTTGGCCTAATCGCGGGAGGTGTGGTCACCTCCCACGATTAGGCCATGCCTCAAAAATTGTTTAGGGGAGTAAAAAAACATTTTAAAGTCGAGGGGGGGTTTATTGCCCCCCCAGAAGCAGCACACCTACAGCATGTGCTGTGCTGACAGCAGGCTCAGCATGAGCTCTCACGCTGTCAGTGAGATGCTCATGCTGAGCCTGCTGTAGGTGTGCTGCCGCTGCCCGGGGGAGACGGAGGGGGAGGGGTGGGTCGGACCAGGGCCCCCAGCAGGCCCATCCATCAAGCCCGGGCCAGGGTAATTAGTACCTGCCCCCCCTCTCGGCAGCCCTGCAACTCAGATTATCATTATGCCATGTATTTTACTATATTTTTCTTAACTGATATTTAGCACCGGACCATAAAACACACCACTATATTGGGGCAGATGTATGAAGCAGTGATAATGGAGAAGTGAGACAGTCAGCACTGTCAACCAATCAACCAACAACCAATCAGCACTGAAGTAACATCTGTTATTATACAGAGCAGCTGATTAGTTACCATGGGCAACTTCTCCATGGGCTCACTTCTCCTTCATCACAGCTTCGTACATCTACCCCCACTGAATGATCATTTTCCTACATTTTCACATAAATTATAGAAAATCACTAATCTGGTGACTAGTATGAAAATCTCTAACCTAACTTGGTAAAGGCCCCATATTCTATGCGATTTGGGCCGATTTCACCTGATTCTGGTGGTTCGGCACAAATTACATGCGTATGACATCCAATCCAATGCATGGTCCCATGTGCAACGGACCGGGATTGCATAAAAACACACCCCAGTATTATTTCTTTATTTACAGTTACTTATATAGCGCAGCAGGTTCCGTTGCGCTTTACAATAGTAGACAGGGCGCAAAACAGATTATCAAAACAGTCAGTGGCTGTCATGAATAAAATACCTCCGAACCCCATACAGTAGCTATTATGCAATTCAAAGCACACTCATAGGTTATCATAGATGGATACTTGCCCCTTTTTCAATGCTCCCGGTCTGGCAGAGGGTCCCTTCAGCAGCAGGAATGCTGTTAGTTACACATCTGTTACTTTTGCTCAGACACCAGAGCTCTCTACACACTTCCTAGGAAAGAAGGCAGAAGCAAGTTGGTCAGAATTATAGATACAAAGTCATTATGGGAACTGCACTGGTATACAGGAGAACTACAGTGCTTAATGTTTAAAATAGCACCACCTGAACATGACACTTAACTGTACCAGCTTTGTCACTTTGACGTGATGTTAAAACTTGTAATTCCTATAGAAACCTTAAAAGTTATAAACTATTCCCATATTCCATGGAAATTGATATAATATATGTGCTGGCGGAGTATCTAGGACAGGGTTGCCTACCCTAACGGAATGGCCGGCAGGCTCCTGAAAATTGAGTCCCCCTCCCAGCCCCTGGAAAGGTAGGCAACCCTCCCGGATACCGGCAGCACCCCTGAATCTCCCTGGCTGCAGCGCTAAAATTACTGAGATTTGTGGCTTTCCGGGGGAGGGGCTCAAGATGCAAATAGCATCATTTAGCCCCGCCCCCTCCCAAAGACCCACAAAATGTGGGATTTGCACCACTGGGGGTGGGGCTTGAGACTTTAAAATTACGTAATCCTGATGAACCTAGAACTCAGTCACCAACCATTAGGATAATCTTCCTGCAGACTGTCATTGGCTAGTTTCACAGGAGTCTGTTTATATTAGTTGCACCAGAACCGAAACTATATATTTTAGTACCCTGTGCCAGAAAGAGAATTGGTGCCACTTGCAGCATTGCAATTGATCAACCACACATCCAATCCCTTGCAGCCACAAACTACATAGATCTGCTCAGCTGCAATGTTGATCATTTGTTTCACAAAGTACAAGGTGAGCTTTAGGTATTAGAGATGGAAGTATTGGGAGTAGGAGACAGAGGTAGTCAGGGGCCAGATTTCAAAGAGGAGGGAAGAGACAAGTGAAAGTAATTAAAACAGATAATGAAAAATTGCCATCAACAACACCCACAACTAGGGTGGCCACTCCTGGACCGGGATCTGCTGATCGCGGGATTTGGCCCCTAAAACACCGGGATTTCAATCCAGGGTTTGGAGTTTCCAATCCTGGGATTAGACTGCGCATGCGCAGTCTAATGCCGGGCAACGTCTGAGCGGGTGCTCAGACGCATAAACATCCATTCGCAGCTTGCATGTGGGGCAGAGATCATTCGATGAACGCTGACCATGGAATGATTTCTACAGCGCCCGTTCCCATGTGCGTGACCACGGCCCACCGACCCACCCTGTTGTGTGCGAGCGGCTGGCTAATAATCAATTCACCGTGGCCGCTAACACAATGCGGCTGCACATGCGCATTAATGTTTATGCGCAGTCACGAAACACAAATACTTTACACATCTAGAGAAGTCCTGGAAGCTGCGCTGTGTGCGGCTCTCTCTGTATCCCAGTTGGATTCAGCCCATTTGCCTCTCTGTTATGTGCCAGAGGTGCCATGTGGACAGTCCAGCCCTGGCATTTAACAATATTTCACCTGTGTTTGAAATGAACATCTAAAAAATAAAACGGTCACCTATTCAATGAAATCCTTATAAACTCAACTTTTTTCCCCTTAAAATGGACCCTTATGACCCTTGTTTACACCGCCGATAACTACTAGAATAAAGTAGCATTCCAGCTGTGTCATCATTTTTAATTTTCATGTTCCCATGTTGGTGTTCTTGGTTTAACAATGTGCTCTCTCTTTCTCTACCACATGAACCTAAACCATACCTGCCGACTTTTTGAAACTCCTCTCCGGGAGTGGGCGGGAAGAGGCTTAGTTTTGGAGGCGAAGCGCGGCTGATGTCACCAAGCACCGCCCCATGACAGGCTGCAGCATCCATTTGCGGGTCCGTGGATGGGGGGAGGGGCTAAAATGATGCGAAATTACGCAAATCATTTTAGCCCCTCCCCGCGGACCCGCAAAATTTGTCAATTTAGACCGCGGGTAGAGGGGGAGCAGGGGCTATGGCGAAAATGCGGAAGACTTGCCCACCTTCCCGGGGGGGGGGGGGGGGGCGGGAGGGGGACCCTATTTGCAGGACCCTCCCGGCCATTCCAGGAGGGTAGCACAGCAATGAAAGTAGTGACTGAGGCCCAAAACCTACAGTCTTGGAGGTAGAGGGAAAATATTGCTGTTTTTAACCAATAATTGTATCTTTGCCGTGTTCTACTAAATTGGAAATCATTTGCATAATGCACAGGGTGATTTTACCTAGTTACGAAACTGTCTCGGATATGGGGCTAAACGTTACTTTATTCCACCAATTCTGTAAACTTATCTTATTTGTCTTGCTTTGTGGCAAAAGGGGGTGATGTACTAAGTCTTGGAGAATGCTAAAATAGAGAGTTAAAGTGCCAGACAAAAGACTCATAGCTACCATGTTACAGGCTACAGTATGTGAAAAGTGCCAGTTAGGAACTAATAGGTTTGTCCTTTTTCTCTTTGACCCTCAAAAGGTTTGGTACATCTGCCAAAAAACTGAACAAAGGGAATAATTCAGGTTGGCTCGCAAAAGGAAAAGCTCTCTCTAATGGGCAAAACCATGCGCACTGCAGGTGGGGCATAGAGAGTTACATTTGGATGGGGTGTGTTCAAACTGAAATCTAAATTGCAGTGTAAAAAGCAGCCAGTATTTACCCTGCACAGAAACAAAATAACTCCACCAAATCTAAAGGTGCCCATACACTGCCTGCGATGTCTCGCAGCAGTGTACGGACACCCGATACCCTGTGAGCCGCCGGGACCTTCCCGGCGGCAGGGACGCATGCGATCCGTTGTGATGGATTGCATGCATCCCTGCTTCCCACCCGCCTCGCCACCAGGAGGAACGGGTGGTCGGACAGCCTGCCAGTCCGACCACCTGGTCGGGTCGACGCGCTTCGGACCCGACGGCATGTCAGGGAGAGGCGATTTTGTCCGATTTAACGGGACGATTGCTCACAAACGGCCGAAATCGGACCAAATCGCCTCGATGTATGGGGGCCTTAACTCTCTCTGCACATGTTACATCAGCCCCACCTGCGGTGCACATGATTTTGTCCATTAAAAAAGGAGTTTGCGTTTGCAAACCGAACAAACATTTTTGGTAAAGCAGTGATTTCTCACAGCCATTTGCACTTTGTGGACCACATGAAATACATTTGTGAGACACCCTGGCTGTTACAGTGGTCCTGAAATATAAAGTAGTGCTACCTTTTTAAAGGCATGGTTTTCAACGAACAGCAAATTTTTACTTTTGACTTTTTTTTTCCCCGTTACTGTTAGGTAGTTTAATAAAATGTAAGAATAATAACAGGCAGAGGATAATAAACTATATAACTGTGCAGTATAAACCAAATTGCTTCCTCGAAATTCATGCAATGACTCTTTCAACATCCAGGCAGGAGGCTGAAACGACTTTGAACAAAAATATGTCTGCCAGGTGTGTACGAAATGCCTCGACAAGACTGACAGCAATGTATGCATAAATAACGCAACACCGATGGCACAAACTATTCAACGTAATTATACTTTTAACTAAACAAGAACAAAAAAAAAAAACAGAAAGATAAACTACATGGGAAAGTAATTGAAAATCCTGACATTACATGAAAGTGGCAAAGACAATTAACCAGTGCATAACATGGTAAACTTAACATTAGTCAATTATAAACAAATGAAAAAAAAAAAAGAAAGTCTGGGACAAGTTAATTATAAAGCCTAGAGTTTCTGTGCCCCGGAGGAAATACTCAACTTAGTGCAGCCTTTGTTCTGGGAGAGAAGTGTTCTGCAACTGGCTCTATTCTCATTATCCTATCAGTAACATCTTTTAACAGCTGTTATCAATAAAACAGCCTGAAGCCATTGCAGAAAGTCAGCCCACAAAGGTCAAACGAGCAGCACATTTTTTTTTTCTTTAAGACATAACATTATCTGGTAGCATCACAGCTGAACTTACTGTAGTCGTTCCAAGATGTAGCACTTATGTTAAACACTTAGCAACCAGAAGTATTGTTAAAAACTGACGTATGTCTTAAAGGGAGGGAAACTCTGTTTACATATCACAGAAGATGCATACTTGCCTACTTTTCAAAACTAGTTTCAGGGAGATTATAGTTGGTAATAGAATTTTGCAAGGCGTCCCATTGAGAGGGCGTGTCATGCTCCACCCAAAGGGCGTGTCTAGTTCCATATATGGAGAGATTGTGAAAAGAGATTGTGAATTTGGCACCTAGAAGCGTGGGTGTGTACTGCTATATCTGAGAGGAATCTTTTCAAATGACTTATATCAAAATGTAGATGAGCCCGAAAGCAGTTAGTAAGAGATACTATACTTGGTAAAGTGCTGGGAAATGGCGCTGGTGATTCAATGTAAATATATCTGTCTCTCATTCCTTTTTTCCCCAAAAATGTAAGAGTGTAATGTGGGCTAGGTGACATGAGGGAGATTGCTAGACTAATGAGGGAGATTGCTGCTATTTCAGGGATTCTCCTGCAGAATGCAAGAGGGTAGGCAACTATGAGAAAATGTGCTCTACTTCAACAATGGATGGTATAAAGTTTTGAATCTATAGATTGTAAGCTTTCGAGCAGGGCCCTCCTACCTCTACTGTATGTCGGTTTGTTTCTACCCAGTTTCTTTCATCACTGTTGTTTCCAATTGTAAAGCGCAACGGAATATGCTGCGCTATATAAGAAACTGTAAATAATAATAATAAATCTAAATAATAATTAGACAGAGTTTGGAGCGGGTGGAGTATTAAAAAATGAATACATTTCCCCACTAGAGTTTGACTAATTGAATGTATGGAACACTTTGGCCTACCTCCCAATATAGCTAAGGCATCACTATCACATGTGTAGCTGTCTCCTACAGCATAGAAAGAGGTGTAGGATCTAATGCCATAGATTGGCCCATTCTTTATTACCTACAAAGTTTAGAGGGAGAACTATCAAAAAGAGTCTAAATAAGGACAAGTAGAGACGTTAATGGCCTTTCAGTTTCCATCTATCAGTTACTTAGCATATTCTATAAAATAGCTAGGATTTCATCAATTGCAACTTCTCTGCTTGTCCTATTTAGGAGGTTTGATGCTGAACATATCCCCAAAATTCCAAAAACATGTGTAGACCAGTTACGTGTCAAGCATTATCATGTTGACCTTTTCTACCCATCGACTAGTGAACCATAAGTTGTCAACCTATTGACTGTCATCCTAGATGCTGTGGATCGATCATCCGGATACTGGATAAATGAGGCTGGGATAAAAACGAAGGTGCAACCATAGGGAAATGTATATAAAAACAAAAGGCTATGTGATGACTCAAGAGATTAAAGTGTAAATTGTATAATAAGGTACTGTATAACTTTAAATCTCTGGATTAGCATTTAATAGAAAAAAAAAAAAGATTAAAGAAATGTAGTTGTAATACAAATATCAGCAGGAAAGAAACGGTGCGGGACACAGGGCTTCTAGATGCACATGAAACAAGCGCACCCAACAGTACAAATAATAGTTGCTCTTTTTTTAACTTGCAGGTTGGGAAGACACTACGTGGATCACAGTGCTCTAATGCTCGGTACACACCAGAGCAATTTGGCCTCAATCCCCCCAATTTTTATACAACCTCGACCGATTGTATGTAAATTGGGCATGTATTGGCATGTTTTGGATCCGATTCTGATCCGATGGTTGTTTGGTTGTTTTGCAGATCCTACCTGCTGTCAGGATTTCAAAACGACTCCTTCAACTAGGTACAGATCGGAATCGGATCGGATGCTCGTGATCGTTCTGGTGTGTACCCTACATTAGATGCACGTCTCAATGACCTACGTTATAATGACCCCTTTTATCAGTTCACTAGCAATGTTTTCAATCTGTTAAGCAAATACCATGAAATGTACTCAGTTGAAGTATTAAGTTATGTGTGTTTCGGTTAGATATTTACTATACACCAATGCTTCAACTACACAATAAGTGGGTGTGGTATGGGGCTCCGACAGTCGGGATCCCGACAGTCATTAGCTCGATGTCTGGATCCCGACTGCCCGTACTCAGACAGCATGGCGAGTGCAAAAAAGCCCCTTGCGGGCTCGCTGCGCTCGCCACGCTGTGGGCACGGTGGCTCACGTAGCAAACCACCTATTCTATTCTCCCTCTATAGGGTTCATGGACCCCCACGAGGGAAAATAGCAGGTGGCCGTCGGGCACCCGGCTGTCTGCGTTTCGACAGTCGGGATCCCGACGTCGGGTAAATGACTGTCGGGATCCCGACTGTCGGGAACGCGTCCGGCACCCCAATAAGTGAACTCGTCATAGTGAATTTCTGTCATTCATACAGTATGTATGATTATTTAAAAATGTATATATTTGTATTAGTGTAATATTAAATTTGTTTGGACACTCAGACTCTCCCAGGTACTGTGTTGCACAGGCAACGCGATAGGTCTGTGATCGACATAGTTCACAGACATATCCCTGGCAAACTGGCCCGAAGTCTATCAAACTGGCCCGAAGTCTATCAACATCCTATTCAATGAAATGAGGCGATAAATCAACCAGTGTGTACCCAGCATTCCTTGCAGGGTTCTTTTGAAATGGTTAATTAACGTACGGGATGAAGGGCTACCAAGCATGGATTAATCACAGCACATTTCTTAGAAAGTTCACAGTAGCAATCACATTACAGAGTGACAACAAAGAAATAGCTGGCAATTATATTTCTGGTAGAGGAGAGGACGCTTGTGAATTGACAGCAGAAAGGCATGCAGGATGTAAAAGGCTTTTAAATATTACATTATCAGTATAGAATCTCTCATCACAACATGAAGAAAAGGATTCATGGATTTAAATTTGACTGGCATAGACTTGCAAACAAATTCCATACTGTTACCAAACACTTCCTAGGATACACTGTTAAGTATGTGTTGTATACAGTAGAATTCACCAGGTTTAAATAAATAGGAGATGGGTCGCAGGAAACTATTGATGCATCATAATGTCTTTATCATCATCCCTGTTCTATGTACTGGACCTTTATTTAGACTTGCCCAGGATACAGCACAAGAGTGTTAATATTGTAAGTCTATTTTTGGAGTAAACTGATGTCATGTAAAGTAATGGGCCCTACACACGTAGTAATATACAGACATTTTCTGAGCGTTGTTACTTAATTTAACTAATTTACTTAATCACTCAGAAAATGCCCCTATATCGCTGCGTGAGCAGGGGCCAGATAGTTAGGTGCCAATCTGGCCACCTTCTTCCGGGTTTCAGCCGGGCAGACAGCGGGTTGCTAGGCAATGACACAAACTTGTGAACGTCCCCCACGCCTGGTAGGTGGGATGATTTAATATAACCCGGCCTTGCAAGTGTGATGGCGCCGTTTATAGCATCCTGTGTACAAGCCCTTGGTTTGTTCCTCAGCCCAGCGTGTTCCCGGTTACAGTCTGGTTCCTGCTTCAGCGTCCAGCTGCCTGCCAGTTTGCTGTTCCTAGTCCCTGTACTGGTCTGTCATTTCGCCTTCTCCGATAAGTCAGCGGATTTCAGCTTTTTCTTTTGTATTCTCTTATGGTATCATCTTTTTGCATTTCATAGCAATTGTTTTGTATTATTCTGTTCTCATCTTGTGCATTGTTACATTTATTGTCTGTTGGGATTCATTGTCTCTGTTAACATCTTATGCATTGTTGAATTTGTGGGTCTATACCCTCATTGGAAGGTGTGTGCTCTCAGGCCTGTAAAATTCCACCTTGCCTCCTGCAGCCGCCTTGTCATCCATAAGACCTGGCGGCACCAGGGTGGACCTAATTTACCCCCACGAGTGTGGCTGTTAAAGGTGAAGCCTTAGTTTGCAGGAGGCAATCAAGACAGAAGGGTGTCTGCAACAGGGTTCCCGCGCACACCCTTCCTACAAGTTATCTCCCAGTGGTTAATATTCAGCACGCTGGTTATTAATCGGTCTGGCCAGCGTTCTCACCAGAAAACACTGGCCCTGACAGATCGCTCAGCCCACAGTGCTGACACAGCGCTGTGTGCTGAGCATTCTGAGAGATCTAGCACTCAGTGGGTCACTACATGTGTAGGGCCCATAAGTCTTGGATTTTTAACACTACCAAGGAACCGTCATAAAAAGTGTATTGCAGGCTTACTATGCATCCATACACCTGTTCTGTCTGACCACCAAATCTGTGCCACACGCATCTGGTGGCAAGGGCAAACAAATGGACCTCAAGATCCATGTGACTGGGTGGCTGATGGAGATCCAAAGAGCAATACAAATTTAGTAATTCAAAGTTCAGTGATGTCACAGAGTTGCACAAATTCACATAACACTGGTCGAAACCGGATTTTTACTCATTCTTAAAGTAATCTAGGCGTGGCCATCATTCATTGATAAATAAAAATGATCAATAGTCTGATGGTAATTAAACTTTTTTTTTTTTTATACCAACAATGGGATGCCATTGAAGGTGTATATCGGTGGCAGGGTCCCCAATTGCTGCTACCATGTTTTAAGTCGAACCATCTTTGGTGCAACCACCGATCGTTCCCTACCATCGAAGGCAGAGTAAAATAACATAAAATGTACAATAAACACATGTCCATGTATTGAATCATATAGGGTTATTCAAGGACTGAAGCCAGAACAGGCACACAAGCTGTTAATGGACTATAAGTGGGACCAACAGAATAAATTGATTTGTTTCCACAATGAGCGGAAATCTCATCAATTTGACAGGAAACAAATTAATGAGAAAAAAAAAACCGTTCCCTCACTTGGCTGTGAAAGCATTTGTTATGAAAACCTGAACCCCAAGCCCTTTATTATTCCAAACCAACCTTAAAATCATATTACCAATTAAAAAAAGGAAACCTTATCTTAATGTAATAAGAACATCTGGAAAATATATAGAGGCGGGAAAGGATGTAGACGTTTCTAGATACCATGAATACACCCCAGAAGTGGGTGGTTTTTGTTTGTTTTTTGACTGTCTACCACTAATTACTAATGACACCACAGATATTGTAAGCAGTGTGAAATAAGGGAAGAACTGACGTGTGTCAAGGAAAAATCATGAATATGTAATTGCCATGGATATAGAAAACATATTTTGTTTGAAATGCAGCCAACGAATGTCAACATTAATTATGGATCTTAAGGCAGAGTTGAGGGGTGGGTGAGATAAGATTGTGCTACTCTTGCAACAGAAATTCATTCCGAATAGCATCCTAATTTAAAAAAAAAAAATATTACTTCTGACTAAAGTGAACTTATATATATACTGTACATTTAAAACAGCCCTTTATGGAACTTGTTCTGTTAAAATTGATCTTAAATACTTCTAACTTTTAGAAGTATATAAGGTATTTAAATGGGTTTGTGTTTAATGTTTTGCACTGTACACCTTGAAAAGAGGCATCCATACCACGAAACGTCGGTTACGAAGGGCCAGATGTATCAAGCTTCAAAAGTGATAAAATGGAGAGTGATAAACAACCAGCCAATCAGCATTTAACTGCCATGTTACAGGCTGGGTTTGAAAAATGACAGGTAGGAGCTGATTGGCTAGTCACTCTCAACTTTATCACTTTTCACTTTTTGAAGCTTGATACATCTGCCCCTCAAAGTTTTTTTTACACCCTTAAACCATGGATGAACTGTGTGTGTGTATAATATATATATATATATATATATATATATATATATATATATATATATACACACACACACACACACACACACACACACACACACACAACATTAGGGCGCAAAATCAGCATATGAATATGATATGTAGCATGACTATATTCTGGGTGCAACTGGGGCTGTTTTTGCATACGAAATGCTATACTACAGTGTTTCCACCATTTCCTAAAAAAACCCACTGTAATGTACCATTTCGCATGCCGATACAAGAGTGGTCGCAGAATATAGACATGCTGCATAACATTGAGGTATAAGTGCTTCATACAGATTTTGGTGGGAAAAAATTAGCTATAAAATAATTCACACAAATACTGATGAGAAATAATGAAGTATAAAATGCTTTATACAAATAATGGTGGCAGATGATGAGGTATAAAGTGCTTCATACAAACACTGGTGAGAAATAATGACGTACTGTATAAAGTGCTTCATACAAATATTGGTGAGAGGCAATGAGGTCTAATGTACTTCATACAAATGTTGGTGAGAGATGAGGTATAAAGTGATTTATACCATCTTGTTATCACACTGTAGAGTAAATTTAAGAATGAAGAAGAATGAAGAAGAAAAGATTATGGATATTTTCAACCTCTGCTGCCTGAGTTAGTTGGACTGTACACAAAATGTTGCCACATTTCCAAACACATAAACATATACAAAAAATGAACAATCTACAATTATCAAGGCGCAACTTAATGTGTATAATAAAAATTGTATGTCCTTTGTTGAATATCCCTCCTCTCCAACCCTAGTTTCAAGGTGGGAACTCAAAGTGCTGGGAAACTGTCCATGTGGATACTGAAACTATGTGGAAAAAACAAAATGCAACCAATGTGACGTATTGTTTATATATTATACAAAATTATTATTATTTTTTTATGATGGCGTATCAAACTCACACAACTTTGTGGAGTAGAAGCGCCTATCTTGGTTTCTTTTATCCTTGTGGGGTGAGTTTTCAGTGCAAGACCTTTATGCTGTCTTGCACCGAAACACGTGGAGAGGAGGGATGTAAAACAAAGAGCAATTTTTATTATACACATTACGTTGCGCCATGACATTTAAGAATGACTTCACAAAACCCAAATGTTCATATATTTGCATTCATATGATCATGTGTACCAATTATTCTGTTTAATGCTCAAACAGTAATTAAATACTGTAAGTACATGGAATCGGCACAATCTCCTATGAATTCACTGGATGAAAGGAAATGTCCTCATATTAGAACACATATAATAACAAGTCCATCAAGGGAACAGAAAGCGAGAGGCTTGTGCAGAGTCCATTACCACACAGCAAGTCCTTTCCTATCACACTGGCTAAGTAAACCAGCCCCTGGAGATACACTAAGATAGGAGCTCTATTGAAAATGGGATGTCGCGCCCATAGCAACCAAACAAATTCTACTAATTATTTTTTTAGCCCCTTCTAGAAAATAATTGAATGAATCTGATTGGTTGCTATGGGCAACATCCTATCTTCAATAGAACTCTCATCTTAGTAAATTTACCCCTTTGTCGGTTGCCACCTATGTAGTCAGTGTAAAGATGATAACTTCTTACCCCATATTTACATTGGCGCGATGTTGCTCCATATTGAAACCGACACTGTTCATCTGCGTCATACACCTGACCTGGAGCCACTGCAGGGTACACAAAGTCGCGTTTTGGAGGTTCGTTGTCAAGGCATGTACCACGGCCTGAACTGGGTAACACAGAACAGGGTTAGGATGGGTAGAGAGAAGGGAGTACTAATCACAGTTTCCTACAACAGTAGAACTACTCACTGAGAAAGGATATGGAATCTCTCACCGGCTCAAGTAGAAATAAACACAGAAAACAGGGGGAAAAGTAAATTATTAACCAAGATAACTTGAAATATTTGACATAGTAGAAGATCCTACAAATTGTTGATTACGTTAGGATTCCCATTTTGTTGGTTACTTCCAATTGGGGGGTCTGTACTATATCAAACAGTAAAAATGATTAAGAAGTAGACCAGTTGAGAAGTTCCCCACCACTGGTTACCCTACAATTAAAATCTTCTCATCAGAATTAAGACTACATTTAGGCATGTTCCCATTGAAGTGGATCCTATTGGTTTAACCTTTTGCAGTCCAAATTTTTAAATGCAATTCAAACAGTCTGTTTTAAATGTTTAAATGAATTGTCTTTTTTTTTTAAATTAAAGAATGGCCTACATTGAATGTTGAACAATGTTAATGTTCTTATTTTAAAGTGGCTCACCACTGGATCTGCTACTAGCGCTAGGGCTGTTCAGCCTGACTAGACGGTGGACTTGAAAGAGTTAAAGAGTCTTCAGACTTTACTTTAAGGACATAAACTTACCCTCCTTCATCTCTTAATAAATTAATCACTTTTTAATCCCTTCAGTAGTATCATTAAGTCATCAGCACCGCCTTTATTTTTATTGACTATACCACTTTTCCACATAAAACCTGTGTCCGACCCAGGTAACTGAACACAGGTTTCAAGTTAAGTCACAGCAGCTTGAGACCACGTTCACACCATAGGCTGGACCTGGGTTTGTGGTCGGTCTCCCACTGCTGGCATTTGGAGATAACATCATCGCAGAGCGGCGGTGATCTGGCTCCCCATAGGCTTGTAACAGGACCCAGGCGGATGTTTACACTGCATCCTTACCTGGGTCCGACCATGTTTGCTACCCAGGTTAGATTCCTAAGTAACTGGGCCTGGAATATATTTAGGTGACCCTTTCCCACTGAGCTGTACCCTGGGTAGACCGGACAATAATCTGGGTTATCAAGGCACTGGTATATTAGTTAATATATGCAAATTAATAAACATGATCTGAGGGTAGAAAACATCTTCATTTACAGGTCAATTCTTTACACTACAACTGCATTGTATAGAGCTTAAACCACTTAGGAAATGAAACATAAGTGCCAAATAACATCATATAATGAAGCTTCTTTAACAAAATAATAATAAGTCAGTTAATACATTTACACAAACACATGAACGTTAACAGATCATAACATAGTATCACCACCTACTCATCATCTCATTTGCCGTAAGCTCATACACAAAGAGGGGAGGATTCATCACGCCTTCTAAAGATGACAAGTGGAAGTGAGATCCTTATCAACCAATCAGATTGTAGCTAGCAAACTACATAGACTGTACTAAATAATAGCTAGAATATGTGGTTAATATGGGATACACCTCCACCTGTCATCTATAAAAGGATAGACGAAATCTCCTTCTCAGCATGAACCAATCAGATCCAAGATGGGAACACAGTGAAACATACTGTATACCTGTAATAATGTGAATGGATTATTACTAAAGTACTGTACTAGGGAGATTTTTAGGAAAATAGTTACAATTCTCACCAAAACCATTGCTCAGTGGTCTGTACCAAAAATAGAAGTCACATGACTGCCGGGACACCTGGAAGCCACTGAGACCAACTACTGTATATGAAGGCTGGAGTGGCAGGTATGTTACTGTAGGTTGACATATTATCATCATGTAGACATATCACCTCTTTAGTCCTAACATACCACACCCTAGGATAGGTGTAAATCCATCTTATGATGCATAGAACTCATCTGAACAATGAACTCTGCATAAAGCTCCTCTTCAGGACCTCTTATTTATAGAAAACCACCGGACATGACAAGGGGATCCGATAAGTCGACAGTGTCTAGGTCAATAGCCAATAGGTTGACCACTATTAGTCAACAGGCAATAGGTCGACAAATGAAAACGGTCGACCTGCATTAGGTCAACATTGTCAAAAAGTCAACAAGAGCACAACGGTCAACACGAGTTTTCCATTTTTTTTTAAACGACTTCTTACTTCATGATCCATGTGGGGCACCCTGCCCAAAGCATGGTGAGCACAGGGAGTAATTCGAGGGGACGCGTTGACACATATCGACAGTCACACAAAAAACCTGAAAAATCCACGCATTGCCATGTCGACCTTTTGCTTGTATAGTAATAGTAATAGTGGTCAACCTATTCACTGTTGACCTAGACACTGTCGATATTTAAATGGACGGTGAGTTTTTAAATGTTAATCTGTCATCCAGTTGATATTCAATTTATTATTCAATATATCAGATTTTGTCTATCATTTCTCTATTGCGCCCTAAAAAATGATAGACAGCTCTGAATATTATTGGTATCGGTAATTGGACTATTATTATGGGTAACATCACCTCTTCATTTTTAGAAGCTTTAGTGAATATACCCCTGATAGTGTTATCAGGTGTAAGTAGATCACCTAATAACTAGCTACTTTTGCCAGCTGTAAAGATGTACATTACATTTAATAACAGCCATGATTTCCATTTAATATTACTGACGTTGTAAATCAAGCTGGCAAAGCTCGTCACTTTGTAAATGTACCTTTAAGTCACTACAAGGGACTCATGTATTGCACCCATCACCGTAATGCTCAGACAGCCCAACAGCATCCAACTCTATTCTACCATCTGACCATGCTCCTAAACCCTCTAAATTTGAAATCTGCATATCTCCTAAAAAGAAAGCAAAATCAATGAAATTCAGTGGCGCCGAATGCACAAACTACCATCTGCAATAGTCTCTGCTGTGAAAGTAAGGTTTATGCAGGTCTTTCTAATTCTGTGTATAAGGTTATCATAACCCGAGTCAGAGAATTTATATTTCCCACCACTTGGCAGAAATAACATTTTGTAACTCGTGTATTTTGGCCCTTTCTTTAGAGAACTGCTTCAAGTCGTTGATGTTTTTGGCTGCTATTTCTTGTATCAGGTCATGCCACAACACTTCAATAAGGTTAAGGTCAGGACTCTGAGTCCTTCATCCAAAAACACATTTCTTCTGCTGCAGGCATTTGCCTCTTGCACTTCTTTTTCGGAAACATCAGCTGATGGGTCAATACAATAACACGTTCCTGTACAATGTTCGTGGCACAATCCAGATTTCATTGCTTGATCAGCATCTATGAGTCACAACCATTCAGAGGATGCAAAGCATCTCCAGACTATCATCTCCCCATCATCTTGCTGCAGCTGCACGGTCCGTATAAGGTGCTTTAGACCAGGAGTCTCAATTCCAGTCTTCAGGTTCCACCAACAGGCCATATTTTGTGGATGTGTTTAATCATGCACATGTGAGTTAATCTATTTTTGCTGGGTCAGTAATGATGCTACCTGCTTCCAGGCAATGAATGGTCAAGGTTGAGAACCTTTTGGAATTTCATGTATTTTAATCTTAATGGTGGTAGAGCAGAGGTCTCTTCCATGATGCTGTATCTTCCCCTGCACATTATACATGTTTGAGGCATTCCTAATGCTAAAGTCATTAACCTGATGTTAGCCATTGCAGTGGAGAACTGTAGATCTTCTATTAATTATGCTAAGGACCTCCTCCTGGTCTACAGCACATCTGACTCCTAGGATAAACCTATTTGAGCTGTAATGGATACATTTAATTGTGTATATTTATATATTATCTTCATTACAATGGATTTATGGACCTAATGTTTACATAACTAGACTGAATAGACATATTACTAGAGTGCAGAGAACTGCAGTAAGGAACACCTCCCTTCCTGCTATAGGCAACCTTAGAACGACATTTCTCTACATACTGTCACACTGCATAGTTCTCATTGCATTGTGTACTGTTATTAAGCTCTCCTCCCGGATTCCCCTCAAGAATGTGCTCTTGTTCATTTTGAACCAATCAAGTGGGGGGTGTGAATGAGGACAAAGGAAAGTTACAACAGTGTACAGTAAGTTTATTGGAAACTTATTGTGAGTGGAGTTAATCATTAAAGGTCCAATATGGTTACATGTAGGAACCCCCAATGTTACAGCTAGAGGTGGTATTGAGCATTTAAAGAATATGTTATTTTAATAATTTCGGTAATGTAAAAACTGCAATGACGTGGAACTAGTTGGCCTCCGCTAAGACCATCCAGTGGAAAAAAGATCTATGCATCTGATATTTGACACATTTAAAACAACTTTACCAAATTGAACATTTTTACATGCTTGTTTGCTAGTTTTCCATTTGTGAGTTCCAAAAAAATATCCAATAATACACCTACGCTGGCATACGCTAAATGCCAAGTCAGAAACATTGCTGAATCATGTCCAGAAGTTGTGGTATGTTTTCCTGTGCCATGTCATTTGTTTATAGCCAAGAAGGTGCAAGAGAGATACAAATGTCTAGACTGGGGAAATGTAGTCTCAACATGGACGGCTAAGTCACTTGTTGGAACTGGGCACCAACCCTCAATCCGCGAGTATCTGATTAAAATGAATAATTATGACAAAAATCCCCAAACAAGTCACAAAATTTCAGAATCTACTAAATTGCAAATACTTAGTTCCTCCTGTGTTTAAAATAAAATGGTCTCCAAAAAAATGTTTCCACATAAACTCTCGTTTTCTTCCTGATGCCTCAACGTTTGCCAAAATAAATCTTAGAGAACAAGCTACTTTCTACATTTCGGGATCATCAGCCAAAAATTAATCAGGCTTTGCCCTACAGTCAACTATATTTTTGGCATAATAATAATATTTTTTTGTAAAGACAGAAAGATTTTTCAGAACCACTTGAATCGTTTTCTGTATGTAGTTAACAACATTAGAATGAGCAAGCCTTTTGTCATCAGTGCATCTACATCGGGCATGGCCAAACTATGGCCCTCCAGCTGTTGTGAAACTACAAGTCCCATCATGCCTTGCCACAGTTTTGCTTTTAGGGAATGCTAAAACTATAATAAGGCATGCTGGGATGTGTAGTTTCACAACAGCTAAGATGAGCGGGTTCAGTTTTACTCTTATCTCAAAGCAGGATCTTATTAGCTATCCAAAACACATGACAGCCGATAGCCAATCATGAAAATTGGCTGGCACCTGGCAAACTACCATATGATATAGCAATAGCGTGGGGTTTTTTTTGCGTACATCGCTCCCGGCGCTGTTCTCCTCTGAGATTTCAGGACTCCATAGTGCTAAACCGGCGTCACCATGACCTGCAGCCAGTTAGACCTGTACTTATCTTTTTGACTGACCTCTTTCGCACACCTCTGCCACCTTTATCCTCATCTATAGGTCCTTATCTACAGGTCATGCCAATAGCGTTCGCATTACATGCAGGTCAAAATCAACCTCAAGTTCCCGATCTTAAAAAAAAGATGAAGTTGTTGTCCACTGTTAGTTCTTAAGAGATTGATTATATTTGACTAGAATCTGTACAAACACACAGATAGGGAGCTTTTCCTCGACGTGAAACATCTGTATAGTTGACTAACTTTCAATAGTAATCCTACTTATAAAGCCAATATTCTTTCATTTTTGATATGTCTTGTTCTGTATATTAATTTTTGACAACTTTTTTTCATCTATTGAATAAAAAGTGTTTAAAAAAAATAAAAACAATATTCTTTCATTTGCTAGTTAAATACTATTGAACTGAAGTCACACTTTAAAATGAAGCAACTGAAATTGTTTTATCCAGAACACACCGTACGGAGAGCACACTCTTTCTTATATTAATAACGTTCACCATTACGATAATTACATTAAGTTGGTAAAAAGTAACAAAATAATGTAAAAAAAACATATAGTTATGCATAAAACAGGAGGAGATAGTGGACGCAAACTGTAAATTACCTTGTGTCGATGACTTGTCGACTATCCACCAGTGATGTTAGCAACCTTTTTATAGTGACCTCACAGGAAGCAGTATGAAAATCTCTGTATAATACCTTTTACCTATGTTTTACTTTAATTTACAGTTTTTATTTGTAAACATAAATACAAAGGTGACTAATGGGGCCAATACACAGGGTGGTTTCAGGGCATTTTAGAAAATGGCCCTACTTCACTCCGTGTGTAGGGGCTATAGCAACATCGATGAGCGGCCCGCGTGTCGCTATTGCCCGACGATTAACATCCAGATAAATCTACTTTATCGCCAGGCAGGGCCAGTGTCCTCACCGGAGAACACTGGCCCTGACATATCGCTCAGCACACAACGCTGACACATCACTGTGTACCAAGTGATCTTGTTGAGCGTTCTGAGCGATCTAGCATCGCTTAGAACGCTCAGCACATCTCCCCATGTGTAGGCCACATAAGCATTCAACATGACACGTCACACATTTGGTCTTCCAAAACCTTACATATTCTGTAACCATTCCATCACTTTCGTAGTCATTAGAGGGTAACTAGAGCTACAAAACAGGATTTTAATATGTAAAGGATGCCTTGCCTGTCTTGGTTTTCAAGAAATTGTTCATTGAGAAAGTTCAGCGTGCTTCAAATGTCCAAGTCTTTCGTTATTTTGACACACTCCTGCTGTTGCCTTGTTAACTGTGTAATTATTCTGTTTGATAAGTTTTTAATTCCCTATGATTGTAAAGAGAATCATAGCAAAATATATACATTGCATTATTTGATTAGAAAATTAACTCCCCAGAACATTTTTGCCTAACTGCATACGTTTAGAAGCAATAATCAATGAAATGACCCCTAAAGCAATGACGATTGTGAAGATAAAGTACATCGTAACATACAATAAAATTTTTTATTTCTGCTAAAACAGTAAAAAAAAATAATAATAATACAAAGTTAATGGATTAAAATGTGTTGAGATTTCATGACTTCTAGGTTTACTCAGCGACAACTGTGAACAGTTGTATCAACTTTTTACCGTCAACTGGTTAAACCTTGTAAATCCTTCAATGATATATAGTTAAAACATGTAAGTATAGAAAGCGAAGCGTACTCACTCTAGGAAGCTGGTGATATATTCTCTGCTACAGGCCGACCAGGAGAAAGGGTTTGTGTTAGACGTAATGTGAGCAGCCATTAACTTGGCGGCTTCATGACCTTTGGTCCCACAGGAGTTTCCGATTCCATCGTGATTCATGCCAAAGCTAGAACATACAAGATAGGAAGAGAACATGGGGACATAAGTGAGTGGGTACTGGGTCTGTATAACACCTTTGTCGAGAGATAATGTCAGAATCATCTGCGTCTCCATAAATATCCGTAACGGTAATAGTCACTACAAGCTCTTGGAAACATATACATATCTTTAAGTGTTTATAGTCACTATGGAAGAACATCAATATCTTCAAGAGGACATGACCTCGAATATATATTTGTACTACAGCGCTAAGAAAAATGTGAACAGCTCCGTCATAAAAGTCAATGGTGATTTCACTGCATATTTAAGAACACCACAGACTATAATATACGTATTAATTGCTAAATTATTTTATAGCCAGTAAGCTGGAGGTCAGAGGTTTACAAATATTAAATAACAGTTAACGGGAGTGCATTGTTTAAAAAATAGGAGACTTTCCACTAAGAGCTGCCATCTTTTATTCCGGGCTACCCACGATGAACTTTGTTTTTGAAGTAACCAACAGTGGGGGAAATGTATCAAAGTTTGGAGAGATAAATTGGGGAAATCTATAGTCCCAATCATTTAGCTCCTAATTGTCATTTTACAGGCTGTGTTTGAAAAATGGCAATTAGAAGCTGGATGGTACTGTAAATCTCCCCAACCTTTGCAAAAATCTCCCCCAGAATTGCAACACAACAGACTGTAACTGCTTATCCTGCTGTGCAACTCATTCGGTCATTGAATATTAAAATTTGTAGACTAGATTTTCTTGTATAAAGAGTGAAAAGAGTGGAGAAGAAGGCTCATTGCAACCAATCATCATTGAGAAAGCATTTATAGTATCACAAACAGGCTGGAACGTACCAAACAAAAACTGTGGTAAAAACCCTGTTCTCTGGGTTTTTACAGTGTTTTCAAATGTATTAACGCAGGACCTCACATTTGTTTTAACATTATAAGGGAAGGGTGACATTTAATAGGATGAGAGTTTTAGTAACTTTTCAAAATCGCCCATTATCGCACTTTTCAAAATCTCAGTTTTTTGCTGCAAATTTGCATATTTAATGAGCTGCGTATTCCAGGCAAAAAAGTGCGATTAAGTGCGATAATGGGCGATTTTTATTGATGAAAATGGGTGAATTTGAGGAAATGTGCGAATTTGTGTTAAAAAAAAGAAAATGGTGTGAGGTCTCCCCTCCTGAGCATAACCAGCCCCGGGCTCATTGAGCCAGACCTGGTTCCAAAAATACGGGGGACAAAAATTCTGGGGGTCCCCCGTATTTTGAAACCCAAGGTCCAGCGCTGCCCTCCCTTCTCCAGAGCCAGCTCACCCCGCACTGACAGCAGGCTTTCTCTGGCACTGCTAAGAGCTTTTGGGGGTATTCAATCCCGGGTTACGACTGTCGATCTGGCCTGACAGCCGTGACCCTGGCCTGTTTTCGTTTTGTTCGACCACAGATCGCCAGGCGCGATTCAATGTCCCACTTCGCGATCTGCGAAAAGGGGGCGTGTCTGCGTAAACGGCCGTGGATTGTTGATATTCGGCCGCGATCGCGACAATTGACGGCCGAAATCGACAAAACGGGCCCGACTGCTTTTAAAGTCGGGCCCATTCTGTCGATCTGCCTCTTCAATGCTGTCGGGAAAGACAGCATTGAATAGGGGGTCGCTGCTATTTCCTCCGTCATAAATAGTCACCCAGATTGAATACCCCTCTTTGTATCTCATTAAATATGCAATTCGGAAAAACAAAGTTTTTTGCCTAAAAATCGCACAAATCACATTTTCTCATCTCATTAAATGTCACCCTACGTTTGTATTGCACTTTTTTAAATCAAAATAATAGGGCAGTACAGAAGGGAAAAAATGGAGAGGGGAAGTATGAAAAAAAACATTGACAAAAAAATAATAAATATCTCACAAATTATATCAGACCGGAAGTTACGTTAATATTAAAGTCTGAGTCTACAGAAGACAGTGCAAACGGAGAACAATAAAGAGTTATATATTCACTGAGAACATAATACAGTTAAGTCAGGAGGGTTGCTGTAAATGGTCGAGTAACCCATATTATCAATAAAAAGAGACCAGCCAAACCACTTCATGACAATCTAGGTTGGAGAAGGAGAATATTTGGCACCAGTGGTCTCATATATAAAATGGTTGTGTATTTTGTTAGTTACGAATAGATCCAATGGAGGGAATTGTATCAGATTTTCACAGTTTGCCAATAATTGCTTTCGTGGCAATAAGGACATGTCCTAAGACGTACCCATCAGCCACTTTGAGATGTGTCAGGAAGATATGGAGCAGTGTCAGGGCTGGGTCAAAGAGAATGGGTTGGTTTACTATGATGCCCATCATCTGAAACACATCCTTTCAGAGAGGCTGCAGACACGGGCATGACCAAAATATGTTATAAACATCCCCGATGTCTCCACAAAATCTCCAACACAAGTTGGAAGTCTATGGCCTATGCAGCCTGTCCGGGGTGAAGTACGCCCTATAGATGAGTTTAAAAAACATTTCTGAATGTTTTATACAGCAAGAGATCCCAAAACATGACCTAAATACACTATTCCAATCTTCATAATCTAGGAGGACAGCCGGATTTTTGATATGGAGGGTAAAGCCAGATTGTCAGGACCCCCACATAGAGATACACATGCACTGGGTGGTGGTCCTGAGGACTGGTTTGAGAACCTGCGCCCTTTAACAACAGCACCGATATGACTATGTAAAAAGACATTGCAACAGCAAAACAGTTAATAAGATACCGGAACTTCCTACATGTTTTCATTGACTTGTAGCGTGATTTTCCTGAATACTGCACATTTTTCTGCTAACGATGACAAGGTATATCAAGAAATGTATCGGTAATTACTGTGCATGCTTACATCTGGGTCTGCTGCTTTGAAGATACAGTAACAGATAATTCTATGTTCTTGGTAGATCTTGTCATTTAAGGAAACATAACCTTGAATAAAAGTTAACTAAGGACAGGGGTCTGGTTCAGATGTGGTTGTAGGTGCGGGACATGCACAAAGTACGAATTTTATGTACTTTATGCATGCGCATGGCCCGTTCTTTGCATGGGCATTACAAGTCTTTGTCGAACGCAGGCTGGCAGCTGCAGGCTGGCAGTTATTAATAGTCTGCTGATGTTCAGAAGCGGTGCCGGTCACTGGTTCCCTTAAAAAGGGTTGATACCTTTGTTTTGGGGAAGTACCGGATCAGTCAGAATCGCCATCAAAACATAGGTCTCCTGGCACCTTAGTAAGAACTGTGGTGGCCGGGAACCCCATGGGATCCCACAAGTCAGCGGATTCTGCTTCCTACTTATATCAGACGCCTCTTGCTGCATTACAATACTAGTGAATTGCCAAGGAAGCAGCAGCAATGCTCACTCCAACCACATCTAAACCGAGGTCTAGAGTACAGTTGAATGGTTTGTGTGCAACCACACACACAGCAAACGTAGCAAGGCTATCAGCTACACACTGCTTTGCAAAACTGGCAACACTAAGAACTACACCAGAACTGTTGTGTCGCACCTGGGTTTTGGACTTGGCTCCAACCCGGATGCAACCCGGCAGATGTTCCCTTTTACACCGGCATCTCCCGGCATTATGCGAGCCCTGAGCCGGTGATTGGAGGTGACATCATTTCCAAGCGCTGGATAACCCTCCTGCCGGGAGCCCCCCGGCACCAATCGACATGTTGGGGCAAGCCCAGCACCTGGGAAAGTTACTGGGCTTCCCCCAGCATCCGTGCGCCCCCAGCTTCGTTCTGTGAGATGAATGGATGCTGCAAACAGGATTCACCTCCTCCCAGCCTCCCCTGCTGTCTGGATAGTTCAGCAGACAGAGGCAGAGGCTGTACATGGCCTGGACTGACCGCAGGACGCTGCGGTCTGGACCTATGAGATCCCCTATTGGTGGAAATGGGACCCGGGCTGGTTGACCTTGGTTACCCATTAACACGGCCCCTGATCCCGTGTCTGACCCTGAGCATTGACCTGGGGAATTGACCTGGGGAACAGGACCATGGTTATTTTGTTTTTACCCCATTTACAGCAAGTTCCTGCCCTGATTGTAGCGGCAATAACCTAGGTCGAGGCTCTGGTGCATCCTTACTCCTTGCCCTCACCTTGCTCAATTCCGTCCATCTTCTGCAAACTTGCTCCCTAACCCTACATTCTTTGGAGGAAAACTATATCCACTTAATGACAGCAATAGCACCTAAAAGCTTTCACAGATATATACTTGCTTATACAATATATGCAATTATTACATAAAAAGAAAAAGATTACTATCAGGCTCCAATGAATAGATATGTGAGGCGACTAGAGCAAATATAAAGGGAAATATGTGCAGAGATTATACAAAGGGATCATTAAACGCTCCTTGCTTTTCACACTGGAATATACGTTAAAATAATAATTTTTAGAACCTTGGGTTTCAATGCATTTACTGAGTGGAACATTTGGGGTGTTTTCCACAAGGATTACTGATATCGGAGATTGAACTTTCTTGTCTTAACTGCAACTTTTGTCACTTCAATTTCTCTCATTATGGTGGGGGGGGGGGGGGGGGGAGATGTATCAAGCATTGGAAGAGATCAAGTGGACAGAGATAAAGGGGGTGATTCAGGTTGGTTTGCAAACGCAAACTCCTTCTTTAATGGACAAAAACATGTGCACTGCAGGTGGGGCTGATGTAAAATGTGCAGAAAGAGTTAGATGGGTGAGTAAAATGTTTACATTGCAATTTAGATTTCAGTTTGAACACACCCCACCCAAATCTAACTCTCTCTGCACATGTTACATCTGCCCCACCTGCCGCACACATGGGTTTGTCCACTAAAGAAGGAGTTTGCTTTTGCAAACCAACCTGAATTAGACCCAAAGTACCAACCAATCAGCTTCTGTCATTTGACAAGGTTTGTCTTTGAAAAATAACAAGAGCTGATCGCTTGGTACTTTATCTTTTACCAAGGCTTGACACATCTCCCCCTATATCTTCTCAGAATCTGCTACTGTTCCAATTGCAAAGACATTCACATCACCAGTGATACATTGTGGCTACAAAAGAGCGAACAAATAACAAATCAAGCGTTATAGCCAACTCATTTTGCTAATGAGTTTAGTAACAAAATAAAACTGAAGGTTGGAAACTGTACTTTGTAATATGACTATATCCAACTACGAAGGGGCCAATTAATGAGCGTATCTTAGCTGTATAAAACTCATTTACTGTATATTCACAAAAAAAACCTCATATTAGTATATTGCATATAAATGGTCAATTGGCTCCTAATTGTCAGGTGTTTGAAAAATTAGTTAGGAGCCAATTGGCTGGAACACTATTTATCATATACAGATGGAGCGCCTGTGGCCTTTGCAGGGGGTGGCGGTGGATTCGCCATGCACCACCCCCGCCAGCCACTGAAAAGGGACGCGCGCCCACAAAACGCAAGTGTGTCCCCTTACAACGAGGCTCCCCCTGGGTCCCCGTCACCTCGCCGCCGGTCTCAGACACATTCCCCCTCCCCCAACCTGCTCACGCTCGCGCGTCCCAGTCAGAAGTAGCTCCGCCCACCAGTGGGAGTGGTCTGGTGAGCCCTGGCGCTGGATGAGCGGCGCTACATCTGTAAAGTGAGCTTTAAATAGCTAAAACTCTGTGATAAATGTGCCCCTGTTTTATATTTGTAGGTTTCTTAATAATATGGTAGCGTGATTTTTGAGGCTATATATCTAACAACCGTGGTGTCAAATCCCCTAGTTGAATAAAATTCGGTTCTAGTGGCTTTGAAGTTTTAAAATCGTAATGATGATGCCTGATTAAAACGTAAAACTTGATGATTTGACTTTTCCAGACAAAACAGAATCCTTTGAGTCATAACATCCTGTCACCGTGCTGCACCAAGAAGCCAGACAACCATAAATGCCTCAGACGCAATGTAGATTACATCTGTGTGCCCACATTACAGATTCTTGCAGTAAACATATAATTACCACTGGGTACACCACATCCTCTTGTGTGTCCAGACTGTCGTGTCACGGTGGACCAAGAAACTAAAGTGAGAATGGTTATTGATCTGTGTGATGTAAGCTGGTAAAGTGAGAATGGGTATCTGTGTGATGTATAGTATGCAGCCTGGCACCTGCCACCTGCAACATTACAGGTGTCACAAAATAAATTCCATACATATAAACGTGGGCTATTTCTAAAATCTGTTCTGGATGGAAAACATGCTGTGGTCTACAGCACCAAATCAGACAGCTGTTCTACAATTATATGAAAATGAATGCTGTGTTTCAGTGGCTATAGGACCTTATTCTGGTCTGTTTGCAGGCCCGTGTGCATTCGCACAGGGTCGATGTTTTAGCATTGGGCATGCGCATTTCTGCGCATGTGCATGCGCTTGATGCTTGCATTCATGGCAACCAAACTGGTCGTTGGGTGTGCACGCACCCATGCTTGCTGCTGCTTGCTTGCAGCGAACACGCATATGTGAGGTTGCTCAGAGCAACCATATCGGCAGACAGACATATGGACATGGGGGGGGGGCAGCATAGATGGTCTACAGACAGGGAGGGGGCAGCATAGACGGACGAACAGATAGATGAACAGACAGGGGGGGTTTCTAGGTCAGCAAGAATAAACAGTCCATGGGTGGGGTGCAGCATAGATGAATAGGTGGGGGATCATAGTCTGCTCGCCATCACAACCCCACCACTGGTTCAGGACAGCAGCAGCGACTCTTCACAGTAGCGCACGCAGGGGGGGTTTCTGAGTACCCAGAAACCCCCCCAGGAGTCTAAGGAACCTCAGCTGAAAGCTGAGGGTCCCCTCTTTCCATGGATATAAGAATTGTAAAAATTGGCCCTTGGGAACCAGAGATATCTGACTTCAAAGCAGTGGTCCCCATCCAAGCCTGTTAACTGTTATTCCCAGTCAGATATTTCAGGTTCTCTCTAACTTAGAGTTTTTCTGAGGGTATATTCCAAAAGCTGGGACTCTTCCCCTTTGATGGACACTAGTAGCTTGTCTCTACTGTTCCCAGAACCAGAGATATCAGCCTTCCAGCAGCTGGTTACTGCTCCAGCTCCACACACCTGGTATGTAGTTTTATATACTCGTTGGCAGATTGCTCTGCCTTCTGAACTCTGATCCCCTAGTCCCCAATACCATTTGGTAGGAGGGATTATCTAGTTTTTCCATTCCAATCTAAGAAATCTATTTCTGGGAACTGGAGATATCTGCAGTCAAGCAAGCTGTCCTCCCACCAGAAAATTATGAATAATAAGCCCACTCCACTATACACCCCTCCTCTGCATATTAAACATCCTCTACCTCCATGGAAGTTATATATCAGAGCCCCTTCAATCAGCCCAATGCCCCCTTCTCCCACCATCTGTGCTGTAAAGGGGTAATTAGTGGAAATTACTGATCCAGGCCCTACATGCTGAGCGGTTGATATAATACCCCCTACCACCCGCAGGACATCAAATCTTCCCCCACCCCTACCGCTGGAGGATCGGTAGGGGCCCCAATACATTGCTATGCCCAGGGGTCATACACTGCTGTTGACGCCCCTGTATGTATGTATGTATGTATGTGTATATATATATATATATATATATATATATATATAATTATTATTTATATACATTTCGTCTATCTATAATACTTTAACTGACTCGGCATATACTGGGTCACCTAAGTGTCCATCTCCGTGCTTTGCTCCGCCCCACTGGAAACCCCCTTCTGAAAATCCTGCGTTTGCCACTGCTTCATTCCCCTGCATGGAGAGGCTCCAGACAGGCTCCGGTAAGCAACACCCCCTCGTTCTCCTCTGCAGAGCAGCTCCATGTAGCGGCAGAGGCTCCTCCTCATTAGGATGACCATCGGTGCAGTCACCGCCATCGAAGGTAACAAACTGTGTTGGATGACCATCGATAATTTTAACGATCGATGATCATCCATTTTCCTTGACTGACTGGGCCAATCAGAATGTGGGGGCAGGGGATTGCCCCCCCCCCCCTCCCTCAGCCCCCGAGCCCCATAGCAGATGCATCCCCTCTATAGTTACACCACCGGACACATTAATTTGGTAGCAGTTGCACAACACAGCTAAAAGCGCACGGGCCAGTTGCCCTTTAGACCAAAAGTTACTAATTCCCTCTGTGCTAACCAAGCACAAACTCAATTAAGCTCCAAGAGTATATCAGTAAGCGTAGTTCTTTATTTTAGTAACACTCATGGAACGGAGTCTGAACAAAATAACCAAAAAGAGAATATATATTCATGTAGTCACAGAACACACCAGGGTAGCTTCTAACAAGGTTATTTGAGATTCTGCTAAAGAGCAGAACACAGAGGCCTGAACTGCACTTAAGGAACGTGTCAGTCCGTTAGGAATTTGGAAGGCATTTTATTGCATCAGGAGTCTTTAAAGCAATATTTCATCTCAGCCAAAATAATTTACTATAAGATTAACACTGACAAATTTGTGTATGCATGCTTTTTCTCTCTCCTGGCTTTTCCAGACAAGCCATTCCCTGCACCAGAACACTCAAGTGACATCTCAAAAGAATTTTCAACTTGTAAAAAGTACAAATGTGCATTGTACAAAAGGCTACTTTTTCCTTCAGCTTATTGGGGAGATTTATCAAGCAGTGCAAAGATTGGAGAAATTGTCCATAGCAACCAATCAGCGATGATTTTAGAAAATGTACATGGTACCTTGAAGCTGATTGGGTGACACAAACATTTTTCCCTTATCTCTCTTTACACTGCTTGATACACTGTGATGCAGAAGGCATTACATTATTCAATATGAAGTACTGTGCGGCACATAAATATAAACAATAGAAATGTATATAACGTGTTTCCCCGATAATAAGCCCTACCCCGAAATTAAGCCCTACCCTTGATTTTGGACACTGTTCCAAAATAAGCCCTACCCGGAAAATAAGCCCTATCAAAATTTCCATAGTGCTGTCACAGTGCTCCACCCCCGCTAACCCCCCTCACCTCCACGTTGCTTGTAAGGTGCCGCTCTGGCTTCTGCTCCCAGCCAGCTCCCGGTCCCAGGAATGCACTGCGGGCAGCGCGTGACGTCACCACGCATATCACGCGGCTGCAGCGGGCAGAGGGAGCCAGGCATGGAGCAGTGGTTAGAATAAGAATTCTTTATTGTTGGTGAGCATTACCCTACCGAATGTTATTGAAAGGAGGACTGGAGGCATGCAATGAAAGGAGTACTGGGGGCATGTAATGGCAGGAGGACTGGGGGCATGTAATTAAAGGAGGAATGGGGGCTGTTTAAAAAGGACTGGGGCATGTTATTAAAATAAGCCCTACCCCGAAAATAAGCCCTATGGTGTTTTTTGATGAAAAAAAAAAATAAGACAGTGTCTTATTATCGGGGGAACACGGTAGTAATGGACAAATTAGCTAAATCATTACGATTAGAAACGGTTGCATAAAAACGGTGCTGTGACATATACAGCAGTGGCTTTGTGACTTATTTTCTACAATATATATTGGAGAGAACATAATTTAAGTTTTTGCTCTCTGTGAATGTTACATACAAGGGGGTATAGTATTAGCGACGGTATTTCATTGCTGATGAAGGGCAATCCTATTAATCCTGATGCCGATGCAAGTATGCTCAATATGCACCCCACTGCCACCGTTAGCCATGTCTTGTTTATTAGTGATGCCATGAAACAAAATGGAGCACAGCATCCCACATGACTCCGTCGTCCCCCTGCATCAGCAAGTGTGAATGCCGGCGCAGGGTCCTGTCGCCCATCGGATCAGCTGGGTCCGCACGTGGTCTAGTGTGTAACCAGCTAAATAATTCTGGCTGGACAACTGGATTCTCTGAAGGCGAAGTTCTTCTTCAACAACTAATCATTGATAGGGAAGGATGAAAATATCAATGATGTATATTTTAGGGGAGAAAAAAAATAAATGTCCACCCACAAAAAATAAATAAGTAACTTGCTGTGGTAGAACATTAATATATGAGTGGATTCAATATTGAGGAGCAGGAAACCCAGACTTGCACTTATGGTTGGTTCTTTATTGACCCATCTCCCCAAGATAGAATACTGGCTTTAGTAATAGAACATTGGAGTGTATAAGGCATTCAGCTAGCATACTGAGCGTTCTACTTTTTATAGTATATTTTCCATGCAACGCTAATACATAATTCTCTTTTAATACAAACTGAACCACATCACAGAAGCAAAAACTGTTTTTCTAAGCTTCACATTTATGACATTTCAGCCTACTTATGCAATAAATCATAATGGCTGAAACCCCAAAGAAGGATTCGGTTCACATTTACAGAACGGGAAAGTTTTTCTAACAGAAACAGACACAAGACATAATAATCAAATTCACCGCATTAGGAGATAGACAGGCAAGTGGTAATGATTCGCACAAGTAAGAAAATGAATGGCTGCCTCTTTGTAAGGTGAAAATACAAGCGGAGAAACCAGCCGCACATGGACGGAGGCGGTCGGAAGTTTTTATGTGGTAATCGTATATTCTCGGGAGAGTAGGAAATAGCCATCGTGACTGCTAATGGCTGGAAGTCGAAAGTTGGCTTTTACGACAATGTACTATGTTTTTTTTAAATACAACTTTCTAGGACAAGAAAACGTAACAGTGTTACCAAACTTTAAAGCTAAAATGTAATGTGACTTAGGGCTCCTATGCTCAGGCATTGAAACCAATCGGTTAATAAACATTATTATAAACATTATTATGGGCATCACAGATGGTGTAATGTTAGCATTACTGCCTCACAGCACTGAGGTCATGGGTTCAATACCCACCATGGCCTGTGTGGAGTTTGTATATTCTCCCCGTGTTTGCATGGGTTTACTCCGGGTACTCCAGTTTCCTCCCACAATCCAAAAATATACTGGTAGGTCAATTGGCTTCCAACAAAATTAACCCTAGAATGTCTGTGTGTACAGGTGGTAGGGAATATAGATTGTAAGCTCCACTGGGGCAGGGACTGATGTGAATGTTCAACTATTCTCTGTAAAGCGCTGCGTAATGTGTGCGCTATATAAGAAACTGTTAATAAATAAATAAATAATAAATAATTATTCAAGCTTCCTAATCACAGATGAATACATATAGTCCTAAAAGTAATGCAAGTAAAAATGCAGCAGTGTTAACGGGCAAGCTCAATATGACGATGTGCTATGGCCACCCTTAAATACACTTTAAAGACTGAGGAAGATTTATCAAGTTGAGAAAGAGATTAAAGTGGATGAAGGCAAAGTGCCAACCAAGCAGCTCCTGCCATGATCAAATACAGCCTGTAAAATGGCAGTTAGAAGCAGACTTGGGAGTACTTTGTCAGTCTCTAAACTTTGATAAATCTCCCCCTTTATTTAAAAAGAGGATGAAGTACAACGTTTTTGTCTTCCACTGTAAAGAAAATTTGAAGCTCCATTTGTGAAGTACCTTTTGAACAGTATTATCTAGACTCACTGGAAGGTATTTCACATAGATTTGTGCTTCATTGGCAGTAGTTAAAGTGTGTGTGTGTGGGGGGTGGAACTAGTTTTACCTCCACTATAGCCCTACACAGTAATTCCAGCAGAAAAACACCACCAACATCAATAGACGATGCAGCCACATCCAAAATCCCCCTTCCTAAAGACCTGGTTCCTTCATTATTCTCTTCCACCTGTGGCCCACCCCTCCTGGCACTAACATGAGTTCCACCACCTCTCTTATTATTTATTTATTTATTTATTAACAGTTTCTTACAGAGAATATTTGACCATTCACATCAGTCCCTGCCCCAGTGGAGCTTACAATTGTACTGTATTTTTGTTATTTATTCAATGTTATGCCAAGTTTTGTCTCCCTGTATTGTTCCTTTGTACGGCGCTGCGAAACACTTGTGGCGCCTTATAAATAAAATTATAATAATAATAATAATAATAATAATCTATATTCCCTACCACATGTACACACACACACAGACATTCTAGGGTTAATTTTGTTGGAAGCCAATTAACCTATCTATAAAATTTTGGATTGTGGAAGGAAACCGGAGTACCCGGAGGAAACCCACGCAACCACGGGGAGAATATACAAACTCCACACAGTTAGAGCCATGGTGGGGATCAAATCCATGACCTCAGCCCTGTGAGGCAGTAATGCTAACCATTACACCATCCGTGTTATGATTAGCATTAAAGTAGTCTCTTGGACCACTTTAAACCCTGTTCATTGGGATATTTGTACATAAATGTGGATTTGTCAGCCTGAGCCGGTAAAACAGTCGGGGGGGGGGGGGGGGGGAAATGTAATAGGATGAGAGATTGAGAAAGTGAGAGATTTGTTAGGAAATCTCCCGCTTTTTAAAGCGGAAATCATTTACACTGCAAAACCAGTTTGATTTTGCAGTGTAAATGGATTGCCGTTTTAAAAATACTGGAGGTTTCTTACCAAATCTCTCACTTTCTGAATCTCTTCCTATTACATTTTACCCTAGGTGCGGTGGACGAGGTAGAAAGGAGCCATGCAAGCTCTCATGTTCACCCATTCTCCACCTGTATGATTACTAGAAGATGGGCACACTATCATTATACTGTACCTGCTCTGAGAAATGACACGTCCTGTCCTCTCTTGATGCGCAAACTGTCCTCACAGAATTTTTTTATGTTCATTTCTCCTGTTTTATAGGTTCTAAGCTGTTTTTATCCTTGCCTCTGTGGCTGCGGAACTTGGGGCACATTATAAATAAACTTATAAGCTTTGATAATGATGTTGATGATGATGATCATTTTTAAGGCATAAAGTGACTAGACATAGGTGAAAACAGGGCATGCATAAAATAGGTACTTAGACTACAGGCAGAAGTGCCAGCAAGATATTGGGTGTGGGTGGAAGTGAGGGGGTAGAGTGGTCACTGGAGGGGGTATGTCCCATTCTGCTGTATATAACTCTGGAGCGCATTGGTAATGAGGTCCAGCAACAGTGGCGTAACTATAAATTTTGCTCCCCCCAAGCCAAATTAGATTCAGGTGCCCCCCCCCCCCAGTAATGCCCCTTACGCATTACACCACACACCATAATGCCAATGACACTATACGTCGCATATTGCAATGTAATGCCCCTTCACTATATGTCACATCGCAGGTAAATAGACCTGTCCCAGCAGCAACGTCAGCATGGAGATAAGCAGCACGAGAGGACGGACAGTATCACTCATCCTCAACAGCCGCCCTCATGCCACCCTAAAGCAGCACTGGCTGAGTGACTGTGTGCCACCGCATTATATAGCCAGTCCCTGGATAAAATTCAAATTACGCCACACAATAAAAGCCAAAAAAAATCACATTACACCACATAGTACAGGGCTGGGCAACAGCGGGCCTCCAGATGTTGATGAACTACACATCTCAGCATGCCTTGCATCAGTTTCAGCAGAGCCACATAGCAAAACTGATGCAAAGTATCCTGGGATGTGTAGTTCATCAACATCTGGAGGGCCACTGTTGCCCAGCCCTGGCATAGTAGGAGCCAAAAATCATATTGTGCCGCACATTAGTGGACAAAAATCACATTACGCCACATAGTAGGAGCCAAAAAAATCACATTATGCCACACAGTAGGAGCCAAAAATCACATTACGCCACACAGTAAGAGCCAAAAATCACATTACGCCGCACAGTAGGAACCAAAAATCACATTACGCCGCACAGTAGGGGCCAAGCATCACATTATGCCACACAGTAGGAGCCAAAAATCACATTACGCCACACAGTAAGAGCCAAAAATCACATTATGCCGCACAGTAGGAACCAAAAATCACATTACGCCGCACAGTAGGGGCCAAGCATCACATGATGCCACACAGTAGGAGCCAAGCATCACATTAAGCTGCACGAGAAGGTGACAGCTAGGCTGCGGCAGGAAAGGTGATGGCTAGGCTGCGGAGGGGAAGGTGATGGCTAGGCTGCGGCAGGGAAGGGGACGGCTAAGCTGCGGCGGGGAAGGCGACGGCTAGGCTGCGGCAGAGAACTTGATGGCTAGGCTGCGGCAGGGAAGGTAACAGCAAGCCGGCAGGGAAAGTTAGTGTTAGGCTGCGGCAGGGGAGGGTACAGCTAGGCTGCGACAGTTAAGATGATGGTTTGGCTGCAGCAGGGGAGGTGATGGTTAGTCTGTGGTATGGGGGTTATAGTTAGGCTGCACACTACCTACTATGTCCCCCCTGTGCAGTCACAGTGATACCTCTATGGAACAGCCAGCTATTAAATCACCCCATCCCCGCTGCTGTCACAGTCACATAACCAGCCATGGCCTGTCACTACCCTCTCATCTCAGCCTTTGCAGGACTGTAGTATGTTAAATACCTTTTGTGGTTGAAGTGTGGCAGCACAGTACTCGTGGTTAGAGAGGTGTGCAGCCGGCCGAGTCAGTCTGAGGGAGCACAGAGCTGGCAGCTGGGAGTCAGGGACAGGCACTCCCACAGCATCTGAGAATAAAGCCTCTTCTGCTGGAGCCGCCGTCATTTCAAATCCGGTAAGTGACGCGGGGCCACACAACTATCGTCTACAGACTCCTCACTATCCAGGGGCTCCCTCAAGCCACCGCGGGGTCTGCAGCATTATAGCTGCGCCACTGTCCAGCAATGCTGGGTGCATGACACTATAGAGTTCTTGGCCTGGGAAGTTTCAACTCCCTTATCACTGTTATCCTGCTTACACGCTAGATAAAATAACTGTAGACCTGAAACTACATATTTGAAATGCTAAAACATCCTGCAGGTTAGTTATTTACTTATCGTTTTTCACAGGTCGGACATTGTATTCAGCTGATGTTTTACTAGTTTATATTAAAGATGGTCTTTTTATTATATCTTTGGGAGATGGGGACGGAAATGTTATACTTATCAATGGGAAAGTAAAGCGAAAGCTGAACCGCCTCTAATGACATCATCCCGTTCAACTAAGATTTATGCTGGATTTGGACTCTCTTCTTAACCCTTTAAGTGCCAAGCGAATTTGTCAAAATAGGTGTGAGAATTGCCAAGCAAGCATTTTTTTCATCATAATGACCTGTAATGTTTGCCTTATATAAGAAATATAATCCCTATTTACACAACATTTTTAATTTGAATTTATATAACTAATGTGAGCAACGCTGGCTTCTTTAGCGGAGATTTTGCACATCTCTCACTGCAGGTAAGGGTAATGGAAACCCTTGATAAAAAGTACTGTATATATATATATATATATATATATATATATATATATATATATATATATATATGCATTAGGTGCATATCTATAATTGGTACTTGTGTATTATCACGGCGCCCCCGATATGTGATCGCGCAATTTTTCATTGCATCGCATGCCATACACCCGATGCACTGCGATGCGATTTTAGCCCCCTATGCGATGAAAAATTGTATAAGCACCCTAATGGGTGCTTACAATGTTAAATGCACCCCCACGGCACCCCCCAGTATAAACGTGAACCCGAAGCGTGGCGAGCGCAGCGAGCCCGCGAGGGGTGGAGGTACGCGTCCTACGACCTTTTCATACCCCCACTATCCACGTCGGCGTGGAGTTGATTGTATAAAGTGTGGCGAGCGCAGCGAGCCACCGAGCCCAAAGCATGGCGAGCCCCGCGAGGGGACGCGTATACCTTTGAAGTTATGCGTGTCCCCTCACGGGGCTCACTGCGCTCGCCACGCTTCGGGCTCGGTGACTCGCTGTGCTCGCCACACTTTATAAAATCAACTCCACGCCGACGTGGATAGTGGGGGTATGAAAAGGTCAGAGGGCGCGTACCTCCACCCCTCGCGGGCTTGCTGCGCTCGCCACGCTTCGGGTTCACGTTTATACTGGGGGGTGCCGTGGGGGTGCATTTAACATTGTAAGCACCCATTAGGGTGCTTATACAAGTTACAATCGCATCCCATCGCATCCCATCGCATTGTATGGCATTGTATGCCATATACAATATACAATGCCGTACAATTTTAAAATTGTATGACATTGTAGAACATCGTGCGATATCGATGCGATGGGCGCCGTGATAATACACAAGTACCCTATAATTAAAAAAAAAGTGAGATTGCAGCCCAACGATTCACTAGGAAACTCTCCATGCTTCTGAGACAGAAATAAAACCTGGTGAAAGGTCTGGTCCACAAAATGATCGCCTCACTTATGTTTATGGAACAATCCATGCTACAGTAAGCGGGAGATTCTATGACATAGCAGTCCGGAACATTCATTTTGACTTTGACCATGGATCTTTTGGTGTAAAAGCTTCACACAAGTCTCTACACACAATACATAAAAACCATAAATACCAGTTCATTTTGGCTGCAACAAGACATCTTTTATTACGTTCTTCACCTGTTTGTAACCATACAGACATAGATTTCCGCAAATAAAAAGGAAATACACGTTGTAAAAAAATCAAGAAGTCAAATAAAAGCTGAATGCTGTTTTTACAGAAATATTTGCACATTTATCCCAGCAACAAACACTCTGAAGTTATCACACATACAGCCAGATGTACCATGCTCCAAAAAGTAGTAAACAACTAGCCAATCAGTTCCTATCTACCATGTTACAGGCTGGATTTTAAAAACCTCATTTAGGAGCTGATTGGCTGGTTGTTTATCACTCTCCATTTTATTACTCTTTGAACCTTGATGCATCTGGTGGTCCATAACTATTAAGATTCAACTGCTAGTCCTGAAGTAATAATCTGTGCAAATCGGGAAATGTTCTACCCGGCTGTACAATAAAATAATGCAGTGAAAAGTGTTGATTTTTACTCTTATTTCATTCTGTGTGAGGGACATTTACAATGTATAGTAATATTATAAATATATTTGAATATATAGTAACCTATATTATAAATATATAGAATGTATAGTAACCTATATTATAAATATATTTGAAACTGCCAAAAACAATATCACACCCACTGTGTTTGCATCATGCTCCAGTTTTCACTGGACACCCAGTGGACCCTCTAACATTAACACCTCCCAACTCTGAGCTAACTACTGTCTAATTCCTGTGTGCTGTTACTTTGCCATCTGATCCCATTTAGTGATTCCTTGACAGCTTCCTGTGTGGTACTGTTTTCAGTGTCAGACGTTCCCGCTGCAACCTCATTTCCTAAAGTACCCTTTTCCTTTACTAGAACACAAGTCTGCTGCCCTTTAGAGCGCTTTCGATTCAATGCCGCTATGACGATGGTGCTGCAATTGTGTCAGATGTTTCAGGAAAGCAATATCACAAAACTCTTTAATGTGAGTGTAAAAAGGCTTACATGTCCTAGCCTGCTCTTCCCCCAGGAATTTCCTCACTCTCCAGACATAGGCTTCAAACCTCTTTCATTAATCAATCTTCTGTTTTGCAGCAGTATGAAGACCAGACCAAATAATGCAGTATCTGAATATATAATAATAGCGTCTGCCGCTACCACCAGCGTACTGGGAGAAAATGCATTGAATAAGGTGATTTAAAATAAATAAAAAGATCCAAGTACAACTCAACTGGTGGTACTAGGTTTAGTAGTCTAGGGCAATTGTTTTTCTATATTAATAGTTGGGTGGCCATTTTTTTTTTGTCAGGAGCTAATTAACCAGCCAATATATTTTTGGATTGTGGGAGGAAACCCATGTAAGCTTGGGGAGAATATACAAACATCACACAGTTAGGACCATGGTGGGAATCGAACCCATGACCTCAGTGCTATGATGCTAACCATTACCCCATCTTTATGCCTGTATATGGTGTGTTGGAGAGGTCACTAATAAATGTATAATGTCTGTCTATAGAGAGTAAAGATGACAGTAAAGAATACACATTTATGTGCCGGAAAAACCGAGACACCCAACTAGTGATACATAGGTCCAAATTCCATTTGGATTGCAAGTTCAATATAATGGGGCATGGGATTTAGGAGCTCGCTGAATAGTGTAGACCAGCGGTTCTCCAACCATGGGTCCTGACCCCAAAGTGGGTCCTGACCTTCTCAGCATGGGGTGGCGACTTCATATTGCTGACCATGAGGCTGATGACTTTTCTAACCTCAGTCAGTGATTCAAGGAGTATGTTGAATTGTCTGTTATTTTAGACTCCTCCCATCATTTTGTGCCTCCACAATGCTGCCGTGTATGTGCGGTCTGCTGACCTTCTGTAGTAACTTGTTGGGGTCCTGTCATTATCTTTATTGTCTGATGGGGTCCCAGAGCAAAATAGTTTAAGGACCACTGGTGTAGACTAAGCTTCCTGAATAATAGCTCACAATTCCCTAATATTTGCTGATGGTGGAACCCTGTTATTGATGGCATGTTGAACTCTAACCACCATGTGTTTTATTGGGTTCAAATCCAGTGAACAAAGTGGCCAACACGATGCTACTCCTGAAATAATCTGGTGATTACTGACCTGTGCGGTGGTGAAGGAGCCCGCTTCATTCTGAATAAATGCATGACATGAATGGGTGCAAATGGTCCATAATAATGGTTACATAGAATCTGCCGGTCTGTGATGTCTGCAGATATGTCAGGAGTTCTAATGCATGCCAGTTAAACACCCCACTCCTTAGCACAGCCACTACCACCCTGGACTGTTCCTTTTTTGGTATGCAGAGTCTATTGCCTGGTCGTTTTTTTTTAGATGTGTGTAAATAATTAATCTACCCAAACCAGCTGGAACTTCATCTCATCGGGCCAGGCTACACGATTCAAGTTATCTTGCGTCCAATGGTTGTTGCAGGTGAAAATCCAGATTCCGGAGATAAAGTGACCCACCTCCTTGGCACCTACTATTAAATTTGCTTCACTGCAATTTATAGGACAACAGATTGAAGAATCCCTGCCTAGATATATTCCTTCAATTGTGGAAGATACCATTCGCCCACTCGCTTGCACAACTTGTAATCTGTCTGTCTCCCCTTCCTACTAGATTGTAAGCTCCTCCGAGCAGGGCCCTCTTCCCTCCTGTTGTCAAAGCCCTCTTCTCTTCACATTTCACTCACAGCTCTCCTATACTCCAACACTCAGTGACTATCTTCGTCTGCATACTCATCTCCATCATTGGCATCAAGCCTCTAGTTGTATGTTGATTGAGTCCTTACTACTTACATTTAAGCTGTAATGTGTATTGATCTGTGGCGCTCTTTATTTGTACTGTATTCTTGTTATTTATTCAATGTTATGCCAAGCTTTGTCTCCCTGTATTGTTCCTTTGTACGGCGCTGCGAAACACTTGTGGCGCCTTATAAATAAAATTATAATAATAATTATAATAATTTAAGGTGGAGTTGGGTGGCTTGTACATCGCTCAGTGCGTATATGCTCAAAATGCGCACACACGCAGTTGCATGCGACGTCGTCAGGAGCCGGAGCGTGTGAAATAGCCCATAGAGGGTACACACGTGAGATATGCACTATTTTCTATGCGATTTTGCTTCTGTAAGAAAAATCGACTTGAAATATCAAATGAGCATCGAAACTTTTTTTTTACATTCGATGCAGATTCGATGCACAATGCACGCTGTCCTGTAGTGTAAATCGAATAGAAAATAGTTTTGGCAGGCAAGACTATATAGTACAGATCTGTAATATATTGTCAAATTGAATGCATTTTGCATACCATCTGATTCCATCCCAATCGAATCGGGATCGAATCGCAAGCAAAATCACACTGTGTGTACCCACTATAAGTACCAAGGGTACACTCCCAGAGATTAAAGTCTTCTCTTATGTACATGGACTTGACTTAAACCAAATTTAAGGGTCTTATTATGACATGTCATCAAAATTTAACTGTGAATATTTTACCATATAACTTAACTTTTCCAAAGGGCTTATTGCAACGTTAAACCAAGATTGTATCCGTAAGCATAACTGCAATTATGGTAAGGTCTGGAAGAGGTAGACGAAGCTGAGAATGTGACTGACACCTCCAGTGTAAGATACGGAAAAGGAAGCATTTTCCAGGGTAAAATAAATTCTTAAACAAGAGGTCGTGAACTGAAAGCTGCAGGGGGTGAAATGGGAGAATAAAGAAAACCAACTGTGAGCTCTGCAGACACGGCTAGCTCTGGAGCAAAGAAACACAACAGCGACGTGTCAGTGCACAACGTATGGCACATGTGTTCTATGGAACAGCTCAAACTGTGTGTTTGTGTCTTGGTTGTGAATGCTACTGTTCCCATAGGATACCTATGCTTGCAAATAAGTGATTGCTAGGCAGTGAGTATCTGTAACTGGAGGCAGAAGAACAATTCTAAAACATAATAGTACACCATGTCCAAGACCCCATAGGACAGTGTTTTTCAACCACTGTGCCGTGGCACACCAGTGCACCTTGAGCTGTCCCCAAGTGTGCCCCCAGATCTAGAGATGCCCAAACCAGTTTACAGCCACCACCAGTTCAACTGTTATTTACTGGTCTCTTCTTTTCATGTAAAGGGCCAATGTATTTTATTTTTATTACCTGTGGGGACCAGTGTGATTGTTTTTAATATGGGGGCCAATAGGTTGTTTTTTTCTGTGGGGGCCAATATGTTTTGCTCTGTGGGGATCTCTTGGTGTGCCTTGGCAATATTAAAATCTTATTTAGTGTGCCGCAAGGTAAAAAGGTTCAAAATCACTACCATAGGATAGCATAGCACTACCATAGGATAGCATGGTGAGCCCAGCTATGCCGACATTCGGGACAGACAAATTTGAAAAACTTGTGTCAACCTTTTGACTCTCTATCTTCCCATTGTCGACCTAATTCTTGTGTCGACTTCCAACCCTGTCGACTTATTTCATGTGCTGACCTAAGCCACATCGTCTTTCCGTACTCGACCCAATGCATGTCGACCTTATGACCCATACCCCAAGCAAACTGGGACAGCTCCAATAACTATATTTTGTTTGGCTGGCTTATGATCTGTTTCAGGCCTCGAGGCTCCCACAAAATGACTGACAGTCATGACTGTAATACAAGTCTCCAACAAGATGTGAAACAAAAAAAAAAATGCAAACGTTTCCTCACTAACACAGGTATATGTAGAACCGATGTCCATACATCAGAGACTTCCACACGTAAGTGTCATGTGTTCTGTGGGGGGGCAGGTGATCTTATGGGGCCCTGCGGCTGGAAAACAAATCTCTACAGCTGCATCAACAGTCACATAACAGCAATATTATTTTATTAAACAGACCAGCTTGTCGCCGATAATTCAAATGGAAGGGAGGAAACTGTGGGTAACCGTTTGCCTTTCACAGACAGGTAGGGCCAGCTCAGCGGTAGATAGGTAACGGAAATACTTTGGACATTTTTTAATCCAGACACTACATTTAAAAAGGAAGTATAATTAGGCAGCCCTTGACTGATGTCATAAAAATAATCGCCTCCGTTTAGTACGGATGGTGTAATCAACATGCTGCCTCACAGCACTGAGGTCATGGGTTCGACTCCCACCGTGGCACTAACTGTGCAGAGTTTGTATATTCTCCCCGTACTTGCGTGGGTTTCCTCTGGGTACTCCGGTTTCCTCCCACATTCCAAAAATATACTGGTAGGTTAGTTGGCTCCTAACACAAATTAACCCTAGAATGTCTGTGTGTGCGTGTACATGTGGTAGGGAATATAGATTGTGAGCTCCACTGGGTCAGGGACTGATGTGAATGTTCAAATATTCTCTGTAAAGTGCTGCGGAATATATGTGCGCTATATAAGAAACTGGTAATAAATAATTAATTAAATAAATAATAAAGGGTACTCTGTAGTACATATGAGAAGTCCCACCGATGTGCAGTAATCATATATAGAAATGTGCATAGTAATCCTTCACTTTGTGATCGGCAGACTCTGTGGTGTCCTCCGCAGATCCCATTGCTCTGGGCAGCTGCCGTAGAGCCGGCTACGTTATTCATGGCTCCTTAGCCAATCATCTTAGTGTACCAAAACCTTTTCACAGTAGAAAAACTCAAGGGTGTTCAACATCCGGCTGCCGTGGAACGACACATACCAGCAATCCCTGCCACAGTTTGAACATACCGTAAGAGCACAGTTTCATAAAAGGGTTGATGTATCAAAGAATGAAAAAAGTGGACCAGTGGAGAAGTTGCCCTTAGCAACCAGTCTGCCTAAAGGAAGCATTTATCTGGTACATTCTATAAAATGATAGGAAGAAGCGGATTGGTTACTATGGCCCATTTCTCCAATCTTTTCTTCTTGATTCATCAAACCATAACCACTGCTTCAAAGTATCATTATTCCAGCTGAATATTACAAAATACACCCCTGCGTGTGTACAAATGAATCCCTAGGAAGTGTGCAGCATATTTTCAATAATACAGAATTAATATATAGGGCGGTATTCATTCCCGGTAGCTATTTCCGACAGGGGAAATAGCGGCCACCGCCTATTCAATGCTGCCGTTTCAGACAGCATTGAAGGCAGATTCCGACAAAACAGATCCGACTTTAAAACAAGTCGGATCTGCTTTGTCGGAAGCGGCTGCGGATTGTCGAATTCACAGCCATTTTTGGACAATACGCGACCGGTTTCTCCGACATGTCCACTTTTCGACACTCAACAGCCAGAACATTGAGTTCTGGCTGTTGAGTTACAGCCGAGCTGGGCCAAAATGACCCGGGATTTCGACTGTCAGGACGTTTCCGACAGTCGGGTTCCCAGATTGAATATCGCCCATAGAATCTGTGCCCTGGATTTGACCATTAGGGTTAGACATCCAAAAGGTCGCGGTTGGTGGGCCTACTATACGTTTGGACAAAATGATGCAACGTGCCTCAAATTGACTCTACAGTATGTTATAATGCAGTTTATTATAAAGATTAGCATTACTTAGAATTATTAGAATGTGCACCTGCATTCTCTTCCCAAACCTGCCAGAATAAAAGTGTGGTGATTACACAGATACTGAATGCAGCTACACTAAGGATGCTGACAGTAAAATGCACAGCAATTAATAAGCTGGAATTGGAAATGACTCTGGAACAATGTAAAACAGATTGCATAATAACATTTTTTTTTTTTTTTTATCCAACTCACTTGTGACCAATCTCATGTGCAATGGTAAATGCAGAACCCAGGCCAATGTCTTCATTAATGCTGCAACTCCTCTCCGGCTCACACATTCCAGCCACCGAGGCCAAGCCTAAATAAACAGAAGGAGACACAAAGGGTCAGGCCAAGGTGTTTCAGTCTTCTAAATGCCTGGATTCTTTTTAATAACCTCCACATATAGAAGGAGCAGTTGGCAAAAGGTTAACTTTCGAGCCATTTACAAAATCACTGGGGGGAATTTCACGTTGCAGGCTAGACATTAATATTTTTTGAACTGCAGTCAGTACTGGAAAATGTCTAGACTAGGGGTTAGATTTATAAATTTTACTTCTGGTAACTTGGGACCACCTAGTAACTTGAGCCAGGAGAGGGAATTCAACAAAGTATTTCTACTTTAACATTCTTGAGGCAGCAGAAAGAAAAATACAAAAAAAAAAAAAAAAAAGAAGCGTCCACATTATTTCTCTGAAAGAGATCTGTTTAAGTTTAGTGCATTAAAAAAAAAAAAAAAAAAAAAAACACAAGCACGTTTTTATGTCAGAAGAAAAAAAAAAAAAGCTCATAGTAGAGAAATAAAAAAAAAAAGACAACGAAACAAAACCTGTAGCATTTCCATAAACAGAATCTGTTTGACATAATCTTTGTAAATTAAACACAAGGGAGGAAAGTAGCTCATGTAGTATAGCGTCATCATAATGAGACGACATATCTGGGAACAGCATTCCACAGACTCCGACAATGAATAGAAAGCAGAAATAATATACAAAAAAATATATATTATAATATATCATCTGTCTGATATTGGTCCAATGAGGTAAAATAATTGGTAATTTACTGACATGTGTGAATGAGCTGTCAGCTACAGTACAGGGACACCTGCGATTTTGCATTACATGATCAAAGTTAAGCAACTATAAAATTACATCCAAACTTGACCCTATTAAATGACCCTTTTAAAATGTATTACTAGCTTAAAAAACTTTTTCTTATATATACAACAGCTGAACCGCAGAAGTCTGGACTGGATAATCAATAAATCAAACTTGAGACAAGGAAATGGTGTATCAACGTTTCAACACCTTTATTGGTGTTTTTATTGGCACCCCACAAACTGTATATAATATATATCATCTATCTATCTATCTATCTATCTATCTATCTATATATATATATATATATATATATATATATATATATATATATATATATATATAAAGCGTAACAGAATAAGCGTCACTCCGGGTCTGTTGCCAAACATCAAACTTTACTGCGTATGTCTACGCCGTTTCGGGCCAAGCCCATCTTCAGGACATTTGTCCTGAAGACGAGCTTGACCTGAAACGGCGTAGACATACGCAGTAAAGTTTGATGTTTGACACCAGACCCGGAGTGACGCTTATTCTGTTACGCTTTTGTATGTGGGGAGGCCTCAACCTTCTAAGCGGGCACCCGGGCAAGTACTAATCAGCTGTACCTGTCAGCAGAGGAGTTGCCGGACTACAAAGATTATATACAGATGGAGCCGGGCTCTTCTTTGCAGGGGATGACGACGCCATCCGCCATCCCCGCCATCTGTATTTGCGAAAGGGGATGCGCGCGTGCACGAGATGTGCGCGCGTCCCCTTCCGACGGCTTCCCCCGGGTCCCCGCCGGCTTGTCGGCGGTCACCCGGGTTCCCCACCGCCTCCCCGCACTTCCCCCTAACCCTGTCTGTCTCCCTGAAGCAGAGACGGACACGGTCCCGTTGCCCCGGTGCACAGACACTGAGACGCGCGTGCCAGTGAATGATTGGTGCACCTGTGCACCTGCCGGGTGACCTTGAAAACATGCACTGTTGGGGGGGGTCCTAAAGGACTGAGACATACTGCAATAGGGAGTTACAAAATATAGAATATATTTATATATATATATGTATAGCTTCAGAACAAAACAGGCGGCACTCGCGGGTTTAGCAATAAACAAGTGTATTAAAAATACATTGTGGTGTCACATCAAATAGCCCGACGTTTCGAGGCAGTGCGCCCCTTCTTCAAGGTGTGAACCTTGAAGAAGGGGCGCACTGCCTCGAAACGTCGGGCTATTTGATGTGACACCACAATGTTTTTTTAATACACTTGTTTATTGCTAAACCCGCGAGTGCCGCCTGTTTTGTTCTGAAGCTATCCATTGTTCCTGGAAGGCACCACAGTACATCGATTATAAAGCACGAGTGCCGACCGACTCTTCACATATATATCTATATATATATATATATATATATATACAGTATATATATATATATATATATATATATATATATATAGGTTTGGTGTGTATGCCGGCACTCCGTCGCTGACAGTTGATGGACACCCGGTGCCCTCCTTGGAAATTACCTACTATGTAATGGGCTCTATATGTAGTTACCAGGTTGGCGGCACTCTCGGACGAGTTGAACAAACGACACAGAGTCTCAAATGTGATCACATTTGAGACTCTGTGTCGTTTGTTCAACTCGTCCGAGAGTGCCGCCAACCTGGTAACTACATATAGATATATATATATATATATTAAAATGGGCTATGCGGCTCCTCGCCTCTATTGGATATATTGAACTGTTTTGTGCCCGACGGAGCAATTCTTAAAGTGTTTCTTGCCATACCCACTCTCCCAGAAGTTGTGTTAGTCTACAACTTTTTGAGTCTCCAGCTTTTTGGGAGGTAGACAACGAAGGGTTACGCAGATACGCCGGCGTTGACATGGTTATGGTATAGCGTATCAACGGTGTCTAGATCGACCATGTTATGGTCAACCACACTTAGTCGAAAACGCATCTAGTTAGATGCCTAAAAATAGCCAACAGCGTCTAGATCAACAGTAATGAAAGGTCGACATAAGTTTTTCCCTTTTTGGTGGCTATGTCAACATAGGTCAACATAGACACCAAATGTGTACAGTGTCCACTCACATGGCTCGCTACGTTCAACACACTAATATAATCTGCCTCTATGCACTCTAAAGCAACCTTATGATTGTCAATCACTCTCCCGTCGACCCAACTCTTGCATCTAACTTTCTTTACTGTCGATTTAGATGCTGACAACTATCTATAGAATAGAAGCATTGGATTAAATGTGGTCAACGATAACATGGCCGATTTAGACACTGACGGATACTCGTCAACATCACTATTATGTTGTTCCATAATTTTGATGCGCTGGGAAATAATAATTTATAAAAACACACACTACAAGGTAGAAAAAGTACAGTAATAAACAGCAATAAGCAGATAAACCATACTCTATACTCCTATAACACATTTTTGTGTACATGAGTTATGAAAAACTAACAACTGTCCAAACCAAATCTTCTCTATTTTCCACCTGGTTTGATTTTTTTCCATTTTCTTTAATAAGATGAATAAGACTTGGCAGGTCTGTCTGTTATATTCTTCTCTTCTTTCTCTACATTCCGTAGAACTCTATCTTTTATGTTCTCCAAATTGGATGTTCTCTTGACCCAATCCAGTCATGCCAAAGCTATTTTTCACTTCCTTGTCTTTTAAATACTCTACTGATAAATTCTCACTGACAGTTGTACTTGTGTTGGATCCTCCTCTAGTTCAATTCCTAATCCACACTGCACTTAAATCATTATCATCATCAATTCTGCAGCATCGGGTAGTAAGAAGGACACATATGTACAGAACCCACTGGACATGTACAAGGAGAGGGTAAGAGATTCAGACAGAAGACAAATGCTGATTGGATACTATAGGCAAATTCACTATTTTTCCCTGCTCAACCACAAAGGGTAAAAGGTACTTTGCTCATAAGAGCTTACAAGCCAAGGGAAGATGGCAATGCCAAGACAATAGAAGCTAGTAGCTGGCAGAACATAAAGGTGGAGCTAGGATAGGCGAGGCAATTGGGATACACTGTAGAAGAGAAAGACAGGTGAGGGCAAATCTACATGGCATGGTTTCTTGTGGTCTACATTTGCCTTTGAATTTCTGTGGGTGATGACTTAGGGGGGTATTCAATCACCGGCGACCATCTCCCAACGTGGAGATGGCTGCCAGGCCCTATTCAATGCTGTCTTCCTCGACAGCATTGAACAGGGGAGCTCGGCAGAACGAGCCAGAATTTCACAAGCTGTCGGGCTTGTTCTGCCGAGAACGGCCGGGAAGTGATAAGCTTTCAGCTGCAGCTCGCCTCTTCCTGGACACAGCTTGCGGCCACGCCCCCTTCTCGCCCCACTGCAGGCGGGACATTGAATCCCGATTGCAAATTCTCAGTCAAGCGGACCGAGAACGGGACAGAGCCGTGACCCCAGACTGAATGCCCCCGTAAGCGGGAATCCACCCTGTGTTCCGTTAACCAATCAATCTTATAAAATATAACATAATACAAATTACATTTCAAAACCAGTTGGCTTTTCTAATCTCAAACTGATTTAGCAAATAACGGTCTCAAAATATGTAAATATAACATGGACATTCCGCCTTTCATATATCCATGACTAAAACCAGTTTGGTTTCATCAGAAAGGTTAGGTCGTATACGAAAAAAATCTTTTAGAGCAATTGCTTTTGCAATATATGGATTAAATAGAAATCAAGGGTTGTACTGGCTCCTGTAGTACAGTATATTCTGTAAAGCAGGAACCCACAAACGTGTATTCAGGAGAATGTTTTATGAGATGGTGGGTTAAGTTCAGGAGGTCAATTTACCATTGGTTTTCAAAGAGATACATTTAAAACAGCAACTGCATTCGTTGTTTGCTCAACACTTTTTTACATTTGCCAATTTGAAACCATCAAATGCTTTGAAAACCAAATAGTTCCTAAATTGTAGAGCACTTAGATACCTGTTATAGCCAGTGAGCAATTCCAACAATATTGCAAAAAAGTAGGTGGCACATTAGGCAGGTGAGAGGACTGTATAGGGTGCATCTGGAATATTACCTCTATTGGGATTTGCCCTGACCCTGCTCAATGTCTGAGACATCTCTCTCTCTAGGGTTACAGCTAGTTCAGAAGCATCAGGAAGATTTTCTTAATGAGAACCTTCAGTAGTTTATAGGACTTGTGCATTAACTGTCTTGGGTATATGTTTTATACAGATGTTATTTTGTCTGGATCTGTTTTCGATATCCTTACATTTTCTGGATTTCTTCCTCTTGCAGAGAGGCAATACCTACTGAAGATGTGATTGATAGTGACATAACTTTTTTCCCTTCTAGTACTAAGGCACCAAGTTTATTCTTTGTGTCTTGGAAGAGCCTCATTAGCCCATTACTGGAGTAGGTAAGATAGGGTGTCCTGTCCTGTGGTGGTATCTGCGACGCCATACCTGTATGGTCAGGAAATGTAGTAAAAACAAACGTTCTGGATTGTACAGCATGGCTGTAATCTCTCCCTTCCCATCTCCAGATGGAGGGGGCGCACTAAATGCTTACAAAGAGTTTTCTGAATGAAGCTGTCCATTCAGCTTTCGATTTATTTTGACAATCCCTTCAATATGTGCTTATCACCTTAACTCTGTGAGGGCAGCCATTTTGTAGTTTGAATATTTCTGCCAATGCATCCAATCAATTCAATAGGAATTAGAGACCGCATTGGGATACAAGGGACACAAGGAAGGGTTCTAAGCTTACATTTGATGCCTGCTGAAGTATTCATACGGGATCCCGACTGGCCAGACTCAGACAGCATGGCGAGCGCAACAAAGCCCCTTGCGGGCTCGCTGCGCTCGCCACGCTGCGCTCGCCACGCTGCGGGCATGGTGGCCCGCTATGCTTGCCACCTATTCTATTCTCCCTCTACGGGGGTTGTGGACCCCCATGAGGGAGAATAGCTGGTGGCCATCGGGACCCCGAGTGTCGGGTTTTGACTGTCCAGCACCCAATAATACTTGCTCCTGGTGAATTGAGATGTTGTGTTCTGATGGATATTTTCTCAGATGGACATAATTTCTGTGTTCACTCTATAGACAATGAGTATGGTTCCAAAAAATCATCTTCTCTAGTAATACAAAAAGTTGACTAACTCACTGTAACATACAAAGCTTGCTGTTGCAGCAGGCACTGGTATGACTATCCCTTTTCAAAAACTTTTATAACATATTTATGTTAACAAATCAGTCGCTGTTGAGCTACAAAGCTAAATAATAAAATTGATGCCATTAGGATACAGTCTGAATACTGACAACGGGATCCAGATGGTCAGAATCCCGCTGGTAAGTACAGGGGGTTAGATTTAGGCACTAGGGGGAGGTTTAGGCAGTGAGTGGGGGTGTTAAAGTTATACTGAAGGAAGGGGGGGCAGTCAGTTTTAGGCTGGGTTAAGAGAGGATGGATAGGGTTGAAATACTTACTGGGATCTGCCAGGATGCCATAGTCAGCATCCTGACCGTCGGCATAATAAAAGCCCCCACCCAAACGGAATGAAATAGAAAGTATGTGATTTAGTTGCTACAGTATAAAGCATAAAAACAGGTACTATTCAACTGACTTCCATGCTGATTCAACACAATAAATGGAACAACTGTATTTTACAGGGGAAAAACTGAAAAGACCATACATTACCATTTAGTGCGCTTTAGTTCTTGGAAAAATACGCTCTTGGAAGAGAGCATACCCAAAGGAGAAGTGAACTCCTTCATCACAGAAAAACTGAATGGGCCACTACAGGATAATCCAATGCCATGATTGTTCTAAAAGCAGAATAAGCTGCAAAGAGGTCAGCGCACGATCTGATTGGCATGTATTACGTTTCCTGTTGAAGGAACCTGTGATTTGTTACAAGCTGGCAGATGAACGAAAGATATTCCTGGTGTTTTCAGACTGAGAAGTCACAGTGTTACAATGCACGGCCTATTGAGTTAACACTCGACCGAATGAAACGTTCCACTCATGCTAGCCTGGTCTTGGTATAGTGCGGGGCCTCCGGTGCAAAATAGAACAGGCACGGATTTAATCAATACTGTTCAGACAAGCTTTGGTTCCAATAACATGGCGAGACTGCACGCTAAGAAGGTAGCAGTGACTAAACATGACCACATTTGCTGTTCTGTATAACAGGACAGCCAGTCTGGTATCCTTCCCACTGGCGTTTCCAGGTGTCTCGCTTTCTATTGCTTCTTGTGGCACCCAAAGAGATCATTTGAAAGATTTTTATTTATTTTTATTATTTTATCCCAAATACATAAAATTCAGTAATATGCACAATTTGTGTATTTCCTGTCCCTGGGAACAATAACCACATTTTTACAGACAGACACATACAGTCTAAACACCAGAGCCAGTTTAGTGAATGAAACGGGAGCAAACTGCAAGACAATATGGTGTCCCTAGGAACCTGGCTGGGCCAGCAATAACCACTGTGCAGCAGAAAAATAATATCTGTGAATGCCATGGGTTAGTCTTGGAGGGAGAGGGATTCTGTAGCTGTCCTAATTAGGCACTTTCCCATTGGAAAGTCCTTCACGGAAAAATATCACTTCCAAGATGCTGAAGATACCTCTCTGGCAATAACATAGTGCATAGGCAACAAAAGTCCAACACCAACCTATATAACAGGGCAAAGCTCTGATCAGGCCAGAATGCAGTCCCCATTGAAAAATGCATAACGCAAGATATAGGTCTATCACTTCTATTAAATAGGCTAAATTAGGTTCATTAATAGGACCCTTTAACCCATTAAGAAGCTGCAGTAATCAAAGAAAAAAACAGGAGACACTGGAATCACTGAAACAGGAGGCCATCAATGAAAGGCAGAAGTTGTTGGAGACTCACATGATCAGAGTGAAAGCCATACTGGATGTCAGCCAGAATTGCTCTTGGGAATTATATCATTGTGCTACACGCAGACATCTCTTATGACTTTCACATGGTATCCTAGCATATACTGTAAGCTACATGAAAGCCTTGTGATGAGGTGGAGAGATGAGAATCTGCCACTACTGACTCAATTTTCAAACACAGCCAGTGAGGTGACAGCTGGGAGCTGATTGGTTGGATTTCTCACCATCCTTTGATGCATATTCCCCTTACACACTTAATAGCTGATGAGTATAAAAGTGTTAATAGGCTCTCTTAGAAAAACACTAGCTAAATAAGCTGTAAATAAATCTGCTGTTAACAAAGCATTCATGGGACCTTAAATGTCAAGTATAAACAGTTATCCATTATTATGGAACGATAATGAGAACCGGTGATCAGAAGCCGAACACATCCTAAGAAGTATTTTCTCCCTTCCCCTAAAACTACCCCTACCCCACGCTTCCTGTAGCCTAACCCTAACCTCCTCCAACCCCGAAGCTTTGTCCTACCCCCAACTCATGTACTTACCTCGGGGTCAGTTGGAATTCTGGCGGTACTCTTTACCTAGGACGGCGCCCATCGCGGGCATCGCGTCCATCGCATGCACTAAAGTAACGGGTGCGACGCGACCGACGCGATGCCCGCGATTTCCCATAGGGATCAATGTTAAATTTTTCAATGGACCCGATTTTTCAGTTCAATGCCTCAATGCCCGCGATTTTGCCATAGGAAACAATGTTAAATGGGCCACAGAGCCCAAATAGGCACCCTTAGCAGTGAAATGTCCCCCACAATTGTTAACGACACCCCACGATCCACGCGAACCCGTGCTGGGGGTGGATGCAGGTAAATAATATACAAAGTACAGATGGTCAGGATGGAGGCAGGGTGTGGACATACTGTACATAATACATAAGAAGTGCAAATAATGGAGGGGTGAGGGAATGTTGTGGCATCGGTGGGGGAGAGTTCAACTCAAAGTAGTATAAATTTTATTTATTTTATTTGCAACCCTCAAAATCCATCATCAGAGATGACAAGGAACACTCCAAATTTGTCATGAGCCTCTCCCAGGGTCTGAAATCTTTTATCAAGTGAAGAGGAGGCAGGAGCACCTGATAGTGAATAAATGGAGGGTGCTGAGGAGGTAGCACAGGCTGTAAAATAGCTGGGGAGTGCTTAGGAGGCAGTAGAACCACATGACGAACAGTGCTGAGGAGGCAGGGGAAGGGGCAACTAGTCATAAACAGATGGAGAGTGCTGAGGAGGAGGCAGAGGAAGGAGTACCTGATGGTGATTGGCTGGATAGTACTGAGGAGGCAGCAGAGGTAGAACACACTGGACTGCTGGGCTGCGCTGGCAGGGCACACTGGACTGCTTGGCCGCACTGGCTGGACACACTGGACTGCTGGGCCACCCTGAGAAGACTCCGTGGACTGCTGCACCGTGCTGGTATGCCAACTAGTCTGCTGGGCCATGCTGGGATGACACAGTGGACTGCTGGGCCACCAGGAGAAGACACAGTGGACTGCTGGGCCACACTGGCATGACAAACTGGACTGCTGGGCCACCCTAAGAAGACCCAATGGACTGCTGGGCCATCCTGGGAAGACACAGTGGACTGCTGGGCCACCCTGGGAAGACACACTGAACTGCTGGGCCTCCCTGGGAAGACGCGATGGACTGCTGGCCCACACTGGAAAGATACAATGTAATGCTGGACCACACTGGGAAAATCCAGTGGACTGCTGGGCTGCACATGAGCCCCCCCCCCCCCCATTGCTGTCAGGGACGCATCAGCAGAAAGTACTATAATTTTCCAACTTCCAGTTAATAAACACAATTTTCCCGTGTCTGCTTAATGCCCACCTCCAGGCTCAGTGGAAATTCAACCTAGGCAAATGCCTAGGACAGCTTATGGCCAGTGCAAGCCCTGCTTAGGTACAATACAAAATCTTGCATAACACACACACAGCACGCAGTGCTGGATAGTTAATTTCCTTCGGTTCTCCCCAGGATCAATTTCATGGGCGTTTCATCTGCATTTTTTTACATACCAATGGGCATATGATGGGGACATTTTTTTTAGATAATGGATGGACAAAATAAGAGTTGCACTTGGCTTACGTCTGGCAACATTTTTGGGGAGAACACTGCTTTTATTTTTCCATACTTCACTGTTACTTTGCTTAGGTGTTCATAATGATTTCCTACAAAGTTAGTGCATTTATGTCTTCTGAAACATCTGGGCTATCCCTGCAAAAGCCACCCACGGTATGGGAAGTGCAGCTGCTCCTGGTGTAGTCATGTCTGCTGCAAAGTGCACTGGCCCATCAGGAATATGGCAGCCACACAATGGTAATCCCTACTGAACAGTTGGTTGATGTCATTGACAATATCTTTACCAGTTTTTCAAGTGGAGGAACTGAGATCAGGCACTAAAGTATATATCACAAAGTTTCAGAGATACAAGTGAAATATGCAGGACACTTACCCAGAGTGCCACACGGCTTGTTCTTGTATGTGCAGATGTCATACCTGGAATAGAGAGAAGAGGACATGACAATCACATTTACAGTCAAATGCAATACTGCATTAGGTATTAAACATTTAAACTTTAAATATTAAATAAAGACTGTAGTGGGGGGGGGGGGGGGGGTATCTGCGCCAAATCTGACTGCAGCATGGTGTCAGACCTGGGGATACCAGCCCCCAAGTCTTTCTAATAAAGGTGTATGGTTCACTCCTCTTTTGTTGTAGTAATATTCCTTCACGGGTACCAGCTCAAGTATATGGTAGCAGGATAAGAGATGAGAAAAGGTTGATAAGTAATTGATACAGTTTAAGAATTCAACAAACTCAAATGGAATCCCTTCTTACTGACCTGTATCACAGGCTCTCTATGCCCGTAAAGATATCTTTTGTATATGTCCGTTTCTTATCTGGATAGCTCTGTATCGCACCAATAACTCCAAGACCCTTCAAAGTGTATGCTCACCTTAGAGAAGCGCCCTATTTCCATCAAAAAGTATCTTTAATCCCAAGTCGCCAATAGGATAATAGTCCAGACTCAGGCCAGTATTCAATGCCCGGGATCGCGTCCGGCAGTGAATCCTGTGTAGGATTCACTGCAATTTCGCCGCAGTTCTCCCTTCAGGGAGATTCACCCGGCAGCCGCCCTATTCAACGCGTCAGGGGCTCTCACCCTTGACGGCGAAAATTACCCCTTACAGCGAATTCCACTCCCGGCTCTTTCCCCTGCTTCTGCGGCTATACTGCCACTGCAGGGGATGAAGCGGAGTCACGGCGGGGGAGCCCGCTGATGCTGCCAGGAGCCCCCGCACAGCCTGAGGATGGGGACGGGTCCAGCAGCAGTAGCAGACCACCGGCTCCAGCAGTTCCAGCGCTGACATCTACTATCAGCACGCTGGGGCTGCTGGAGCCGGAGGTCTACGGCTACTGCTGGACCCATCTCCTTACTGGTCAGTGGCGTCCTGTCCCGGCTCTCTCCCCTTCCCGAAGACCTCTGGCCCCAACGCGTTTCGGAACTGTACATGGACTGAAGGAAAGAGACAGGTACGAAACGAGTTGGTGTTTGTGGAGCCAGGTGACCAGCATTGCGGACCCTCTTCTGTCCTCTTTCAAGCTTTTCAGGACACTCATCCCCCCTCAAAAACCCAGGTGAGTGGTGGTGATAGAGGTGAAGTAATGGCTGGGAACCGGATTCATTTTTGTATCTTTTAAACCTTTTTTATCTTCTGTATGGACTATTATCCTATTGGTGATTTGGGATTAAAGATACCTTTTGATGAAAATAAGGCACTTCCCTAAAGTGAGCATACACTTTGAGGGGTCTTGGAGTTATTGGTGCGATACAGAGCTATCCAGATAAGAAACGGACATATAAGAAAGATACCTTTTACGGGCATATAGGGCCTGTGATACAGGTCAGTAGGAAGGGATTCTATTTGAGTTTGTTGACTTCTTAAACTGTATCAATGACTCATCAACCTTTTCTCATCTCTTATCCTGCTACCATATACTTGAGCTGGTACCCGTGAAGGAATATTACTGCAACAAAAGAGGAGTGAACCATACACCTTTATTAGAAAGACAGCGCAACATTGTCCACCACTTGTGTGTTTTTGTATATTTAAAAATTAAATGTTAAAGCTTAAAAGGCTTTTTTGTCTAGGAATCATTGAAACAAAAAAAACACTTTTTCTAGAAGCATTTCCACTGTGAACACTACATAGAGGCATTACAGCACTATGGCGGTTATTTAGCATCACAGCTGAATAGCGAAAATCGCTATTTGGCAATACCGGCTATTATGCGCATGCGGCAGCGGAAGACCTTAAACTGCAGTTGCTTTCAGAGAAATGTGACCGCAAATGCAAATGCCGTGGTTGGGGTGTTCAGTGCGGCAGTGGGAGGGTGACAATGCATGTAGGGGGAGGGGGCACGGTGGCTAATTTGCGGGAAGTAGTGCCTGGACCGCTTGTGGTGCGGTCATGGTGGCTGCATTATGTCAAAATGTGGGGCGCGGCCTGGTATGCTAGTGAGAGCAGATGTACTTTTGTGATTATTTCCAAAATTACAACTGAACTGGAATCACACCCTATGTACATAACATAACTATACTTTAAAGACACCAATCATAATATTTTAGGTGTGTATTATGCTAAGCTATCCTATGCTTGAGCGGCATTCCGTTCAACTGCAAATGTTTCTGAAATGCAACTCTAAAAAGGTGGGTCAGGGGTCAATGTGCGGATTGAAAGGCATTTTCCATGGCCACTAAGGGTGTGCAGGAACCTTTTTACGATACAGCAGCTTGCCATATTTGCTGTTATTATGCTTCATCATGCGTTTACCCTATGATGCTCCAAGTGGCTTGAGTAAATGGCCCTTGCAATTGACATAGGGAACATTGATCCTTTTATACAGTATAGTTTCCTTCAGCTCAATACAGATGAAGCAGCAGGGAGAACGAGCTAAATGGTCACCTGCCAGCACATGAACATAGCAGTATAATCAATGGCAGTACAACTGATAATTGGGGAAAAAAAAAGATCAATCTATTTATTATGTACAGCAGGGAATTAAGGATACCTCCACTTTAAATTAGCCAAATAACGACATTTAAAACGAAAATGACATGAAAACATGTACACTATATAGTTCCATCATGTCACAAATGTTAGAAGGAATTAGCAGATGAATAAAGGACCATTAAAAAAAACAAAAAAAACAATTGGGTAAAGATGACACAGACTCAATCGGTGTTAATCCTCTTCCCGCTATGTTTTCAAGGAACCAAGTAAGTGTGGCATTATGTAGAGTTTTTGTTTGCAGCCCCTTAAAGGCACTTAACAGTGGCAAACGCAGGAATTTTAGAGGTGGGTTTCCAAATATAATACAAAAACTCCCACTCTGCAGTGCAATGGAGTAAGTACGGGAGTCTGGGGGAGTGGTAACAGCCCTGAAATAGTTTTTTATACTGTACAATGGATACTGTATGGAATATAATATTAATATTTAACAGTACAGATGGTCTACAGTATAGGCTGTTTTGAACATTAAAATAAGTGGTCAGGAAAAGGTTAAACATGCCATAATAAATAATTAAATAGACAGACATAATAGAACCAGTACTGCACTTTCTAAGCTCACAATCTCCCATTTATCATATCATAGGTTGAGGCACTTGCAAAGAGGAGGGTGGTGTCCCGGCAACCAGAAACCCCCTCTGTGTTTGCCTATGCTAAAAGGGATATTTGGGGGTGCAAATTTGGTTGACATTGTATCACATATAATGGCACCTCACACTCTTTGTAGAGAAAAGCAGTGACACTTATGTCTAAGATTATTTGCAAAGAGACCAGATTAATCATTATATATACACAGCATTTAATGTTGTATACACAAATATACAGTGCTCCTGGAAAGTATTCACAGCGCTTCACTTTTTCCACATTTTGTTATGTTACAGCCTTATTCCAAAATGGAATATTCTTTGCCTCAAAAGTCTACACACAACAACACATAATGACAACATGGAAAAAGTTTTTGGGTAATTTTTGCTAATTTATTTAAAAAAATGAAAAAATAAGAAATCACATGTACATATGTATTCACAGCCTTTCCCATGAAACTCAAAATTGATCTAATGCACATCCTGTTTCCACTGATCATCCTTGAGCTGTTCCTACAGCTTTATTGGAGTCCACCTGTGGTAAATTCAGCTGATTGGACATGATTTGGGAAGGGACACACCTGTCTATATAAGGTCCCACACCTGACAGTGCATTTCAGAGCACAAACCAAGCATGAAGTCAAAGGAATTGTCTGTAGACCTCCGAGACAGGATTGTCTAGAATCACAAATCTGGGGAAGGGTACAGAAAAATATCTGCAGCATTGAAGGTTCTAATGAGCACAGTGGCCTCCTTTATCCGTAAATGGAAGAAGTTCGAAACCACTAGGACTCTTCCTAGAGCTGGCTGGATGTCTAAACTGAGTTTTGGGGAGGGGGGTGGGGGGGCTAGTCAGGGAGGTGTATGTACATGTGAATCCTTAGTATTTTATTTTTAAGAAATTAGCAAAAATCTCTCAAAAACTGTTTTCACATTGACATTGTGGGGTATTGTGTGTAGAATTTTGAGGGAAAACATTTATTTATTCCATTTTGGAATAAGGCTGTAACATAATAAAATGTGGAAAAGGTTACACGCTGTGAATAATTTCTGGAAGCACTGTGTGTATGTATGTATGTATGTATGTATGTATGTATTAGAATGGAAAGACCTTTCGCTGGTTATATAAGACCAGAGTTGATAGCATTTTCCCAGCTTTTGTATCTTTTAAACATTGTCTCATTTAAAGTACAGTACAAACGTTAATTAGGGTAATGTGATTTCAAGGTAGGTACATTTACTGCCGGAACAAAGTGTGTCTATCTCAGGGGTTCCCAATCTTTTTTGATTCACGGCACCCTAGAGTATAAAAAAAAAATTCACGGCACCCCTAGGCCAATTTTTTTTTTATTAGATTGGGTTTATATGCGATTCTTAGGATCAGTTATGTGGTAAAGGGCAGGATTTGCTTCTGTTTATACACATTTTATAATTGCCAGCCACCAGCACTTGTTTTGCTCATAAATAATTAGCCATTAATAATTTTAATTGGTCCTGGACCACCAACCCAGGGCACCCCTGCAAGTGTCCCGAGGCACCCCAGGGAGCCACGGTACACAGTTTGGGAACCACTGGTCTATCTATTAGTGAATCAGTATAACACAACCAGATAAGTGGAAGAATGAGTATTTTATTTCACTACTATCCAACCTCTATAAGACCGCACCATATTAAACTTAAGTAATAAAACATATTACAGCGTACTATACAATTGGCACATAATAGCAACTCCTGTCATTACGGAACTGACCTAGCTGCGTGAAAGCTGGAAGAAATTTTTGACAAACTGCCCCATACACTGGTAAACTATAAAACACTTGGAAGGAACTTGCATTGTTTTGCTGGAGTATAGCATATTTGGTCACAGTTGTGTACTGAAGTTCCAATGGTCAAACCACAAATCAGTTTAATTATGTGCCAGCAACTGGAGTGTCGGCGTTTTCAGCAAGCTGGTGTAAACCGCAAGCTACAAAATGCTTACAGAGTCTGGCATTGTGCCAACTGGACAAGGGCCAACGAAAGGGGGGGGGGGGGGGGGGGGGGACTGTTCTTTGTAATGACCTCCTGTTAGGGAAATAAAGTGTTTTTCTGCTTGTATTAATCGGTAATGCTACTCATCAATGATACATGTGGGGAGAGTTAGCAAATTTTGCAAGGAGAGCAAGTGGAGGCGTTACCCATGGAAACCAATCATATCATGTATCTAGTACATTGATTCTATGGAATGATAGCAAGAATTGTCTTGGTTGCTATGGGCAATTTGCCGTCTTTGGAAGGTTGACACATTTCCCTATATTCTTACAGTATATTCTCTAAAGTAGACACACAGGGGTAAATTCACTAAGATGAGAGATATATTGAAGATGAGATGTTGCCCATAGCAACAAATTAGATTATGGGCCAGATGCACTAAGCTTCAAAAGTGATAAAATGGAGAGTGATAAACAACCAACCAATCAGCTCCTGTATGACATTTTTCAAACACAGTCTGTAGCATGGTAGGTAGGAGCTGATTGGTTGGTTGTTTATCACTCTCCATTTTATCCCTTTTGAAGCTTAGTGCATGTGGCCCTATATCTATTATCTTCTAGAAGGTGCTAAATAAATAATTAGAATCTGATCGGTTGTTATGGGCAACATCCCATCTTGAATAGATGTCACATGTGCTCAAGTATTGCTATACTTAAAACTTGGACTGTTATTAGTGTGCTTTGAGGACCATGGTTGGGAACCTTTGTTCTACTAACGGGCTGTGTAATGGTTAGCATTACTGCCTCACAGCAAAAGTTGTAGCATTGCATTTAAAAAACGAACCAGCGAGTTTCAAATTCACATTTGCACTAAACAAGCTGATTAAACATCAATGGGTATGTCTATTTCAATTAACAAAGGCCATTGGTCCAAATTATTGAACAACTTCAACTGTGCACACAAATGAACAAGGATTCACACGTTCATGGCGATAACAACGCATGTTGGGACAATTACTAATAGCTTCCGTGCCATGTGTCATGCCATTCTCCATACATTTTTGCTGCATGAAGACCTGTAGATCATTTTTCCATTCCGGTGTTAAAGGTGTTAAACACTGAACATTTTGTCAGCGGCAGTGTGGTGGATATGGAAGCCGTAACCCCCTATTTTAATAACATTGTGTGCTCTACATGGAACACAATCTTTTCAACAATAAAGAAAACAGTCCTCTGTCTGCCTGATAGCATAGAAAGTGGTACACCACAACAGCGCTCCTACACCCAAAATAAAATATTCCTTTGGTTTTATTTGCCTGCCTCCTAAACGAAATCCTAAACCAAAAAGGACAGACTCCAGCCAAAGGGAGGAAATGTAGAATATAATGTATGTTATAACAAAAATAACTTTTGTTTTCTATTATTAGTTTGGTTTGAATTTAAAGACTGCCACAAATATCCAAATGTCTGGGCCATAAGTAGGGCTGTGTGGTAGCGGGTTCCCCAGATGTGGCTCTGGAAGAAAAAAAAAATATATATATATATATGAAGGCAATGGCGCGGCACTCGTGGCAGCTTGTAATAAACACTCAGACACCTCTTGGTGGAGACTTCAACGTTTCAATCACAAGGATATATATATTTGTAGAAGGCGGACTGGCACTCCAACTAAGGAGGGTAAATACCTGGGTGCCCTCTGGAAACAAAAGGTAGAAAGAACAGGAAGCAGGCAGCGGCACTCCAAAGGTTTTCCAAACCTTTGGAGTGCCGCTGCCTGCTTCCTGTTCTTTATATATATATATATATATATATATATATATATATATATATATATATATATATATACTTAGGAGTAAAAATGTTTAAAAAAGACGCAATTTGCAGAAAAGACGAACATTGTAAAAAAAAAAAGGTACTTCTTTACTTTCACGGCGCTATTGATGTGAATTGGTAGAAATATATAAAGTTGATAAATTAGCAATTAACCCCTTCCTGACAGAGCCAGTTTTTGCGTTCCTGACAGAGCCCTTTTTTTCAAATCTGACATGTCTCACTTAAGTGGGGATAACTTTTTTTTGCTTTTACTTATCCCAGTGATTTTGAGATTGTTTTTTCGTGACACATTGTACTTCAAATTAGTGGTAAATTTGGGTCGATACAGTCTGTGTTTTTTTGTGAAAAATACCAAAATATCGTGAAAAAATGGAAAATTTAGCGATTTGCAAAATGTTAAATTTTCTGCTTGTGAGACAAATAATCTTACCACTCAAAATAGTGAATAACTAACATAGACCATATGTCTACTTTATGTTGACATCATTATTTCAACTTCCTTTTAATTTTTTGGGACACTAGGAGGCTTACAATATGAATAGCAAATTCTCAAATTTTCAAGAAAATTTCAAACACTGATTTTTTTAGGGACCAGTTCAGTTCTGATGTGACTTTGAGGGACTTGTATGTGAGACACCCCCATAAATGATGCCATTTCAAAAACTGCACCCCTCACAGTATTCAAAACAGCATTTTGGAAGTTTGTTAACCCTTTAGGTGTTTCACAGGAATTAAAACAAAGTGTAGGTGAAATTTCAAAATTTCTTTTTTTTTGCAGATTTGCAATTTTAATACATTTTTCTAAGGAACACAGTACATTTTACTAGAGAAATGTGACTAAAAATTGATTCCCCCAATTCTTTTGTTTTCATAAATATCCTATATGTGGCCCTAGTGTGCACGGTGACCAAACCACAGGCTTCATAATAGAAGGAGCACCTACTTGATTTTGGAGCCTCCTTTTTATGAGATTATTTTTTAGGCACCATGTAGGTTTCTAGGCACCATAAGATGCTAAAAGTTAGGAACCCCCCCACAAGTGACCCCATTTTGCAAACTACACCCCTCAGGGAATTCATCTAGGGGTATAGTGTACATTTCAAACCCCCAGGGGTTTCACCAATTGTGGTACAACTGGGCAGTGAAAATGAAAAATTATTTTTTTTACACAAAAATACAGTTCTGGCTCCAAATTTGTCATTTTCAGAAGGTATGAAGGAGACAAAGCACCCCAAAATCTGTGCCCCAATTTCTCCCGAGTACGGCAATGCCTCACATGTGACCAAAAAATACCAGTTGGGTGCATGGCAGGACTCAGAAGGGAAGGAGTGATTTTTGGATTTTGCAGCTCAGATTCTGGTGGAATTTTGGTGGGTGCTATGTCGCATTAGCAAGACCCCCAAAGCACCAATACAGTGGAACCCCCCCACAAGTGACCCCATTTTGCAAACTACACCCCTCAGGGAATTCATCTAGGGGTATAGTGTACATTTCAAACCCCCAGGGGTTTCACCAATTTTGATACAAGTGGGCAGTGAAAATGAAAAATTACATTTTTTTACACAAAAATGCAGTTCTGGCTCAAAATTTTTCATTTTCAGAAGGTATGAAGGAGAAAAAGCACCCCAAAATCTGTGCCCCAATTTCTCCCGAGTACGGCAATGCCTCACATGTGACCAAAAAATACCAGTTGGGTGCATGGCAGGACTCAGAAGGGAAGGAGTGATTTTTGGATTTTGCAGCACAGATTCTGGTGGAATGAATGGTGGGTGCTATGTTGCACCAATACAGTGGAACCCCCCCACAAGTCACCCCATTTTGCAAAGTACACCCCTCAGGGAATTCATCTAGGGGTATAGTGTACATTTCAAACCCCCAGGGGTTTCACCAATTTTGATACAAGTGGGCAGTGAAAATGAAAAATTACATTTTTTTTACACAAAAATGCAGTTCTGGCTCAAAATTTTTCATTTTCAGAAGGTATGAAGGAGAAAAAGCACCCCAAAATATGTGCCCCAATTTCTCCCGAGTACGGAAATGCCTCACATGTGACCAAAAAATACCAGTTGGGTGCATGGCAGGACTCAGAACGGAAGGAGTGATTTTTGGATTTTGCGGCTCAGATTCTGGTGGAATTTTGGTGGGTGCTATGTCGCATTAGCAAGACCCCCCAAGCACCAATACAGTGGAACCCCCCCACAAGTCACCCCATTTTGAAAACTACACCCCTCAGGGAATTCATCTAGGGGTATAGTGTACATTTCAAACCCCCAGGGGTTTCACCAATTTTGATACAAGTGGGCAGTGAAAATGAAAAATTACATTTTTTACACAAAAATGCAGTTCTGGCTCGAAATTTTTCATTTTCAGAAGGTATGAAGGAGAAAAAGCACCCCAAAATCTGTGCCCCAATTTCTCCCGAGTACGGCAATGCCTCACATGTGACCAAAAAATACCAGTTGGGTGCATGGCAGGACTCAGAACGGAAGGAGTGATTTTTGGATTTTGCAGCTCAGATTCTGGTGGAATTTTGGTGGGTGCTATGTCGCATTAGCAAGACCCCCCAAGCACCAATACAGTGGAACCCCCCCACAAGTCACCCCATTTTGAAAACTACACCCCTCAGGGAATTCATCTAGGGGTATAGTGTACATTTCAAACCCCCAGGGGTTTCACCAATTTTGATACAAGTGGGCAGTGAAAATGAAAAATTACATTTTTTTACACAAAAATGCAGTTCTGGCTCAAAATTTTTCATTTTCAGAAGGTATGAAGGAGAAAAAGCACCCCAAAATCTGTGCCCCAATTTCTCCCGAGTACGGCAATGCCTCACATGTGACCAAAAAATACCAGTTGGGTGCATGGCAGGACTCAGAACGGAAGGAGTGATTTTTGGATTTTGCAGCACAGATTTTGGTGGAATGAATGGTGGGTGCTATGTTGCACCAATACAGTGGAACCCCCCCACAAGTCACCCCATTTTGCAAAGTACACCCCTCAGGGAATTCATCTAGGGGTATAGTGTACATTTCAAACCCCCAGGGGTTTCACCAATTTTGATACAAGTGGGCAGTGAAAATGAAAAATTACATTTTTTTACACAAAAATGCAGTTCTGGCTCAAAATTTTTCATTTTCAGAAGGTATGAAGGAGAAAAAGCACCCCAAAATATGTGCCCCAATTTCTCCCGAGTACGGAAATGCCTCACATGTGACCAAAAAATACCAGTTGGGTGCATGGCAGGACTCAGAACGGAAGGAGTGATTTTTGGATTTTGCGGCTCAGATTCTGGTGGAATTTTGGTGGGTGCTATGTCGCATTAGCAAGACCCCCCAAGCACCAATACAGTGGAACCCCCCCACAAGTCACCCCATTTTGAAAACTACACCCCTCAGGGAATTCATCTAGGGGTATAGTGTACATTTCAAACCCCCAGGGGTTTCACCAATTTTGATACAAGTGGGCAGTGAAAATGAAAAATTACATTTTTTACACAAAAATGCAGTTCTGGCTCGAAATTTTTCATTTTCAGAAGGTATGAAGGAGAAAAAGCACCCCAAAATCTGTGCCCCAATTTCTCCCGAGTACGGCAATGCCTCACATGTGACCAAAAAATACCAGTTGGGTGCATGGCAGGACTCAGAACGGAAGGAGTGATTTTTGGATTTTGCAGCTCAGATTCTGGTGGAATTTTGGTGGGTGCTATGTCGCATTAGCAAGACCCCCCAAGCACCAATACAGTGGAACCCCCCCACAAGTCACCCCATTTTGAAAACTACACCCCTCAGGGAATTCATCTAGGGGTATAGTGTACATTTCAAACCCCCAGGGGTTTCACCAATTTTGATACAAGTGGGCAGTGAACATGAAAAATTACATTTTTTACACAAAAATGCAGTTCTGGCTCAAAAATTTTCATTTTCAGAAGGTATGAAGGAGAAAAAGCACCCCAAAATCTGTGCCCCAATTTCTCCCGAGTACGGCAATGCCTCACATGTGACCAAAAAATACCAGTTGGGTGCATGGCAGGACTCAGAAGGGAAGGAGTGATTTTTGGATTTTGCAGCACAGATTCTGGTGGAATGAATGGTGGGTGCTATGTTGCACCAATACAGTGGAACCCCCCCACAAGTCACCCCATTTTGCAAACTACACCCCTCAGGGAATTCATCTAGGGGTATAGTGTACATTTCAAACCCCCAGGGGTTTCACCAATTTTGATACAAGTGGGCAGTGAAAATGAAAAATTACATTTTTTTACACAAAAATGCAGTTCTGGCTCAAAATTTTTCATTTTCAGAAGGAATGAAGGAGACAAAGCACCCCAAAATCTGTGCCCCAATTTCTCCCGAGTACGGCAATGCCTCATGTGTGACCAAAAAGTGGCAGGACTCAGAAGGGAAGGAGTGATATTTGGATTTTGCAGCACAAATTCTGGTGGAATGATGGTGGGTGCTATGTCGCATTAGCAAGACCCCCAAAGCACCAATACAGTGGAACCCCCCCACAAGTGACCCCATTTTGCAAACTACACCCCTCAGGGAATTCATCTAGGGGTATAGTGTACATTTCAAACCCCCAGGGGTTTCACCAATTTTGATAAAACTGGGCAGTGAACATGAAAAATTACATTTTTTTACACAAAAATGCAGTTCTGGCTCAAAATTTTTCATTTTCACAAGGAATGAAGGAGAAAAAGCACCCCAAAATCTGTGCCCCAATATCTCCCAAGTACGGCAATGCCTCACATGTGACCAAAAAATACCAGTTGGGTGCATGGCAGGACTCAGAAGGGAAGGAGTGATTTTTGGATTTTGCGGCTCAGATTCTGGTGGAATGAATGGTGGGTGCTATGTGGCATTAGCAAGACCCCCGAAGCACGGTGAAATTATGAACCTAATATTCCATAGATGTGTGGTATATTTTAAAACACTCCTTTATACATAGGCCGGGTTTGTCGGGGCAAGTGTCACACTGGAAAATAGTTTGCTTTCTTATTCCCTTTTTATAGCAAACTTTGCACCTTTTTTGTGTCCTGCCCTTTTTTCCAGTGGAGGGGATTTCATCAGGAAAATGCTGCCCTGGTACAATACGGGGGCCAGTACTAGAAGTACTGGGGCCCTCTGCCTGCTGGTTCCCAAATATTAGGCCCTTTATGACTTCCTCTTGAAAGTGCATAAATGTCCCCCTCTGGCCGGTAGAACGGAATAGCACGTAAGCGTTATACAGTGCCATCTGGATGATATACACGGCCACCTTCTTGTACCAGATTTTTGTTTTCCGCAGGGCACTGTACGGCTTCAGTACCTGATCTGAAAGATCAACTCCGCCCATGTACCTATTGTAATCCAGGATACAATTAGGTTTGGAGGTGTGGGTACTGGTACCTCGTACAGGGATGGAGGTGGTACTGTCTCCGTGAATTGTTGTCAGTATAAGGACATCCCTCTTGTCCTTATATTTGACCAACAACATATTTTCGTTGCATATTCCCCTGCTTTCACCCCTTCTCATTACTTGGGCAATGTGCTTTTTTGGGAGGCCTCTTTGGTTCTTGCGCACAGTACCGCAAGCTGCTGTACCTCTTGAACCAAGGGCCTTAAACAGGGGGATGCTGGTGTAAAAGTTATCCACATAGAGGTGATAACCTTTATCCAGGAAGGGGTGCACTAAATCCCAGACAATTTTCCCACTAACACCTACGAGGGAGGGGGGGCATTCTGGCGGTTCAATTCTTGAATCCTTCCCTTCATAAACCCTAAACCTGTGGGTGTACCCTGAGGTGCTTTCACACAGTTTATACATTTTTATGCCATACCTTGCCCTCTTACTGGGAAGGTACTGGCGGAATTTAACCCTTCCTTTAAAATGTATAAGGGACTCGTCGATACAAATAAATTTTTCAGGGATGTACACCTCTTCAAATTTGGCACTGAAATGATCAATGACCGGCCTGACTTTGAATAGCCGGTCAAAGGTGGGATCATCTCTGGGTGGGCACTGTGCATTATCGGTGTAATGTATAAATTTAAGAATTGTCTCAAATCGAGTCCGGGTCATGGCCATACGGTAAAATGGAGTACTGTACAGAACATCTGTACTCCAATATTGCCTAATTTCTGGCTTTTTTACTATGCCCATATGAAACACCAGACCCCAAAACGTCATCATCTCTACTGCATCTACAGGGGTCCACCTAGCAAATGATGACGTGGGGTTTTGAGCAATAAACTGCTGGGCATATAAATTACTTTGGTCCACCATTAAATTTATAAAATCATCAGAGAAAAATAATTTGAAAAAGTCAATTTCTCTGAGACCTGTGGAATCAAATTGGATTCCTGGCATGGCCAAAAACTCAGGAACCTGGGGCTCAAAATTGTCTGGTGGTGGGGTCCATACGAGATCAATTATTGGGGGGGGGGGTCTCAGCTGCTCTACGGGGGCGTCTTTGAGGGGGTCCCTCATCACTAGAGGAGGAAGATGAGGTTAAGGCGAATCCTTCAAATTCCCCGCTTGCATCACTGGCTGTGTCAGAGTCAGAAGCAAGCATGGCATATGCCTCCTCCACTGAATACATTCTCCTGGATGACTGGGAGGACATTTGGGAGGACATTTGGGAGGACATTTGGGATGCCATTTTTATTTTTGTGTTACTGGTAGTGAAATGTTTCAACACGTGTATAGTGTAGGGGGGGGTACAAACTTTATTTCAATCCGGGGGGTATGTAGTGTGTAGTGTGTATGTGGTGCAGAAAAAGAAAAATACTTTATACCAATAAAAAAAAAAAAATGAAGGGGTTAAAAATAAAAAATTTAAGGGGTTAAAAAAAAAAAAAAAGGTCCTGCGCCAAAAATTGAGCACAGATGTTGGTCAGTAACGTCTGTCACTGAACAGCGCTCAAAGGCAACAGGAATTTGATCAAAAAAAAAAAAAAAATAGATCAACCCTGTGCCGAAAAAGATGATCAGTGATGTACGTCACTGATCAGCGCACAGCGGCCACAGGACACCCACAAAATCACAGTGTGTGTAAAAAAAAAATTAAAAAAAGACCCCACAGCACACACACAAAAAAAAAAGGTGATCAGTGATGCGACACTGATTACCAGTGAGGTGCAGCAGGTGCACAACCTTTGGTGCAACTGACAGGTATATATATAAAAAAAAAAACCTCTGTACCCCCAAAAAAGTTGCTGATCACCTCAGATATAGTGATCAGCACAAAAGGCGGGGGCAGCAGACACAAAATTTAGCACTCTCTATCACTCTCTGTCACTATCTCTCTCTATCTCTCTATCTCTCACTATCTATCACTCTATGACACTGCAGCAGCAGCACTGACAGGTATATCTATATATAAAAAAAAACCTGCGCCCCCAAAAAGTTGCTGATCAGTTAATTTATACTGATCAGCACAAAAGGAGGGGGCAGCAGTCAGTTATATAAAAAATATATAGCACAATCTGTCACTATCTCTCTCTATCTCTCTCTCTCTATCTCTCTCTATCTCTCTATAACTATCACACTGCAGCAGCACAAAATATAGCACTCTGTCACTAGGCCTCTCTATCTATCTCTCTCTCTCTATCTCTCTCTCTATCTATAACTATATCACACTGCAGCAGCACAAAATATAGCACTCTCTGACACTATCTCTCTCTCTATCTCTCTCTATCTCTCTCTATCTCTCTCTATCTCTCTCTATCTCTCTATCTCTCTATCTCTCTATCTAGCTAGTACACTGCAGCAGCACAATTTCACAGGAAGGCACAAGTAGCAACAGGATCCAGGAAGCAGTGATGAAGCAGCGATCAGGTAAGTATGGAGCAAGTATGGAGCAAGGTTCTGGTCAGTATGGCGGCAGGGGGGTACGGTGACCGCACTGCACGCTATTCCAGACCGGAATGGCGTCTGCAGTGCAGTCACCGTTAGTTTAAATCCCCCTCCTTGGCTGTGATTGGTCCGTCGGTCCGACGAACCAATCACGGCCTTTGGGGGCGGGCGGGGTGAGGTGGGGTGACACCAGTGTCACCCTTACACCCCGCGGTGATTGGTGCTGTACTTTACAGCACCAATCACCTCTGATCCCGTGTCACCGGCGAACGTTATTCGCCGGTGACACAGGAAAACGCTGTGAATGGCTGTTCACACTGAACAGCCAATCACAGCGATCGCCGACGGGGGGGCGGCATCGCAGCCCCCCCTGGGCATGCACGGACATGTCTGCTGTCAGGGACAGCAGACATGTTGAAACTGTCACCGCGTCTATAGACGCGGTGACAGTTTAAATCCATGACGTACATTTACGCCATGTGTCGGGAAGTGCTTCCCGACCATGACGTAAATGTACGTCAAATGTCGGGAAGGGGTTAAAGAATAGAAAACTAAATAAATGATCAAAGCAATAGATATATTGCAACCTTTAAAGATGCCACATAATTACACTGTATATGTTTTTAATGCAATGTTTGTTGATAATAAGAAACAAAGTGAAATAATGAACTTTCCTATACGGATATCTTTAGTAACAAACTAGGCTCTTACCCTAATTAAAGGTGTGCTGTGAACACAGGTGGACTGTAATTAAAGTATGGCCAATTTGATTGGCCGGTTCACATTTAAAAATGGACAGCCAGTCACCCTCCCATATCTTCTGAGGAAACCGTCTGATCCCACGACGGAGAAACGCATTAAGACCGGGAGGACCACCCGGCACTCACTTATATCCACCACTTTGCCTCAAATTACCAGCTTTCATCTCCTATCCTCGGGGCTGTCACCTGGGAGCGGAAGGGTGACCTGCGGCGATCCTGGACCAAACTAAACCATCAACAGGCTCCCCCGAGAGGTGTGACTCGCTCCAGACCCCAATACAGAGTGCGGCAGGTACCCCGTCACTCCCGCCGTTGGCTCTCCCCCAGAGCGTCACGGCGGTAGATGAGACGGCTTTTTCCAACATATTACCTAGCCGCGCCGCTGTTCATCATGGAGTGCTCCCGGCTTATTACCATCATCTGCCGGTTGTAGCACAGAGTCATCTATCTCCATCACTGAGGCTACTTTGCGAGTCACCTTTCATCTTTACACAGATCTCCCCTTCTTTTTTCCCCTCATTCATATACCACCATTGCCAATAACCCTACTGGATGGACTTTTGTTTTCACGGACATACCTTTTCAAACCTGATTTACAAGTTCCCCGCTACTGGACATTACATCTTCCTTTAGTGGGCAAGAGCAACCGGACATTTATTCATTACAGCATTGTGTGGGGCATCAGTGACTGCCCAAGTGGTTTATATTTATTTTTATATATTGTATTGATTTTATTGTTATATTATATTAAATAACTGTGATTGTTAATATAAGCCTTTTTCATCAATTGATTTTTAATAAATATTTGTGCTTAATTCAGTGCGCTCTCTATAATTATTTGATTTGAATAATTATATCCCCCATATCTTGATTCATTGGATCCCCCTGTGGGAATCAATTGGGAGCTGCCATTTAATATTTTGTTTATTTTATATAAATTATTTAATTAACCATTTGCGCCCGATTATATATTATATATATATTTTCCTCTGTGTCTCTATTTTGATACTGCTACCATATTTTTACCTTCAGTTGTTCTCCAAAGGTCTTTCGGTAAAAAAAAACGTACATAATTAATATATAGATCCTGCAGCACTGTTATAGTAAAAATACAAATTTAAAAAAAGCAACAAGACAAGGTTAGACAGCTCAACTCACTGGAGCTTTTTTTCTTTAATGTCTGAGTCTTGAACAAGGGAATTGCCTTCATGGACATAAGAAAATCAGATGTTAAATGTAAGGCAACATTATTCAATGGACCCAGAGGAGTGCTATTGATGTGCTTAAAATAATATTATCTCATTTCTATACTGTGTGTTTGAGGAGAATGAACTGATTTGTGGAGTACATCAGCCTCGTACTGAGGCACATGCACGAAGATTTGCAGTTGAAAACAATATATATATATTTCGGTTAAACGTTTTTTCCTTTGCTTGCACTTGACTGGGTAGGGGTGTCTCTGAGCCAGTCAAACATGGGGTGGAATGTAATAGGGTGTGCGAATCAGAAAGTGAGAGATTTACCATTTTCTTAAAGCGTGAATCATTTACACTGCAAAACTTTGTTGATTTTGCCATGTAGTTGATTGCCGCTTTAAAAAAAAAAAGGGGAAACCTCTCACAAAATCTCTCACTTTCTGATTATCACACCCTATTACATTTCCCCCATGGTCTTCACCCAAGTTTCAACACTATATACTCATGAAAACTACATTTCTGTGATACAGGGCTTACTAAATGACATGGCGCAAACAGCGATGACTTGTGTCATTATTGTCTTCAACCAATAAATGAGCCTTGGATCAGTTTTGGGAAGTACTAACTGGAACACCCTATTGACCTGCCAGTTTAGAGAGGCTCTGACCTAGCAGTCTAGCCATCACAATTTGGTCCTTGTCAAAGTCACTTAGATCCTTATGCTTGCCCATTTTTCTTCCTTCCAACACAACAACTTCAAGACCTAACTGCTAAGCTTCTGCCTAATATATCCCCCATATCGGGACAGGTGCCTTTGTAGCAAGATAATCATTGTTATTCTTATTTTATTGTAATGTTGTGGTTGATGGATGAGTAGATCTAATTATACACGCCCATAGGGCCCTATCCAATTACCTGTGACCATTGATGATAGATAATTGCGTCACCTAGTAGTTATCCAATTATGGCCTGATAAGACCTAATCTACAGTGTCTAAGATAGACAGTCAATAAGTCTACCCCAAAATGTTGACATTCAACAGGTTGACAGGGTCAAAAGGTCGACATGAAAATAGTAGACACATGACAAGTTTGACATGAGTTGTTTTTTTTTTTTATTATTTAAACCAGCTTGATCATACAGATGGGGCAGGTCCCATCTTGGCAGGGGATGATCGATGGCGAGAAGGGGACGCGCGCGCACGAGAGGCGCGCGCGTCCCCTTCCGATGGCGTTTCCATCCGCTCCCCCGGGTCCCCGCCGGCTTGTCGGCGGTAACCTGCCCGCACCCCCCCCAACCCCCCCTAACCCTGTCCGTCTCCCTGAGGCGGAGACGGACAGGGTTTCCGTCGCCCCGCCGACGGAGATTGAGACGCGCGCGTGAGACGCACGCGCGTCTCAGTCTGATGGATGGTGAGGCTGCTGGCGGATCGCCAGCGGGGACGTTATGGCGATCCGCCAGCCAGGATGAAGCCTGCCCCATCTGTACTTCACCATCCATACTGGCATAGAGGGAGAATACAATAGTGTGCCGAGCATAGCAAGGCATCAAGCCCAAAGCATGGCAAGCAAAGTAAGCCATGCAAGGGTACAAGTTCCACTAATTGGGGGTCCATGTCGATAGTTGACAGAAAAAATGTGAAAACTCGACCATTTTCACGTGTTTACCTTTTCATGTCAACATATTTACCATTGTGACGTTACCTATGTTGACCTTTCCCAAGTTGATATTTTGACCCTAATGACATTTTGGCCATGTCGACCTACTGAATGTTGACCTTTTGGGGTAGAACTATTGTCTATTTAGACACTATCTAATAAACCACTGATAAAACATCGCGCACTAAGGCTTATCAGGGACTTTGTGTCACCTGCTTGTGTGTTGAGCTGTGCTTTTTCCACAGGTTTCACTAAACCTACGTGTTTTTGGGATTATATATATATATATATATATATATATATATATATATATATATTATATATATATATGTATTGCACGAACATAGGTAAAAGTCGTGGACATCTTCCATTTCTCCCTCCAAATATTTCTTTGAATCGTACTGCCTAATAAAGAGCTGATTAGTTCTATAACGCCCCAATAATGTTTTAATTGTAAATGTTGTACTTGAGATTCCAAAACAATGAATTTGGTGACCTAATTCCACAGAAATGTATACAGTATAATGTATAGTAGCAGAAGTTTTGGCCCATGGCAAACAGAGACAAAGAGCTTCTGTCTGAGTTCTGCGCGATTCCATTCTATGGCTCCAGTAACGACTAATGTCATGCTGGTATGGAAAAGCCAATGTGCAGAAAATTATATGAGTCACATCAGCATACTACATCCGTCTTCTGATTAAATTCTGTGGAAAGTTCACTAATACGGAGTTTTACAGCTCTGTAGTAACTCGTTTCTATAAACACTCTGAAAATGCCAAGACTCTATTGTTTCCTGCACGCTCATTAAAATAAAGGAAAAACTGTGAAAAAAAAAGCAGGGTATGTTTTATGACCTCTACTCAAAGGAATCTCGTTTGACCTTTCTGTTCTACTTAATATCCAGCTCCTCCACTGAGATCGTGGAGTGCACAAAAAATGAACTCACACAGGAAAGAGGTAGGAGTCAGTTTGACCTTTCAGTCATGTTAACACATCTCTATTCTCCCCGTGTTGGCAGTGTGGTCTTCCTACACAGCGGGGAACCAGAAGACACCTCTCCAAGAAATTAGTCACATCGGACACATCCTGTGCATCTCAGATTATACAGTAGGTCACTTTTCCTGACAAAGGATATGTAATCTGACTGCACTTGACATGAATATGAAAGTCCTGTAAAAAAAGATTATTCTAGCATATGGTTGGTGCTTTTTGTGAAAGGATGAACTATTTGGTCTAAGGAGAATTTTTATGTTGAACTGCTATGGTACATTGTTAAAGATATGTATGGGGTGAAATTTAATAGGATGAGAGATTCAAAAAGTGAGAGAGTTGGTGAGAAATCTCCATTTTTTTTTTAAGCGGCAATCATTTACACTTCAAAATCAAACTGGTTGATTGCCACTGTAAAAAAAAACTGGAGATTTCTTAGCAAATCTCTCACTTTTTGAATCTCTCATCCTATTAAATTTCACCCATGATATTGCATTGTGCCGGCTTATGTGGCTGGCATTCCCACCTGTTCTGCCCTGTACTGTAGTTCTGAACCCACAGAGAGTAGGGGGGACAGGGGCTGGACACAGGGTTCCATGGAAGCATGTCAATAACTAATATGTTAATGCACCCGGAGTTTGATATACATAGACTGCTTGCATTAGTGATCTATATAAGAAACTGCAAATAAATAAATAAATTCGTGATCATTGGGATCACCAGTGACACCATTGGCCAGCTGCATGACAATGAGGTCACAAAAGCCAGGCGCTGCAAATCCAACAAAGAGGCTGGTAAATCTCCAACCAACAGAGATCCACGCCTCATTACTCCCTCAAAACGGAGACAACCCCTACCCAAACAGCAGCAGGAACTCACTCAGTGACAGTCTGCAGTTGTAGTGCAACAAACGTTGCCGACCCGTGCAGCGCATGTACAGTACAGTTCTCGCACAAAAAACTCCAACGGGTGCAGATTGGGATGCAAAGTGTGATTGTTCTCAACCAAATTAGTAAACCAGACCCTTACCATGTCCCTTTTAGGCACTTACATATATAAGCCTTACTCAATATATTTATATATTTTGTGTCTTCATTGAACTATTACTATATTGCAATATTTCAATCTATGTTATTAATTTGCATCTAAAATTCCTTGGAACCTTTAAAAAAAAAAAAAAATCAGGACAGCTATAATCCCAGATGTAATCCCTGTTCCATCTGCACTACCCCTTCCCAAATCCCAGATAGTTTAGAAGAATAACTCAGGGCTCTCCGACAATGGCTGACCACGTCCAATGGAATATTTATAGGACTGTCAGTCTCATTTCATGATTTGGGGAACTTGCAAGGGTGCCTCAGGTTGGTGGTCTAGGACTAATTCAAAATATTTATGGTTAATGTAATAAGCAAAATCAGTGCTTGTGGTTGCCAATTCAAATCTTACCCATAACTAATCTAAAATGTATTATTTATTTATTAACAGTTTCTTATATAGCTCACACATATTCTGCAGCGCTTTACAGAGAATATTTGAACATTCACATCAGTCCCTGCCCCAGTCGAGCTTACAATCTATATTCCCTACCACATGTACACGCACACACAGACATTTTAGGGTTAATTTGTTAGGAGCCAATTACCTACTGTACCAGTATATTTTAGGAATGTGGGAGGAAACCGGAGTACACGGTGGAAACACGCGCAAGCGCGGGGAGAATATACAAACTCCGCAAAGTTAGGGCCATGGTGGGAATTGAACCCATCACCTCAGTTCTGTATATGACATATTAACACAATGTAGTTCATTCTAAATTTCTCAATAAGAAGCTTTTAGCCTAGGGTTGCCGTGAAAACAATTCTAATACTGTAGTGAGCCGTAATACAAAAAGGTTTGGGAACCACTGTCCTATATGGTTACTAATACTATAATGTACTGTACAATATGATATCTAGGCCTTTAGTATTTGCGCATGAGCACACGCCAGCAATGAACGGCTTTGGCAAGTTACACTGCGACCATCAAATGATTTTCTCCTGCCAACGGATGCATTCGAGGGGATTCGAAGGCGGGGGGGGGGGGGGGGGGGGGATCATTAGACTGATAACATTAGACTTACCAAAAATATAATTGTTACATCTACCAACACATTTAAATCAGTCACAGAAGTACAATTACACTACTGTGATAACCACTTGATTGGGGGCCATTAATTACTTATGATTTAGTATGACCACTACTCATATAATGGGAACACTAAAAACAGCATGCTAAAGTGCTAACGCTCGCTTGATTTCCCAACAAAATACAAAATGCTGTAAGCGAAAAAATACGCCAAGACAACCTGCCAAATGCGCTAGTGACTTAGTAGCTTTTCTGGCACGACGGAGCACACGTTCAGTTCTTAAAACATTTACATCTGCCAAAACATGAATGAATAAACAAATTTAAGCGTGCTGGCAACAGAGACAAAAAAAGCAAAGATACTAAGAGAGACGGACTCGAATTCGCAAACATTCCAAACTTTCATACCAGGTTTTCCTTATTTAACAGTTCATAAACAACTGATAATGGCTGGTGATGGGGCACAGCGCTGATCGAATGAACACAATGACATGATGTTAGGAGTATAACATTCCAGACAGTGTTTGTGTTACAAATCACATCCTCTACAGTAGACACACTAGACTACAGCATTGGTCTCCTTTACCTTGGAGATAGACAATGAGGCCTGAAAGAGCTCCTGTTACACACACACAATGAAGGCTGCAATCTTATAGGCTACACCAATTGTCATTATGTATCCATTTGGTTCCTAGTGCCTGGAGGGACTGATTCAGAGGTGCCCACAGCCAATTCTGCGGTTTACGCTAATGTCAATTGTAAAGCGCAACAGAATATGCTGCGCTATACCAGAAAATGTAACAAAATAATAATAATAATGCCACAACTGATTTCGGGCCTACTGGAGTGTCCGATGGTGTGATGCTATTGTCTTGGTGTGTATTCGATGCATCGGTGCTTGCATCAATCCATATGGCAGGTTCAATTTGACAATGGAGTCTAGTTCCTGCGCTACTGTGTCTTTAGATACAGCCTCGGTTATTGACACGGCTGCGTTTACCTAGTCACACTGTTATGTGGTGAGGAACAGGATTCACATCTTTTTGTCCATGTATGTTATGATTGGAAGCCACATGCACTGGTTTTACCTATGACGTTGACCATAAATAAATTGAATTGTTCCTGGACCCTCAACCCAAGGCAACCTTGCAAGTGAGAGTCTGCTGTTTTAACACCCTCATGACTGTGTTTTAAATTGTATGTTGTGAATAAAAAGCGGTATGACACCATACCAGCTTTGTTTTCTTCCATATACTGCAATTGAAATTTGATACCTGGGTGATCTGACGGTGACGTGACCACCCCCCAACAAGCGATCTGGGTCTAGCTTAAACAGTAGACCAGTCCACAGGGTACGAGTCCTCCTTATATATAAGGAATTTTAATCCAAGAATTAATGCTTGGATTATTATAAAAACGATAATACACTATTGTGGTTTTTTTTCTTTCTTTATTTTGGGTATCAATTGAATAAGTGTAAGTGCCAAGAAAACTGTCTGTATTTTTTTGTATTAACCTTGCAAGTGTCCCAAGGCACCCCAGGGTGCCATGGCACACAGTTTGGGAACCTCTGGGTTAGAGCTACAAATGGAGCCCCTCTCATTCAATGCCGGCGCTCGCCAGAATGTCCCCACTGGCAGGCGCTGGCTGAGAGGGACTCCATTAGACTGGGACGCAAGAGCGCTCCAGTCACTCGGTGGCTGGGCGACGAAACCCTGTCCGTCTCTGCTTCAGGGAGACGGGCAGGGTCAGGGGGTGCGTCGGCGACCATGGGGACGGCTGGGGAGAGCCGATGGGGAGCTCCGTCGGAACGAGGCAGGACCTGGTGGCTGGCGATTCTATTGCCAGCCCCCGCAAGCATGAGAGGTAAGCATAGAGGTAAGGTTAGGGTAAGGCTGTGGGGGGGGGGGGGTGGAGAAGGTTATAGTTAGGCTGTGAGCTGGGGGAGATTAGGGATGGGCTGTGATCTGTTGAGGTTCTCACAGTCGGGATGCCATTGTGTGTATTCTGTCTGTCGGGATCCCGACCTTCAGTATTTCCTCCTCAACCCATTTAGCCAATGCAATTTATTAAAACGTCAAAGTAGATAGTTTATATTACTGTATATATTCTCATGAGTAACTTATGTTAATGTATCACTTTGTATACTAAGAAAAAGAACATACAGATTATTATTTTATCATAAACCCTCTCACTTAAGTGAAGCTGCAACAAAAAAAATATTTTATTCTGTTTAACTTCCCTCTTGCAGTTAACAAACATATTTCTACACTTAATGACTCTGCTGAAGGATGTTTGGCTGTTCAGAAGGTCTGGATTTCCATTCAGGACAAAGCAGGACCCCAGCAAGTAAATCACAGTTAGGATATAAAATACCTTAGGCAAGGTCCAGGAATTGGAAACAAAGCATTCTTTGCTAGATTAAAGAATTTACAGAAAGGAAGTTGCGTGTATTCGGGACTCTCACACCTGTTAGCGCCACGTGAGTCATTACTGCACTAGAGATTTTTCAACCAATTAAATGCAGACTTCATGGCCTGTTTTACAAGGACTCGATTTTCAGAACTCAGACCACTGTTAACGTACTCTACGCCGTGACGTACGATAATCAGCGCTATACAGTGCTGTGAAAGGTTAGTGGAAATGTTCGCATTTTAAAATGGACAGAAGCAGTATGCGCAAAATGTGTTGCTGATCTTTAGTCGCAAAGCAACCTGGAAAGATAAAGTTTTGCAGTGTAGGCGGGGGGAGGGTACCCCATATTGCAGGTGGTTGTTAATAACAAAGTACCTTAAAAAATAACCCCTAACTACGTATTTCACATTTAATCGAAGATTCGACCATAGATCATGCGGATTGTATCATTTAGAATACTTAAGTTCTGGCGACATGTCCAAAGTAAAAATGTGTCCCAATACACAGACATTTATTGTATACCGCCCATCCGTCCTGAATGATGTCAGACAGTTCCAGTTCCAATTGTGAACAGGCACCTACATCAATGGGAAGGAGTAGGGTGGGATTTTGGGGGAAGCCTAGCGCTTCACATGTGCTCTACATGACACCATGAGATTAGCCAAACCCCCCCCCAAACAGAACAATCTTTTACATGTGGTCATATACCAAATACAAACCAAAATAATGTTATTTATGGTCATGTGATGGGCAATACCAGTGCAAGTGGTTGGCGCCACATAACTGACCCTAAAGGTGACATGTAAGCACAATTTACTTATTACCTGACCCATACACACTAGCTGATCCCCGGCAATGCTGATATCGGTGGCAGAGGAGACCTGGCAGAGGTGCCGGCATCGACAAGTGCTGGCAGTGCTGAGGAGAGTTAACGAGTTCCTCACTCATATGTACATGTTCAGACGAGGAAGGGGGTCTTTAACGATGTGCGGGAGCTTAACTTTAATATATTTGTTTAATGCATCAATAAGAAACTTTTGGACTAGGGATACCTTGAAAAAAATGCTGATGCTCTAGGTTTATGCAATAAAATAAAAATTAAAATTGATGATGATGATGATGATGATGTGCACCGCAGATGTATTCTACTCCAAAAAATGTTAATATGTATTATGAGACTATAATAAATAATACTTATTAACAAGTCACATTTTGCGTGACAATAGAATCAATAAAATCGAAAAGTGGAGGCTGGGAAACGGATCTGGCAATGTACAACTAATGTGTTACTACGTATGCACAATGATATGTGTTGCCTTTTTCCCATCTTAGCTGAAAGATGTACAAATGTAAAAAAAAATAATAATAAAAAAGAACAATTGTACAATCCTCCCTTAGTTTGCCTGAAGACATGTCCTGTTCCTCCCCTCTTGTTATCTTTCTCTTATTTTGCATACACCGCAGTCTGTTCAGACATTGCTCATCTTCTCAGTCTGGAATGTTGGGTCTTTTGAAAATACATTATTTGAATTCCGTTGAAAAATCTCAAGATGTACGAGGTCATGTTCTCTCTGAGGCAAACTCTGGCCTAGTCTGAAACTTACTTAATCATGCAACAGCTGTTTTAAATCTCTGCCCTCAGATGGACGTGACTAGCCAAATTCAGCTTGTTAAAGTGGAATTAAAGCCCCGACACAACACTTATTATAAATATACTAATACACCAGTACTTTACACAGACATCCAATCTACATAATCATAGTTTATTGACTGATGACTGTAATATAAAAAAAATAACACCCCCCCCCCCCCCCAAAAAAAAAAACCTCACAAAATGGCCAACACTTTATTTTATAACACAAAATTAAATTAAACTAAATGTGACTTTAAAAAAATGAGAGGTAGTTTTACTCAAGTGTTGGTTTTAGAAGTGGAGTTGTTGCCCATAACAACCAATAAGATTCTAGCTATTAGCTTTGAGAAGGTGCAAGAGAAATGGTAAGTGAAATCTGATTGGTTGCTATGGGCAACATTTATCATTTCTAAAATGCTGCACTTTAGCTTATATACCGCTTAAAGTGAAACGGCAACTTGAAATAAATTATAACCTGACGTCTACTTGGCTGGCAGAAAAATCATTTGTGGCTCCACAAAAGTCAGTCAGTTATCTGGCATGCCATTTGTCCAATCTGGCTGGTTCAAGTCAAAATCTGGTAAAGTGTGGGAGCAAATGACAATGGACAAGTAAAGTGGTAAAGTGTTTGGCAGCAAATGGTGATTGCCATTTGCACAGTACCAGATTTTCATTCCAACCAGAGAGAATGGAGAAATGGTCTGCCAGAAAATTGTATAAACCAGCTATAAACATTACCAGGGCCGGACTGGCCATCTGGTACTTCTGGCAAATGCCAGAGGGGCCAATGGCCAGGTGGGATGATTTCTTTTTGCAAGGTGGAGGCTCCGCCTCCCAATCGGTGCACAGAGAGAGCCACCGGACTCCAGGAGATTGGAAGGGCATCACATGCCGCTATTCCCCTTTCTCCTGCAAGCTGGGAGAGGCAGCATGTGCATGTGCGGTGCATTTGCACGCGTGGGACAAATGCCAGAACCAATTTGGTGGCCAAATCCGTTGCTGAACATTACTCACAGAGAATTGCTACATTTAGTCTGCCAGTCTGCAGACTTCAAGCAAAGCACATACTTCTACCATCATGATGTGATGTCAAAATACTACTTTAAGTTAGTTCTGAAATTAGGTAATCATCATAGGATTTCTAGAACAATGGAACAAGCTTTGAAAATGGAAAAATAACATAAATGAAAAAGGTATAGCTTTTTATTTTGAATGGATAAAAACACCATGCCTAGAAAGGGGGTATTCAATATGGGGTCCCGACAGTCGGAATCCTGGTCCATGTTCCAGCTGTTGAGCGTCGGAAAGTCCGTGGATCGCTGAAAATGGCAGCGGATTGGCAAAAAAACACTGTGAATTCCACAATCTGCGACAGTTTCCAAAAGAAAATAACAGGCTTAAAAAAAAAAAAGTTGGGTCTGAAACCCTTCAATGCTGTCGTTAATGGCAGAATTGAATAGGTGAGTGCCAAGATTTCCTGTCGGAAAATAATGGCACATATTTTTTCTAATATTTTTTTATTGACGGATAAAATAACAAATCAATACAAATAAATAAATAATGTACAGTGTCTAGTGTACAGATCATACAATAAAATTACAAAATAAAATAGTATACCTTAACATTGTCTCAACACATCAATATAATTTGCTCAATGGGGTATATAAACTTCCAAAAGAAAATAGTTACGAATAATCATGTGATAATCATGTGGTGGGTCCGATTTCACAGTTAAGCCAGTGCCTCCATCTCATTTTGGTCCGAGGAAATGGGTTAAGAAATTAAGAAGATGGTAGTATCAAGTAAGCTTTGGTAAGAGTTTCTATATAGCTCTATATAGCTCTCCAAAGATGTAAAAAAAAACATCTCAGTGGATATTTCTTTCCGTAAGGATGTCTCAAGCCACTCAAGCCATTCAAAAAAATGTGGAATATTTTGTCAAAAGCAGTAGGGTGTAGCCAAAATTGGAGGATACATTTTTCTGGCTGCGGCATATACAATGATCAAGAGTTAAAATAAGTTCTTGCATCACACGGGTTCCTCCTGGCATGATGCCAAACGTTGCCCATTCAGGAGTCAGTGACAATGCAGATAATAAATGTTGAGTAGTATAGCCATACTTGAGACGAAAAACCCGTATTATGGGACATTCCCATAAGCAATGGTATAATTCTGCCCATCAAATATCGACTAGCTAGCCATAAGTCCTGTATGGGATATTTTAAAAACGTTCTGTGTAGCAAGTTGCAGGAACTAATTTAATGGAAATTTCCAGAGCTTTCAGTCATTTTTTGGTGCTCAAGGAAGGTAGATGATCCTTCCATTGCGCCATCCCCATTCTCAGTTTGTCATGTTGTAGAGGGGTGTGAAGGAGGGAGTAGTGGACTGGAACTTGGTTTAAAGGGAGTATTTTCCCTTGTAATAGATTTTCCAATCTATTTATTATCCCCAGTCGTGGATAGCACCCTGAAAAGACCAGCCACCCAATGTTGAGCCTGTAGGTATGCTAGTGGGAAGGGTTGCAGAATTGGGAATATTGGCACATATTTATTACCCCCGGTAGTCTGTTAACAGTTGCAATAAAGCATGGGACTAACATTGCTATTAAGTCTAGTAAAATTCCAAAACCAAGCAAAAGTAGTGGATTCTAAGAATAAGTTTGACACTTGCCATCATGTCTCCTAGGTTTGGTTCATCAGGCTGCTTTTATTATACACAGTGTCATAACAGTCACATGATGATGTGAGCAGACAGGCTTTGGAACACCCCTCTGAACACTATACCCACAGTGACATGATACGTGTCCATCTCTTGGAAAGACTGCAATGTTGAAGAAAAGTCCCAATAGTGCGGGAAATGTTCTAGCAACATCTTCTCCAAGCACTTTTTACCACCCCCCCCCCCCCCCCCCCCCCGAAAAAAACACCAACTCACAAAAGAAAAAAGGACAAACTAAGTTGATCTGTATGCTTTCTTTTTATATATATATATATATATATATATATGTGGACGGTTTGCTCGGCACTCAGGTACTCCAATGTACGGTATTATGTTGCCGGGTGCCTTCCCCAGGGGGATAGATACATGCAGGGTGACGGGCGGCACTCTCGGTCCTTAAATAGCGTGAGATGTCTGGAAAGAAAGTCTCACAGCCAAGTGTAGATACAACGTTTCGATATTTAATCGTCTTCAGGTACATCCTGACCCATTAACAAACAGTGTTATTTATACATACTGTGCTCACCTCGTGCTGAGAGGTCTGGAAAGGTGGTGACGTCATCAGTGGCAGACACAGCTGTCGACTGTGACGTACTCAAAGTGAAAAAAAGCAAATCACCAAGCGAAAAAAAGCCTTATCGTGCTACTAAACAATGTACATATATACAATCAAACATGGGTCAGGTTGTACCTGAAGACGATTAAATATCGAAACGTTGTATCTACACTTGGCTGTGAGACTTTCTTTCCAGACATCTCACGCTATTTAAGGACCGAGAGTGCCGCCCGTCACCCTGCATGTATATATATATATATATATATATATATATATATATGTTTCTGTGTTAGAAACAATTAGTAATAAGCTCACAAAGCTATTTGTATTTCAAGAATATCTTTCTAACCATATTGTAACTCGATCAACTGTTTATTAACAGTGCTGACTTTGTACAAAACCACTAAAGAACAGCATGATACACATCTTGTACATTGTGATACAATTCAGAGTGGCAGTGCCAGGGATAGCTGCCACCTGTGTACTCAGATGCGCAGCTTCTGCCATGGAATTTTACTAGGTCTGTGGTTATTCTGGTCATGGAAACAATAGAATTAGGAAAAAGAGACTAAAATAAGACTTGTAGCGGACAGTTTGGCAGCAATGTTTCACCTTTATACAGAGGCGTCCACTCACATCTAGCCTCCATGCGTGTTAAACAACCCTTATAGTTCTACTCAGATAGAGAATCCAGTACTATTGTATAATACCTCGAGAGCCCTGAGGCTGGTCTTCTGCCTATAACAGCCACCCCACTCTTCCCATAGTACCAGAATTGCACACCGGTACTTAGGTGGCCACCAGGACTTAAACCTCTCACAGTAGGGACTTACACAATTGTCTAGAAACCGCAGAGAATTAGTTGGAGAATATAGAATAGAGGACTGGACTGGAACACATGGCTTGGGTTAGGAGCAGGTTGGGGTCTCGGAAACATAGATTAGACACGGTGAGTTGGAATATGGCACAGTAGAAATTGTAGGTTACAACTTGCAGGCTGAGCACAAGTGAGAGGCACACAGAATATAGGCATGCCACATATCATTCTAATCAGCAGAGTCTGCTTGTGCATCTCAATGTGAATAAAATGCATTTTAGCAATTACAATAATAATAATGTGCATATTGTCAATATTGGACTTTCCATAGCTGCTTTCCTAAAACACGAGACTCCATGCACAACCCTAGATGTCTAGAGATTTACATGGAGTCTTGTGTTTTGGTTCTAATTACATCATTTTGTTTTGCGAAACCCTCAAGTGTTTTGGTTCAGAATTTAGATTTAAAAGCTGAGTTTTAGATTTCTTGTAAAATAACAAAAACAGGTATTTTTAATAACAAAAAAAAACAGTTATAGCCCAGGTTTAGAATATTCAGTTCTCAATGAGTTGGATAGAACTATCAACATAATAATAGTTACAGTAGTAGTTCTTCCAACACACCCAAGGCTTTTGGGTATAAAACATGTTTTTGTTTTTTTCATCCAGTGGCAAGCCCAAAACAGTCTCCCTATGTCAAAGTTTTGCCCAGCGTACACCATACAGCGTAAACGGGAGGCCCAACTGGAACTCTCTAACCCTGCGAAGTTTTCAATAAATCCCATCCAGTGGAAGACACAGAATAGGCTCCCTAGCGCACCCATGAGGTCAGACTGGGACCATACACACCTAAAATGTGCCCAGGATCCAAGTGGACCACCTCAAGTTGGTTTCATCCAAATAGGTGCAGTAGTGACCAAATGCATAACCAGACAGAGAGACAAACAAACAGACCATTTAATTGATATACAAGGTATATGGCACTTGTCCAGAAAAGGGGTGGAGTTTTTTCTACTGTACTGTAATTATAGATTTAATACAAAACCCTATTGTTTGTAAATAAACATTTTTATACTAAACTCTTTTCCTGCTTAGCATGTCCACATCAGATGTATTCTGGGATACCACATAGGAAAATCAGGATTTATATATGTCAAAGCAGTTTTATTTAAACCGCCAAAAGCAGTAACTTCTTTTTCTCATTCTCTGCATACAAAATGTATATTTTCACCCACAGATTCCAGATACAATAATAGAAGAAACATTGAGTCTGATTCAGAGGTTGTTGGAGGTGCTATAGCGGCTATTTCCTTGGAAAACGCAGTGATTTGCTAGTATGGAGCTTCAGCAGGAGATGCGTCCTGCATGCAGGGCTATTTTTGTGCATGCTCTAGCAGGAACTGTGGCCCTTATTCTAGTTCACTCTGACAAAATATTTCTTAGATGGACAAAACCATGAGCACTGCAGGTGAGGCAGGTGTAAAACCCCACCCAAATCTAATTCTCTCTGCACAAGTAACACCTGCCTCACCTGCAGTGCTCATGGTTTTGTCCATCTAAGAAATATTTTGTCAGAAAGAGTGAACTAGAATAAGGGCCACAGTTCCTGCTAGAGCCTGCACAAAAATAGCCCTGCCTGCATGCATTACTGATCTGCAACACGGATCCCCTATGACACCCTTGGCGTGACCCATGGGGTTATGCAAAATGGCCACTGCAATCTCCACCTTCCACCGGAGATCCTGACCTCAGCACTCCCTCCAAACGAAGCTAGGTTCAAAATCTTAAAACAGGCTCTAGAATGGAATCAAGATTCAGATAATTCTGGATATTCTCGCCACAGCTGAGCTAGGTCTAGGGGTGCCTGGAGATACAGTAGCACCTCAATATGAGGTAACACTTCAATATGAGAAAAGTGACAATGCATTAGTGACACAATGGAGAACACAGATTTCTGATCATATTAGACATTAATGTTCTAAAATATAATGGGGGAGATTCTCTAAGAATCTCCGCCCCCCTTCGCCGCCCATCGCATACTTAATTATCGCATATGTTGTAACATATGCGATAATTAAGGCAAAGGACAGCTCTTGCGTTAAGAGCTGTCCTTTGCGGTGAGAGTCGCCGGGTCCCAGAAGGTCCCGGCGGCTCTCCCCTCCCTCCCACACCCGGCGCTGCTGCTGCTGCGCCGGGCTCTCCTCTTACCTGCACCCGGAAGAGGATCAGTGCAGGGAGGAGGTCACAGGTCCTGGCAGCACTGCGCTGTGCTGCCCGGACACAGGTGAGGGGGGAGGGGGCGATGCGGGGCGGCGGGGGGTCGGCGCGGGGCGGCGGAGGGTTGCGATAGAAGCCCATTGGCTTCTATGGGGCATCGCCAGATTTTTCTGGCGATGCCCCCCGCCGCGGTAACCCGGCGGGGGATGCTTACAGCATTAGTTTAGAGAATCCCGCCCAATGTCATTTACATGAAGCTACAATTTAAGTGCGCACTAAGTAGAGACATCAGTGGATTTGTTTGCTATTTTGTTACACTGGATTGGCCCTGTCTTATTTTAACTACTTTCCAGTGAACCTCATAAGCCATATCCTGTGGTTAATGGCCTGTTAAGATTTCAGAGCTTCTGTAGGTCTACTGTAAATCACAGATCACTTCTGGAGCATTGAAAAGCCCCAATGAAAATGTTACCCGGATGACGGAACATGAAACCTTACACCTTACCTTTTCCAGGCTAGTAAACTGGATACAGTGCTCACACTGAAAACAGATGTTGAAGATTTTTATCAGCTCCAAGGTCAAAACAAAGCAGCCATATCTAATGTGGAAGGCAGTATAGAAATGTGATTGATTAAAGGAACACTTTGAGTGGTGGCTGATGGCATCTGAAGTCTTTTGGGCCTCTGACGTAAACACTTCTGTCTGATAGTGATAGAGATCACCGAGCGCCCCCAGACATCTCATCAGACACAGATCTGTGTTCGCACCAAAGTGCTGACAGAAGAATTGCGCACACTACCTAGAAAAAATGCCATTAAATGCACAAGTCTTTATTCAGAGAGACCGCACAGGCAAAACTATATACATTTAAAATGTAAGGAACCATTAAATCAACTTGTAAAAGCCAAAAGGGGATAATCATTTACATAATTACATAAAAGTATAAGAAAACCAGTAACATTTGTCAGTGTTCGGTAAGGAAACGGAAAGAACCGGAATCATCGCCGACATAGGACTTTGCCAGTGATATAAAACTTTGTACGAGACGTTAAATAACAAACATGGATTTCTGTTTTATAGGAAAGACATCTCTTCTTGGCACATGAAGGAATTAATCTCGCTCGTGGAATAATCCTGCATTTAACGCTTTCACTCCCACGGACTACAGAACATGAAAACAGCTATTGGATTGCTATCATTAAGGACAGGAATCAGTCAGTTTCCAATTAAATACATATATAATGCTAAGCAATTACACATATACAGTTCTGTATATACCATCTGTATAATAAGGGGTTGTCACTCAGTTAGGAAGACTTAGAACGAACAACTCACCCCTACTGTAAACTATTATGGATATTCGAAATCAACTACCTGACCTGTATGAAAGCGCTCAGCCTTGTGCCTTTATATGGTCACGCAGATGAAAATCCGTATAATTTACAAAAGTAGATATATTCTCCTATACAGTATATGCTGTTTTGTGTCACACTGTACTATACATATACAGCCTGAAGCAGGGATACTTGTGCGTCAATTTTCAGAGCATTTTGCGGGTGATCCGGTAAGGCTGGCTAAGCAGCGGGCGCTCGCTGCTTAGTGAGCCCTGAAACACTATCTGCCACCCAGCCAAACATCTGCACCCCCCTCACCCCGAATTCCCTCAGTACCATGCAAGGGGATGTACGTGAACACATCCCCTCGTTTGCAGCCAAAGGGTAGAGAAATGATTTGATGGTTGACGACCATCGAAAAGTGGAAGAAAAGTGCTATATAAATAAAATTATTATTTTTACTGCTGCCTTTGAGCAGCATGATCAAGATGGCGCCGCAAATGGCTGCCTAGGAACTATGCCACTCAGCCATATGTACCCCTGTGTCTCCCCTGTCTCGCACACTGCATAGCAACCTAAAACTGTACTGTCCCTGGCTGTTTGCAATGACCAGTGGCGCCGTTGTTGGCTGCCTAGGCAGTGTGCAGCTCGGCGGGTATGTCTTCCCTGTGTGATAACTGTACTGTCTCTGCTTATATTGTTACCTACCTGGCTGCTGCAATGACCAGTGGCACCGCTGATGGCTGCCTAGGCACTGTGCAGCTCGGTGGGTATATGTTCCCTGTGTGATAACTGTACTGTCTCTGCTTATATTGTTACCTACCTGGCTGTTGCAATGACCAGTGGTGCCACTGATGGCTGCCTAGGAGCTGTGCAGCTCAGCGAATATATGATCCCTGCATCTACAATCCCCAGGGCACATCGAGCATATACCTGTATGTGCTATGTATATCTGTACTGTCACTGTTTTAACTGTTACCTAAATGGCTGTTGCACAGCAATCCAAATCAAATTCCTAGTATACGCAAGTATACCTGCCCAATAACGCTGATTCTGATTGATTTATCTTCCCTCTGAAAATTTTCTTTTTGTGATCGCTGAAGAGGGGGCGGGCATTGACGCCCTGTGATGCCAGCCACCTCCCCCTGTTGTAAAGTAATGATAGCCAACCTGTGGCACTTCATTTGTTTGGGAACTAGGCATCTGCCACAGTTTTGCTGTTAAGGCATGCTAAAACAGTGGCAGTGCAGTGGTGGGTAGTTCCACAGCAGCTGTAGTGCCAGCCTTTAGTGTAAATGGTACGGCTGTTAAAGAGGACCAGGAGAATATGTCATATTGGCCAATGGTTATCCTACTCTACAGTTATAACACTGATAACATGTACACAATAATCATGTACAATGTAAATAATAAAGGTACTTGTTTCCTAGCAGGGCGCCACCGATTTTAATTGTATGAAATCGGGTTGGAAAAATCGGGGCGTTCGCATCGCATGCGACCAAATCGACCCGATTTTTAATTGTACAGCCACCCTCATGGCTGATTACAATGTTAAATGCCCCAACAGACCCAATTTTTTATTGTATACCCACCCTGATGGGTAATTACTATGTCAAATGCCCCCCTTTGTTAACGCCACGCCATGATCAACGCCAACCGGAAGCGTGGCGAGCGCAACATTTGACATAATAATTAACCATCAGGGTGGGTATACAATAAAAAATTGGGTCTGGGGGCCATTTAACATTGGGTCCAATGTAAAAATCGGGTTGGTCGCGTCGCATCGCATGCTATTATAATGGCATGCGATGCGACCGATTTTTTATTTAAACGGGAAATGTCTTTAAAGCCCGAAAATCGGGTCGGTCGGGTCCCATCGCATACCTTAAGTTATGGTATGCGATGGGCGCCGTGCTTGGAAACAAGTACCATAATAAATATTTCAGAACAGAGCGTTAGGCAACCTGCATCGGATTATGTAGGAATTCTCCACATTACTCTCAACTTAACAACATATTATATGCGGTTATGTCTGCTGTAAATGTGGCGTTATAGGTCAGACTTTAAACACTCAAGTTTTTGATAAAATCTCCATAGTTAGAGATCGGTGGGTGCCTTATAATCACACATTTATTTAAGCGGTAATATAAGAACAACACCAGTTTCCAAAGTAACATCACACAATTACCAAACGGCTTGTAACATTTTATGATGATCAAATTAAAACCAGTCTCCCCAAAAGTCCAAGCAGTCACCAAAACAGTTACCAAAGTTTAATACAGTTCCTACCAGAATATCAGGTAAACAACTCCAGCAGACTCTTCAGGGTCCAGGCCACTGCACTTCACTGACAGCGTGAGGTCCAAGCACTATACCCTGTCATCTGCAGCTACAAGGATATGCCAGCAGACATCCCAGCATCTCCAGAATACCTGCTGCCTGTCATACAGTTAATATGAATCTGCCAAACAACTTACAGCTACTGTAGACAGGACGCACGCCTACCCCAGCCCCTGATGCATTTTAAAACCGCACTGAAAAATGACATGGGACAAGCCAACTTTATAGATACAGGAAATCCCAGAGAAGCATCCTGGGAGATGTAGTCCTACTAGGTAGCAGAGCAACTTCTGCAAAATAAAGAGACCCTCCAGTTTTAGGTTGGTAAAGAAAGACACCCTCAACGATAGTCTAAAACCCTCACAATTGTGACTCAGAATAAGACACTGTTGTGTTTTACTTATAATTACTGTCACCACATTGAGCAGTGTGTATATTTAAATAATTCTATAAGAACTGTTTCCAGGCACAAGCAAACAAGTGCTGAGTGCTTTCACTCTAGATAAGAGGACGCTGACAGTCTTTATGATAACCCAATGTGTGGAAAAGATAAGTAGTGTTTTAGCAGTGGTACCAGAGAGCGATTTGAGTCCGCTGACACTGTTACCACCATTGCAAGCAACATTACAGCGATTCTTTCACATCTCTTCAAGGCAAACATTGTTTTTCTTTTCTCAAAGAAAGAGAAGCAAAGGCTTTGTTGCAAAATAGGTTCTGTACATTTTCCATGTGGTAATCCAGATTTATAAATGAAGGCGAGAGAAGATTCTCTTGCAACCTAGCGAGCCGAGAGGGACTGTTTGGCATGACTGCCGCTCTATATAAAAAAAGAATAAGTATTTCTCCATCTTAAATTGTAGTGCCAACTATGTCACAGGAAGAAATGCGTACCATATATACCCTGAATACTATTGAACCAGATGGTTTAAATGTGGGATTCGAGTTGAAATGCTTTTTGTAGAGTTTATGCAAAAAAGAAAGGTGGAGCGCTAGGAAACTGATCAATTGGATATAACAATAGATTTATTAAAAAAGATAATATTATAGTTATAAAAACAACAATAACAATTGATAAATATATGGGGGACAAGGAAGGTATACTTATGTCTCTGAAATGCTGCTGGGATTGTCCAGTATGAAGAATGTGCTCCTGGATCCAATGGATATAGGCCTATGGAAGATGGTGGAATGATGCCGTCCTGGGATGCAAATATTGTCGCTGGAGGAAGATCTTATACCCAGATTTGGTGTGGGGTCCTCACAGTGTGCGATAGTTGTAATCCACAGTGGTTGGTCTCACGCTGGAGGATGATCGAATTCCTGCATTCAGAAAAATGTCCTCACGATTGTGCGGAAAATTGTAGGTCCACAGTGGAGTTGGTATAAAGGTCCCAATGCTGGGGATGGATGCAATCCGAAATAAGGGAGGCAAAATAAGGGATCCAAAGGCCAACAGGAGGTGGAAATAGCAGTATTCAGAGATCCTTCAGAGCCCAAGTATGGAGTTAGCAAGTGCTGCCTGTAGAGTTTATCCCCCCTTTAAAGTTTTTTTCCTTTGAGGGCTTTGAGTCCATATATGTATTTTTATATTATTGCATAGTTGTAATTTTATAATCCAGTTATTCTGCATATTTATAATTAGCGCTATTTTTAATGTTATTTATTATTCAAATTTTTATATTAGCTCCCACTAGCTCTATAACGAAGTGTTTATTTATAAATTGATCTATTTTTGTATTGATATCATGCACTAAAACTGTTTTTTTTATTTGTGTTGTACATCCCATATTATATACACTTATGGTGAAAAACACTGCGGAACCAAATATATGGTGAATATAACCCAGATACGAGCACACAGGAAGCTCTAAGTTCCATCTGTGGGATTGTGTGCGTTCCACCGAATGAATCAATAAAGTTCCATCCAGCGTGTGAAACGTGAGAGGCTTCTCAACCATTCAGGAAGCACAGGAAGCACCCTTATCCAGCGCGATGCGCTCCACGCGTCACCGGAAGTGACGTAACGGAGCGTCATGCGTTCCACAAACCCGGAAGCGCGGGTTTTAACGCTATTACCGATTGTTATCAGCTGTGCTTCTACGATATGGGTAAAACCATAAATGGACTTTATTATGGCTATACATATTATTACTTGTTTTAAAAGGCCTGTATATTCGTTTTTTCGCTGGATATATAAAATACAATTGCACGCTTTATATATATGTGAGAACTATGTTTTTGGCTTGATTGTTAATGCATGTGTTGATACTGTTATTTTAGTGAACTCTCCGGGTTTTAGTGAGGGCTTATGACATGTGATGTTTGGATACCGGTATAAATACCGGAAAGGTGGTTAGTTCCTCCACACCTTAAAAAAGGGCTTATTCAAAACAGCCCGAAACGCGTTGGTGGAGAAAGCGAATACCCCAGAGGTTTTGTGGTAGGTGCTGTTTTGTTATCTTCAGCGACTGGGTGGCCTTCTATCCGGATTGGAAGGTATCCAGACCACCACTTACCTAGGGATTCCCTTCCCACACTTTTTACTTGTTTTTATCTACTGTATCGTTTTTTGGAAAATAAATTTGGATTTTATAACAAACGTTTGGAAGTCAGCTGTCCTCCTGGGTCCTGTGACGAGAAGGGTCGGATACAAAGAAACCTTTCAGTGCACATAGGGCACTTAATCCTGGTGAGTGCACATCTCAAGGGGCTCCTGTTTGTGGGATCTTGTCTGGCTATCCATTGTGTATGCAGAGGTCGAGAGAAACCTTTACATGCACATAGGGAAATTCTCCCAGGTCAGTCCGATATTCTTTTCAATCGACTGGACGGAAGAATTGAGGATATATTTCCCATTGGCGATAGGACCCTACTATCCCGCTTAAAGGGGACTGCAGCGCCACAACCAACACCATTTTTTGTATTTGTTGTATGGTTAAAGGTTCAGGAATCTTTAGGTGTTTTGGTAGGCTGCAGCAGTCCAGGCGTTGTCAATATTTTCTTTTTTGTCCAAGTATGTGAAGAAAATGCCACCATTGGTTAAAAAAATAAAAACGTCCAACTTAGATCTGTTGTAGTCCAATGGGAATTGTGAAGAACACCATGGCGCTAACATAATGTGTTACGAACAGTTCTGGCAACACAATTACTGCAACAATTTTATTTTATTAGGAAATGTCGAATTTCTTAGGCAGATCAGTTAGTTTAAAGCTGGATAGCCAGTAATCATTTTGCCTTATCTACAAGATAAGTCCCAACGAATCAGAAGCTATGAAGACAGGTATCTCTGTGATTGCTGCCATCTTGCTTATCACAACTGTGTCCATTGTTGTCCTAAAGGTGCATGCACACCTAGGGTTCCCAGCAACCGCAAACAGCATGGCCCTCGTTAACGATCTGCTCCATCTGCCAGTACTTGTTGTAGTGAACATATAAGTGATAACTCAATAAGGGTGACTAAAATAGCAAACAATGAGAGCTACATAGTGGAAATGTGCACCAGTGTTTGCACAAATGCGCACAATTTTCTGCACTACAGGGTTAGGTGACCTCTATGCAGGGCCGCCAATAGGGGGTACTGTGGGTACAGCTGTCCCGGGTCCCGGCCTCTGGAAGGGCCCGGGCAGCTAATTTTGACAACCGCAACCCCCCGACTGCCTCCGCTGCGCTGCTCTCAGTGCGCTGAACAAAGCAGGTCCCAGAGCGAAGGCTTATTCAACCCAGGATGCCGGCGGCCAATAAAAATGCTGCACGGGAGCTCACATACCGGCAGCCAATCAGAGCAGCTGCCAGTACGTGAGCTCTGATTGGCTCACCAGCCGGTGGTGCATATTAATTGGCCACTGGCATCCTCAGTTGAAGAAGCCTGCCTTCCGGGAGCTCCGGGCTGCAGCTCAGCGGAAGAGGAGATGGGGGAGCAGGAGCCAGGCCACGGTAAGTCTAGTGAGGAGGGAGGGTCCGGGGCCTGGACTGGAAATGAGTCCCAGGCCCCAAAATTCCTGATGTCAGCCCTGCCTCTATGGAGATGCAGTATTTTGCTTTGGCTTATGAATGAGCTGGCGGTAGTTTCGCTATAGCCTTGGTTACACAGGTAACTTCTAAAACACACAGCAACATGCTTCTCTTTGTACTGTACGAGTTTATCTGGATTCCTTGTTCATTACTGTTTCTTTATCTTCATTTTGGGCATTAGAAGAATGTCATCGTACTTGGCTCTGGACTGTTGCGGAATTGTGGAGGATAACTTCTGTTTTATGACTGGTCACTAAAGATCATCTATTCAGCAAGACTTTCCTCGGTCATAAACTTGGAGTCAGCAAGCAATGGAAGGAGGAGGAGTTCCAGTAGGATTTATGTGTAGGAGTCGTGGTAATTAAACATTATGGCTCTTTTCATGTCCGCCATGGGATGATGCAATGCAGTTGCCAACTATATTGATGCTATGCACTAAGCCACTTAATGTTAATGGTATCCTTTCCTTTTATTTACTTGTGCTGTTATTAGGTGTCAATGCATGTTGCCATTTGGTGGCTTCTCGCAAATATTACCCCTACATTGCTGAGCTAAATGATGCATTATTATATATATATATATATATATATATATATATATATATATATATATATATGTAGATAGATAGATATAGAGATATCTTTTTTTATTATTATTATATATTTTTTATTTATTTTGAAGCAAAGGTATACAAATATGCATTTATTACAGCATTAAACTGTGATCAGTATACTTAACATTATGCAGTACGGATGGTGTAATGGTTAGCATTACTGCCTCACAGCACTGAGGTCATGGGTTCAATTCCCACCATGGCCCTAACTGTGTGGAGTCTGTATATTCTCCCTGTGCTTGCGTGGGTTTCCTCTGAGTACTCAGGTTTCCTCCCAAGTTCCAAAAATATACTGGTAGGTTATTTGGCTCCTAACAAAAATTAACCCTAGAGCAAATGAGTGTGCATGTACATGTGGTAGGGAAAATAGATTGAAAGCTCCACTGGGGCAGGGACTGATATTCTCTGTAAAGCGCTGCGGAATATGTGTGCGCTATATAAATAACTGTTAATAAATAAGCTATCATCAATGCTCTAGCATTCCCACAAAAAGGAATTCAACTAGTTTTAAGCCGCTCTGTTCCTCAAAAGGTGCATTGTTGGGGGTCACAACTACCCAAGGGATTCCAGCCCTGTGCTAGCCAGTTTGGGGCTAGTCATCCGTATGGCAGGAAGACCCTACGCTCTTTGTCGCCCGACTGTAGCATCATCATCCACAGCTGGTGCTGGTTATTAGAAAATAGAGGGACACCCAAGTCGTTTCATCCCCCTATTTTTTAATACCATATCAGATGACCCTTAGGTCTGGGTCTGGTTATGGATTTAGGGGGGGGGGGGGGGGGTGAATAGGGCACTCTTTGATAGGGTGTCGGAGCACTCACCGGCAGTTTGGATTCAGACAGTCATTGCCCCATCGTCTGCTAAAAGCCCGACACAAGGGCAGCGGCTATTCTCCCTTGTAGCGAGCCACAGTGCCCACAGCGTGGCAAGTGTAGCGAGCCCACAAGCCCACATTGCTCTCGCCCCACTGTCTGACTCCCTGCAGCCGGGATTCCGATGTCGGACTAATAACTATCGGAATCCCGACTGTCGGGGTGTTATACCACACCCCTTTTATATTCCATTCTGCTCCACAGTATGCTTTCTCATTGGTTCCAGCCTTAGTAAATTGACTTTATGCAAAACCACTGCAATGCCTTTGGGATTTAGAACCTGGCACTTTTTACATTTTGCCCGCAATCTCAACAAGCTGTCTGTACAAATCTGTGTAACCAATACCCATACTAACTAAAATCTAATAATATCATGTCTTCCTAAGTATTGTTCCTAAGCCATTTATGCACACAACAATCCTATTGAAATTGAAAAAAAAAAAGTGGATAAAGCATTTCCCTGTAGCTACCATCATATCGGAAATCTCCCCTTAGTTGACGAACTCCTTCAGTCACAAAACTTCTGATTGAACTTCTAGATACTGATAGTAAACCTGTCTCCTCTTGCGTTTTCCTCATTCACTTTGGCTCCATGGTAGTGCTGTTTTTAGTTTTATGTCATCTTTCTTTAAATCATCCATTATCTTTTAAAATGTACATTTAGCTGGATCTAGCAGTAATGGGTCTACCGGCGCTACGATCTCTGATTTTTCTTTGCTTAAACAATGCCTTTTTGGCTTCTTTGTCAAATCTTTGGGATGTAGATATATTTGTCATCAGCAAAAAATGGCCCCTCAGGTTCTAACAACCAAGTGCCTGACAGGAATGCTTAAGTGGATGCTCTCCTATGCCTGAAGTGTAATCTGCACCCCTAACCCTGGGCATGAAGTTCCATTAATAATCTGTTTCCCAGGCACATTGACTTGGTGTGGTAATTGATTAGACACTCACTTTAACCTTCCGCATTCAACACAATCATAAATCATGTTGCTTTTCCTCATTCAGAAATACTGCCAAGATGTAGCCTCTTTTTTGTCATGTTTACTACTATAAACGATTTAGATTTGATCTCCTAGATTACAATTTTGCCCCTGAACCCCATGCAAACTGCTACTGCATCAGCCACCTACTGCCCCTTCCTGTTCTGTGCCAACCCAGCTCTCTGAAGTAATATTAGCTACATGTCTTAGGATCGGATGGTGTCAAAATTCCAGCGGTCGGAAATCCCGGTGGTCGAAAAACCGACCGCCGAAATCCAGAGAATTTCTCCCTCTATGGGTGGGAGTCCACGACACCCATAGATGGAGAATAAAATAGCACCGGGCCCGCTGCGTGGTGAGCGCAGCGAGTCCGCAAGGGGGTGCGATCCAAGGCCCCCCCTTGTCGGGATTTCGGCGGTCGGGATTCCGGCGTCGGTATTTCGACCGCCGGGATTCCGACCGCCGGGATTTAGTACTGAATCCCTTAGGATATCCTATAAAATTCTTCTACTATTTGCATAAAAAACCTTACAGTCCTTGCTACATGTAGTCACACACAGAACATCTAAACCTAGCAGTGTTCTATACTCCTCTCGCTGCTGCTGCTGCTGCTGCTGCAGCTCTACACCTCCCGTAGCCCTATTCTCTCACTTCTACCTACCTCTGGAATTCTCAGCTTTCTAGGTCACATCGTTTAAGTCTCATCTGCAGTGTCACCTCCTCTAGAATGTCACAAAAACATCTGCTTCACTCAGTAATCCTCTACATGCACTTACAGTATGCAGATTTTGATTTTCACCTCATTCACAATTGCAAATAATTATATTGCACAATTGCACATAATTATATATACTGATATACATGTGGATTAGCAATTATTTGCAACAGCGCATGCGCAATAAGTTCTGAAAACACCTATGGGAGAGAAATCATACGATTTTGGCACACCATTGAATGATTTGTCTCCCCTACAGTAATAAAAGTCTAAACTGACTTTTATTCTGGCCGTTATCCAGCCGCCGGCACAAAGCAGGCATCGACGCGCCTGCGTTTATAGGGGGAACGCCCAGCATTTTTAAGGGGACGCCCATAAAACATTGGACATTCCCCTGCCCAACCCTGGCCCTCCCTTCCTGGTCTGAATTGGCCCCAGTCTACGCATACAAGTGCTGCTGCGATAGATTCAACCGGTGTCAGCAAAGTGGCAGAAAAGCAACAGGCGCAAAAATGGGAAATTCAGTAGCATGTTATGGTGGTGTCACAGGTGTGTCAATGCGTTCACAGATGCCCAGCCGCAAGCATAGGCGGCCACAGTGAATACCAATTTCCTGCTGTCACTGTAAAACAAATTAAAATAGGTAAAAATATATGGAATTTTGCACTGCACTTTTCTTCCTTGCTGTGTGAGGTCGGGGGTACTTGAGGACCAAGGTCGGGAACCACTGACTTAGGTGTTTCTACTTTGGTCAAAGAGGGATGGTGCTTCTTCTACATTTGTCCCTATAGGTCTCTCTATACCTGCACTGTGTGTGGGTGACAGGTGACTTTGCCTATTTGTGGGATGCATAACGTATTGAAATTTGAACGCAATGCATCCCACCACCGGTAGCAAGCATAATAGCGCTTCTTCAAGCCATATAATTGAAGAATATCTCCAAGAACAGTTCTCCAGGTAACAGCTAATGTTGGCATTTACTACTACATCCAAGCTCCAGAATACAATGCATCCCAGAGATTGGTGCATATGGACAGTAGTAAGTGTCCAACCCATCAAACATGGTATTTTAGGAGGTTTGAAGTCAAATTATGCTTTGACGCATCCCGCCCTGTGGGCTAAATTTAGCGTCGGATTTGTAGACTGTGCCGTACTTTTTTAAATATATATATATATATATATATATATACACACAGTAAAACTAACCTGGTTTGGCTGTGTAAATGATTGGCATTTTAAAACAACAGCAATGCTAGCAAGTTCCATGTTACCTACAACTCTCAGCCTATTAAATTTAGCCAAATGTATAACTCCTGATCGCCATATTAACCCTCAAAGCCTAGAATGTTATCCGTGGAAAATTGATAGCCGCTGTTACCATGTAGATAATTAGGAATAGGCATTTTGCCCTGTTATTGTTATTCTGGTCAATTTGTACAGTTCTGCATACCCTTTGGCACCAACTAGATGGGAATTGCCAGATTTCTAATCAGCGACATCTCTGTACACAACAGCAGTGAGGAGAGTGTCATCATTCTGTAAGACAGGGTTACATCCAAGCTTAATTAAAGCTGCATAGAAAAGACTGAATGGGGGGTCTTTGTCCCGAGTTACATTGCTAATGAAAGCAAGATGACAACTAACACCACAGCTTGTTTTGAAGTGTGAGTGATGAGACCATCTTTTCTTTTGTGACCTATATAATGGTTCTCTCTGGGTTTAATTCAGCTTTTAACAGAGTAAGCGTAAGGCCTGTGTGACAGGTGGAAATGCGTCAGGCTGTGTAACCGTGAAGGAACAAAGAACTACATGTGAACAGTTATCTTGCGAAATGGGATAAAACCCTCCCAAATATTCCACCAATGATCAAGAGGATTTAGCAGGATGATGTATGTCTATAAGTATAAAGCAAAAAATAGTTTTTGCAGCATAAATTATTATGTTAGCAATTACACATTACTATACAGAATAGCAACAGTTCCACCCCTGACCCATGGCTCCTTATTCAGATTACACCACACCATATTCTCCTTATTCACATTATACCACACTATATTGCTCATTATTCACATACTGCCATACAGTAATGTCCCTTACACATTGTACCACAAATTAGTAATGCCCTTTTTGACTGATTTGATTAGCAATCAACCCAATTAATTTATTATTCAGGACAAATGTCCCATTATTGGGCATTTAAACATGGGGGTACATGCAATCCCGGGTGAATTTGACTCGCTCTATTCAATCCAAGTGCAGATTCTTTGGCCTGTGTGGAAAATCCAGCATTGAAGAAAACCGCGTGGATCGGCAAATTGCGGCGAATCCACATGGTTTTGGCGAATTCAAGGCCGTTTTAGCCCGTGCCAATTCACAAAAAAGAAAAGATGGCATCGTCGAAAATGTACTTAAAAACATGTGATAACATCAGTGACTGAATACTGATCTGGGAATTATTGCATATTTTTCACCTGTCCAGGAAAGTTGGCCAGGATTGAATACCAACCCCCCCCCCCCCCCCCCATTTACTTTACTTGCTTATTGATCAAGTAAAAAAACTAAAAACGGGAAGATGTACGAGATGATTAATTCTAAGGCATTGTTAACATCCTAAAATATATGAACAATTGTGTTGAAAGTGCTTGGAATATAATCTTTGCTTTTTAGGGTTTGGGTTTTAAATGTCTGTGAGGCTACTAATAGGGTGGGGAAGATTCTGGACTAAAAAGCTGATTACTATATGCTCTGCATACATGTACTTCAGAAACCTATATTAGAATATTCAGGTACCAAATTATGTGGTATATTATAGACCAAGCCAGGCCAACCTGTGTATCTCCAGCAGTTGTGAAACTACCAGTCCCAGCATGCATTAGGAGCTAATTATCGGAGGGTATGCCAGGACTTTCACAGAAGCAGCAGAGCTACAGGTGGTCCAGGCCTGGTATACACTGAGCACAACATGGTGGCATGACAAGTCAACAAATTATCGGACCTGGTCAGATGGGTCATTTTGGAAAGAGGAGAGTTCTGTCCCAGTTTACCATGCTATTAATACAGTGCCTCGTTCTTCTCTGCACACTGTCCTATTCTAATCAAGATGTACACGATAAAATGAGGAAGAGAATTGATGACTTTTCTATTCAGTTTTACTACTTTATAGGTAATCCCTGCGTAACCTGCATTACGTGATTTCGTCAAGGTTTACCCAACAGAGATATGGTCCACTTGGTTCAGTAAATCATGTGTTTCCTAGCCAAGAATTATCCCACACTTCTTTAACATAAATAAACTTTTCTGTTACTACTTCTGCAAGTCTGTAGTAAATCTGTAACCTGCACACTATCGCCACGACCACAAAAAACAAGATGTGGTGGATCCTCAGGTCCAAAAGCCCACCAAGTTTATCAACAGACATTAATTCTCGAATGTCATATAATAAACGAATAAAGTTATACAAAATAAAGACAACATTGTTTTGCTTCTTGGAGTACAACTAATAATAATCAGGTTGCTTCACGAACATCAAGAGTTACTGCAACACACACTAGACATATAATCATTAGATCCAAAGAGAGTTATCCATTACACTTCCTGAGTCTAGTAAGAGTAGTAATGAAATACGCAGCATCCTGTACCGATTGGAACCTCTTCCCTTGTCGCTAATGCAGGTGTTTCAGAACCTGTTATCAGACAGGCTCATTGGAACAAGGCATAGAAACGAAAGTGTTCCGGCATTCAACTAACAGACACTTAGTGTAAAGAAAGGAAATATAAAGCAATGTGGAAAGGATAAAGCCCTGAATGAACCTTTCTATTCTCCGCTTAATGTGACAAGATGCTGGGTGACCTGCAGGTCCTCTGCAAACAAAGAAACCCGACCTCCGAGATCTCTTCTCTGTTTTACACTTTTCTTTCCTGTTTCTCATCCCAAAATTAGATAGAGGCTGAACCGGCGTTTTACGTGATTTACAGAGTGTATGAAAATTCTTCAAGTCCTGTCCATGTTACCATGAAAGGCAAGAATGCTCAGAATATCTGAGAAGCATTGCAAGTTAAATTTCAACTAGGTTTACAGACTGACCAGGCCCTCCTCCAGGTTGAGCAACAAAAGGGTTTAGTGCTAGCATGTGTTGAGCGTGCAAACACACTGCCAGTATGCAGTAACACAAAACAGTTGTATCAAACTCGCAATCAGGCCACAAAAAAAGCAAAGTCAACGTTCTTCTTGCACTATTTTGTACGGCACCAGAAATGTTTTACAGGTACACTATATCACATTATATACAGCACTTACACAATTGTCATGCTTTTATAATGCAGAATACATAGCACTAAGCTGTAACCCATAGCGACTAATCCTTTATTTGTTCTCATTAGTAGAAATGGCGTATGTAATTAGTTGCTATAGGCAATATACAAGGGATGACCCCGTGACCCAAGATTTTTAGTCAGTATTCTGCAGGCTACAAAATCAATTTCTGCAAGTTTTCCAGTGACCTGGGGGGTCAATGTACCCAGCCAATCAGCTTCTTAACTGTCATGTTATTGACTGTGTTTGAAAAATGAAAGGAGCTGATTGGTTGGTGCTTTAGCTCTCCTCAAGGCTTTGTATATAAACCACTCAGGAGAAGAATGTATGAAGCAGTGATAAGGGATGAGAAGTGAGCCAGAGGAGCCAATGGCAACCAATCAGCACTGAAGTAACATCAATAATTTGCATACTATAAAATAATACAGAGCAGCTGATTGGTTGCCATGGGTCACTTCTCCTCACTTATCACTGCTTCATACATCTACCGCTCAGTTACGGATGCCAGCCTTACAGCAACTGCTGGTCTAGAGTGACAAACAGCAGTATTAGTATGTGGCTGCTGTCAGGGACCCGGAGATCTATTCGTAAAGACATCAATTAGGGTACATCTCTGAATAAGTCCCAAAGTTTTTTTCCCCATATTTGAAGAACTATCTACAGAACATTACTTGCACATCTTTCCCCATACTACCATTGTGTTCCCCTTCTTAATGATTATGTTCCAGGGAATAACCAGATTTACTTTTTATCTTGTGGCTTTCAGGCCTATTCAAATATTAGGTATACAGATATAGCGGATGTTACCATAATTTAACATTTAAAATTGTAAAGCATTTTTCCATTACATTTCAGGACTGTACTTGTACTCTTGCTTTGTACTCTGGTCCTGGCTGTGGTGGAGAATTCTTTGATAGAACATGTTTTTTGTTCATCAGTGTATGTTTTAAATGACCCATTCCCTTTTTCCACTGTACATGTGCTTGGGTCATTAGAGTTGGAGCATTCTTTGATGGAAATGAAGGTAGGCCACAGTGTGGATGACAATGAAGAAAATATCACAGGTTCTTGGTGTGTGTTATTGTCATCAGTTTGCATACTTGTGCACAGGGCTGTCATTTCAGTTGCTAGGAGGGAGGTGGGCTGTTGACGGAAAAGAAAACACAACTTGCAGGAGATAGGGAGCTTCAAGAGACCCCAACAATGACTTGTTTAACTCTTATATCTTATTATCTTTTTATTCCTTTTTTTTTGTCTTGTTTTTTCTTTTCAATCCAGAATTTGCAAAATGCAAATGTGACGCACATGGATGGTTTCACTTTATTGAATGCAAAACACGGAAGGATACTGTAACTGCAGAAGGTAAAAAGGGCAACAGAAAAATCCATGCTATTATAAAATGTTGTCCTTATGGACAAGTCACTCTTGACCTAATTTAGGCTGAGATGGACACTATGTAGATTTTTTTAGGCTGAGATGGACACTATGTAGATTTTGTACGCTGTGGATTGTTTGCCACTACGCATCCATATAACTGCGTACAGATAAAGCCATCCTCATCTAGCCCTTTAATCGGATTAAGTGTGCCAGAGCTGTTGGACTTAATCCTCTGCTAATTCCCTACTATATTGTTCTAGGTATTGTATTGCATCTGAGAACAATAGATGATAATAAGTCTTGGCTCACCATGGCTCTCCAGAGAAGGCTAGTTGAAGAAGGCTCCATCTGTATAAGCCATGATGGCCTACAAACGGCCATCACAGACTGGATTTATTTGCATAGTGATCACCATAGACATTGATTATAGGCACCTCCACACAAATCTTTCACAAAATTTTTCAGCTGTGAATCAGCTGTACCGCACATAGAAATGCACGGTACTTGTGTAGTTTCACGGCACCAGTATGGCGCCGTGCGTCTGAGTCCGCTCGCCCACGCTGCGGGCTCGGTGGCTCGCTACGCTCGCCACGCTATTTAAATAAAATCAACTCCATGCCAACATGGATAGTGGGGGTATGAACTATCCATGTTGGCATGGAGTTAAGTTACTTTTTTTAACATAGTTTGTGGCGAGCGTAGAACCCGGAAGTAGCACGGCGCCATGCTGGCGCCGTGAAACTACACAAGTACCAAATGCACTTCTGTGGCACAACCTAAAAGACACAACCAAGAGACAGAACCTAGAGACAGATGCCAATCTAAGAGGCAACTTAGAAGACAAAAGACAGAACCCTATCTATCTAAGGGGCAACCTAGAAGACAAGAGAAATCCCATTCTCAGGGGCAACCTGGAAGGCACGAGACAGAACCCATCCTAAGTTGCAGTTCAGAAGACAAAAGACAGAACCCGATCTAAGGGACAACCTAGAAGACACAAGACAGGACCTGACTTTAAGGGACAATTTAGAAGACAAGACAGGACCTGACTTTTGGGGCAACCTAGAAGACACAAGAACGAACCCAATCTAAGGGCCAAACTAGAAGACACAAGACAGGACCTAGCTCTAGGGGCAATTTAGAAGACAAGACAGCACCTGACTTTAGGGGAAGATTAGAAGACACAAGAAAGAACCCGATCTTAGGGGCAACCTAGAAGAAACATGACAAAACCCGATCTATAAGGCACCCTTTTCAGCAAAAAAAAAAAATGTCAACGTATTTCCAGATTATTTATTATTTAAAAAATATTCTACCACAAAAGAATAGAGTACATTGGTGCTCTTAGGGCCCAATTCAGACCAATTCTCACGACAGTCGATTATGGATGAATTGCGCATAGGCCGCAATGTGTGTGCGAGACGCCCACCAGCAATCAACTCCAGCAACAGTGATTGACAGGAAGTAGGCGTATGGGGTGGAAACCAGACGTTTAGTGGGAGTGCTAAGAAAAATGCAGGCGTGTCAGAAAAAAAATTGTTGGCAGTGTCTGGAAAAATGCATGCATAGGAAAACACACTAGGCATGCCAAAGCCTGTTAGGGGAGCTTCAGCCAGGATATGCTGTTTTCCATCGCACTGCTGAGTAAGTCTTGGGCTTTGTGGTGCCTGTGATGACTTGTGGCCAATGCAAAAATCAATGGTGAGAAGCTTGCAACAGGATTTTAACTAATTTGCACAGCGAGCACATTAATTTGCAAGGCAGAATTACATTTTAGCGAAGTGGCACTTTAACTGAACGCTGGCCGCTGCACATTCACAGCTGTGTGATCAGTTCTGAATCGAGCCCTTAGTGAATACATTCAATGGAACACTCAAAAGTCTGCTCAACTGCTACCATTTACTGGAGCAAACCATCTTGCTACATAAATCTGGATTTAGTTGTGTAGCACTGCCAAAAAGATACTTTGACAGTGAGACCCTTTTTGTATAGCTGTGCTGCAAATACTGCTCCTATTTGTTAAATAATCAGGAGACACAAGATCCTCAGGTTGTGTTGCTTTTAAACATCTGCCATGGTTGAACTGACATAAAAAAGTCCATTTGTTATTTGGTATTAAGAGCTACAACTGTACAATACACCTAACTCTAAAAGCCCCCATACATTAGGCCGACTTGTCCAATGGACAAGTCAGACCTTATTTCCACGGCAACTCCCCGGGAGGGCTCGGACACGATAATCACATGCAAAACCCGGGGAGCCGGATGTTGGAGGGGAGCTGGCAGGGGGATGAAGAGTGGCGTCCGCTCACCGCTTCTTTGAGTCCCCCACCCGCCACTCTTCATCCCCCTGCCAGCTCCCATTGTCCCCTGCCTGGCTCCGGGCTGCACGTAAGATTTATCCCGACCTTCCGACTCCGATCCGATGCGCACGGGACCACATATCGGGTCGGACGGGATCTCAAAACATGAGATTTCTTTTAGGCCCATCTTGCTCATTTCTATACACCGGCTGTCCTTGGAACCATAGCTTCCCTGGGCACATAATTCCTTTTGCAATATTCTGTAATAGTAATAATAAAAGTGATGCTTTGTACAGTATATCTATAGATTTGAGACATGTCAAAGGAAATAATTATACGTGTAAAGCTATCCCCACAATAAATGACTTCTGTCATTAAAGAAACATCTAACCATGTTTAAATATGCAGTATTCAGCAAGCCATAACAATGTGCAAATAAGTAACAAAAAAGCTCACACATTGACAGAACGATTAACATTTTATTTAAAGCCTGATCTAGTAAGTGTTGGTCACACTCTGTACTTGCATGTTAAAGACTGATTTCACAAGATGTATATATTGTATTACGCATTAAACAGACATGACCTGGTATGGGAGACTCTGTTTTATTACCAGCCTCACCCAAATACATAACAGATAATAAATTAATAAAAGGCTAACGCTGATCCTCATTTATATGGGAGGATGTCATGTGTATTGAGCACCGGTCCCCGACAGAACAATTCAAGTGTTGCTCCATTGAGCTATGCACAACCGCCAGCGCTGACATTACTATTATACTGTTCCACCATTATTTATGGCTGGGAACTAGTACAAAACATAGTTAGCTAGGTGAGGTGCTTTCTAAAGCTTCAGCTATGGTGTATTCGTCATGTAGTGATGTGCACACATTATCAAATAGTATGATGGTCCAACGGATACATCAAAATTTATGGCACTCCTACTGATACCCCAAACTGTAGGACAGTCCCATTTATACCCCAAACTTTAGGACAGTCCCACCGATACCCAAAACATTAGGGCAGTGCCACTGCTAAACCAAAGTGTAGAACAGTCCCACAGATACCCCAATCTGTAGGACAGTCCCAACCATACCCCAACCTGTAGGTCAGTGCCACCGATACCCCAACTTGTACGTCAGTCCCACAGATAATCCGGGCTGTATGAAAGTCCCACTAACCCTGTAGCAATGCGAGTCATTTTGACCCTTTAAGTAAAGCAAATACTGTGGCTTTATAAACATTTCATACAAAACATAACAGAGGCCTGTACCTTTATATTTTCTTATAAGGAAATGTTTTCCACTGCTAAATTTAGTTTACACTGTGTAAAAGTAATTGTTACGATTCTTACAAAAATCGAAAATCTAATTGCACACTATCATAACTTACTGACCATAAAGCCACATCCCCATGTGTACCTACAATTTAAATGAGCCAATGGTGTCACTCAGATCTGGGGTTCAAAGGCACTTCTGGGCTACAACATCATGGAGACTCCATGACGCAAAGAGGTGGGAGCTCAGAGCAATGGCAATGATGGGGTAAATTAACGGGAGACTTTCCAGGCCATGGGCACCAAGGAACAAATTTTGTAGGTTGCTGGACCCCCTCAGCAGCTGCTCCTGGCATGTGCCATATGGGCCAAATCAGAAGTTATGACCCTGACCCTCACCTAAGCGCTAGCACATCAAGAATAATTTCCTGTTCTACCTGATCCATGAAATCAGATTTTGATTGTTCTTGTTGTGGTCGGTACATTTTAGTAGGAAAAAAACGTAACCGAATTAGTGGCAACAATTTCACTTTACGGGAGTTCACTAATTTCTTAATTTAATTATTATGTTGCTTTTCCATAATCCCTCTAAATTTGATACCATTCAGAATTTGCTATAGTTAATGATACTGCTGTGTTCCACTGATAAAATGTACTGCATACTGCAAACGTCTCCAAAACGAATTATTTCTACTACATTATAGAAACATTGGGGCAGATTTATTAAGCTTGGAGAAGAGATAAACTGGAGATAAAGTGGAGAAAAGGTAAAAGGAGATAAAGCACCAGCCAATCAACTCCCAACTGTCTTTTTCAAACACAGCTGATTGGCTGGTGCTTTATCTCCTTTTACCTTTTCTCCACTTTATCTCCAGTTTATCTCTTCTCCAAGCTTAATAAATCTGCCCCATTGGTCCTTATTCTGGTCCGCACGCAGATAGTCTGCGTTCACACGGGGACCGATGTTTCTTTAGGGCACATGCGCATTTCTGTGCATGTGCATACGCATGGTGCGTGCACCCACGGCGAACATTATGTTCACCGGGTGCACGCACCCAACATAGCCTGTAGGAGGCGGAGAGGGGTGGGGGGCGGCGGGCTGCCCCATTACCATATGGGAACGTGTTTCATGGGCATTCCTATGAGAACGCTGGGCATTCTCATGGTCATGAGGCCGTGACTGAGGGGCGGGTGTGGGCAGCTGACATCACCGGATGTCAGCTGCCCGCGCGTGCACGCATATGTAAGTGACTTGAAAGTCACTTTTATATGGGTGCACCTTACACATCTTTCGATGGTCCCCAACGATCAAAAGATGTGGGTGTGCCCCGCAGCATGTGACTGGATGTTTATATTAAACATCCATTCCCAGCCTGTGTGTGGGTGGGTGGGGTTTGGTGGACTTGCAAGGCTGCGAATTTGCAGAATAACCCCCATGTTATATAAACCTACAGATGGAGCGCCTTTCTTCTTTGGCCAGGGATCGCCAGCATGCCTCCGCTGTCGATCGCCGGCGCAGAAGCGCTTCATTTGACTGGGACGCACGTGCGACAAGGGCCAACGGGGGAGGCGGCGGGGGAGGCGACGGGCGGAGGAGCCCGCTCCGTAGCACCGGGCGGCGTGCGCAAGCTCCCCTGGCTAGAGCCAGCCACTGGCGGGGACTGCCGATAGAATCGCCAGCCTCTGCAAGGAAGAGGCCGGCTACATCTGCATATAATACAATTTGGACACAAAATAAAAAAAATTATAATAAATATAAATATAGAAATATATATATATTGTATATATTTAAGGATTTATATATATTCTCTTAGAATTATAGGAAAAGCACTTATGATTAAGTAATAAACCAGCTCTCTATTTCACCTGAAAATTATTTCGCTTACGCATGTTCTGCTCCTATAAAAATTTTCAATAAAAAAATAGCAAGCATTTTTCATATGCAAAAATGCAGACTACTCAACTGGCCGCTGTCCATGGTTTGGGAAATAAATTAGTGAATGTTATAACAGACATCCTATATTGGTGCCACAAAACACATTTCCTCAGTGAAACCTTTGAATGTTATGATTTGCATGACTCATAGTGAGATATAGTTTGTAGGAAGGTGAGTGACAAAAATCGTGCAGACGAATTATTCATTCATATTCTCTCCACGTAAGTCATCATGCCGAGCCTCAATGAAAATATGGCAAAATCATTTCAAAGAATTTAATAATATGGAAAAAAGTGCCCGCTTTCGCCAGTGCCTAGAACATTCATCTAGAAAACACTCTAGATTTTATTTATACATTCCTTTATGACAGTAGAGGAAAAAATTATATTTTTACAGAGGTAAGCACACAATGTATCGACTATTTTCAGACACGTGCCCAATGAATAGCTTGCCTAAAAAAAAATGCTTATAAAATAATTATGAATTACCATACAAGGCTTAATTCAACATGTATTGCTAATTGGAGAAGAAGCAGTTGTCTACAAGCAAAAAGCCGCAAGCCAGAAAGAAATCTGCAAAAGAGACAGGATGGAAGTGGTCAGCGCGGATGTCAGAGGCCCACCCGAAAAAAACCTGGGCATGCCTGTGTTTTTTTCTTTTTGAAATTTTTCAGGGGGGATTACAGAAAAAAAGAAATAGGTATATATTCAATTGATGCCGGATCATTCCGAAATTCTTTTGCTGTAATGGATTCAGCATTGGTCGGATTTGGCCGCTGATTGATGCTCACCCGGCCGGTGAGGGACTGGGTGAGTGCAGTGGTGGGGGCAGTGGGGGCCGGGATGGTGGTGGCGGGTACAGGAGTCGACGGTGGGTACGGTAGGGTGCGGGCGGCGAGAGGATGCGGGAGGTGGCAGACAGGAGGACAGCGCCATGTAAGCTGCTGCTGCTCACCCAGCACCATTGTCCCTGCCTCAATTTGGCATCTTTTTATGTCGGATTGAGATTGACGGAAACACAGCCAAAACCTTTCAGTTCTCTTGATCTATTCATGTTGAAAACTGCTGTCTTTTCGGCAAGATGGCAGTTTTGACACGCATTGAATATTCCCTATAGGGGAATCAAGGGGAGTACTGAGAGCTAATTAAAAAGGTAACAATACCATCTATATAAAAAATTAAATTAGACAATTGCCTGAAAGTAGTGAGAATAATGTCACAGACATACAGGAAATTAATTATATAAGAAAGGAAGTCCAAATAATGTATACTGAACAGTGCCTTGCTAAATAATAAACAGAAACAACACATTTCAGGAGACAAAGATTATGGGGAGCGTAGAGCCAAAAGATCTGTGAATTTACTATATATAGATGCATGACCCAGCTTTTCTCTTTATATAGACCAGCCAAACCATTTCATATGGATTGAAGTCGGGAGGAGGAGTATTTGGCGTATGTGGTTTCACAAACAAAATGGTTATGAATCTTGTTTTGAATAAACAGTAAAGAAGAAACTTATCCAGGGTTGCCTACCCTCCCAGGATGGCCGTGAGGGTCCCAGAAATCGGGTCCCCCTCCCGCCCCCCCCCCCCCCCCGGATAGGTGGGCAATCCTATCGGATTTTGCCTCACCCTCCACAGCTGCCCAGCCGCCATTCTGAATTATCATGATTATAGCGACATTTAGCCCCACCCCCTCCTTAAGGCCTCGCAAAAGGGGGGATTTCCAGTGCTTGATGACGTCTACATCAGGCCCCGCCCCCAGGCGTGATGCTGAGAGTCTCCTCCCCGGGCTTCTCCCAGAGAGGAGAGTTTAAAAGTAGGCAAGTATGAACTTATCTGATTTCCAAAGTTGAGCTATAGCGCCTTAGTGGCAACAAGAACATGGCCCAATAATTACATATCGCCTACAGATAAATGCCCTGGGTATAGGTGGAATAGTGCCATAGCTGGGTCAGGGGGGGGATCTGAAACCCCAGAATAACACTCAGCATTTGGAACACTTAGGTCCATAGTGATTGAATGACAGGGCATGTCCAAAATATGTGAAAGAGATCACCTCTATTCCCACATTTCCTCCAACAGGAGTCCGGTACAGATGGACAGATTTTATGTAACGTTCAGTAGTGCAGTATGTTAAAAACCATTTCTGAGTGATTGGCACATCTAGAAATTTTAAAGCAGGAGCTAAAAATACGTTCCCAGAACTCATCCTCAAGGAGTCTACCCAGATCCCTCTGCCAGGCTATCTGGGATTTTACTTTGCTTTTTTTTGCTCTCTGAGATCAGAAATTGATACCACCAGGAGATTCCCCCATTGTGGGAGGACGTGTAAAACCACGCCTTAATATAAGCTGGAAAGGCAGGTGTATTACAAAGAGGGGCTAAGAAAGACTGAATCCAACTTCTCAGTTGCAAATAAATAAATAAAAAACTCTTGTTTCTGTACCTCATAGAATGGACATTAGATTATTAACTATAAAGTCTTCCAAATATTTGATCCCGTTTTTAATCCAATTGTTTAAAGCTAAATTAAGAATCAATGACATTATGGATTTTAACGACAAAAAGGGGGATGCTAAATTTATGTCTTTACTTGATGAAACTAGAGTGATCCAGGCGTCTAATGGAAGTTTAATTGATTTACAAGAGCTAGGGAATTTGCGCGTGATAGGAGTTGGCAACCATAGTAAGTCCGGGTGGGACAGAGAACAGTGAGAGATCTCTCTAGGGCTACCCATGGCTTAGGATCAGTGAGGTCAAGCCAGTCTCTAATTTGGCTCAGTGAACTTGCAAGATACTATTTTTCAATATCTGGATAAGCAACCCCACCTTTGAGTTTAGATAAAATTACGATATGCTTTACGATTCTTGGCCTAGATCCCTTCCAGATATATCCGGACAGAATCTGGTTAAATTCATTTAAAAAAAATATTTAGTGGGAGGTCTCGGGATAGCGCGGAACAGGTACATTCATTTTGTGAATAAGGACCATCTTTGCCGCGGCGATTCTACCCAGCCAGAAAAACTCCTGCAACAACCAATCTCCAGTCAACCCCACAAAAGCTTTGAGTAAAGGACCATAGTTGCACTCTATTAGATGTTTCTCGGTTGTCAAGTTAATCCCTACATATTTTAAGGAGCCGGACTGCCAAGAGTAATTATATAATGCTTTCAAATTAGCAACCATAGTGGGGGGTTGATAAGTGGAAATGTTTCTGTTTTATTAGTATTCAGTTTATAGAAAGAGACATCAGAGTATTCTTGAAGTACGGTAAGAAGGTTCGGTAAAGAATTTTCAGGGTCCAATAAACAAAGCAGGATATCGTTCACGAAAATACTTATTTTATGGGAGAGACCCCCGATCTCTGGACCCTTTATCATGTCATGAGCCCTAATATATTCAGCCAGAGTTTCCACAGCCAGAGAAAAAATTATCGGGGATAACGTGGCAACCTTGACGTGTGCCATTAGTGATGTCAACACCTGAGGAGGTGCAGCCGCTCACAAAGACCTTAGCAGAGGGTGAAGAGTACAGTGCCACTATGGAATCTAAAATCCTACCGATTAAGCCACTTTTTCCAGAGTCGCTCGCATAAACCCCCAATGCAGTCTATCAAAGGCTTTTTCCGCATCTAGGGATAGGACTAAAAAGGGGAATATCCTGAAGCGTAAAATATTCAATAACATCAATCACCCTTTGTGTGTTATCTGGAGCCTGCCTGTTTAATACAAATCCAACCTGGTCCTTTAAAATAGGTGATGGGAGAAGGAGACATATACGGTTAGCAACTAATTTAGAATATAGCTCAAATCTGAATTAAGATGTGCGATGGGTCTGAAATTTGAAACCGAAGATTGGGATTTTCCCGGTTTGGGAATACTAGTGATTCGGGATTCATTTAATTCCGGAAATGTTTTACTACTGAGGCATCATTAAACACTTTAAGGAGCACCGGAGATAATTGTGCCTGGAATGTTTTATAAAAGTTGGAGGGGTATCCGTCTGGACACGGAGCTTTGTCGTTTGGTAAAGAATCAATACCATTGTAAACCTCATCTAACATTCTAGGTTCGTTAAGAGACAGGCAGGTCATGCCTGAGTTCAAACATGCCCAGAAAATGGCTTCCTGACAGTCAAACTTATGGTGCCCATACACTTGTCCGATTTGGCCCGATTTCACCCGATCCCGACGGGATGAGAAATCGTCTCAAATCGGATGTTTTTGATGTCCCCCTTGGGTCCGATGCGCGATACCTTATGCATCGAACTGAGCTGGAGGTCGGACCTCGACTCGGCTCCCCTCCCAGCATCAGGCAGGAGGGATCACATACGATACATCGCATGTTAAAGGATCGCAAGTGATCCTGCTGCCCGGGAGGGTCCCGGGCGGCTCAAGGGGGCCGGATGGGCCATACAATGCTGCGATACATCGCAGTAACATAGTGACATAGGCCCATATACTCTGTTTTACACAATAGCAAATAAAAATAAATGTAGAGAGTAGAGGTACACAATATCATATTTGTTACAGGTGAAAAGCTTATGTACTATACAAATGTGTCAGAGCATTATTGTGCCATATGGGCTGAAATGCGTGAAGGGCTACAAACCACATTTTTAGTCTTTTGTTTCCCACAAGTGGCAACACACCAAAAGACTTGTAGCGTACAGGGATGTAGGTTTTGCACTTTTCTTGTAGTCACAATAGTGCAAATTCACACAATGCAGCATGGAGCAAGGCATGGGACGGCTCAGTCATATCGGTACCCAGTTTCTTGCCTTTTTGTCTGATCAGTATCATTTTGCAGTACTACACCATGCTAATCCACTTGTGGTGTACAGGCTGAGTAAATGAAAGAGTTAAATAGACTCATAGCGCCTCCTAAAAGGAGGATATACAATCCAGCACCAGTCTGCACAGGCCGCGTTTGCATAAATACACCCTAACTGACATTTGCCTACAGGAGAGCATCCCTTCAAACTCCCCATCTGCCTCTCCGGTATTATTAAACGTTGAGAAAATCACGACACGTTTACTTAAATTCGGAGGTCCAAGCAGTAGTCAGCACCACAATCAGGATTGTGTCTCACAGGACGTGTGCTAGATGGTCCTCACAAGCAAACACATAGGAGGTAGTAGACGTATAAGGAAGATAAAAGAACTGCAACTTACAGCGATGTTATACATGACCCATAGTTTGCATATGTCAGCACAAATATACATAGCTCTGCAAGTACGACTTTCCAGTGTGTCCCAGGCAAGGTTTACTTAGGTGACCGGAGACAGAAGGGAGTAAATAGTAGATGCATGATAACCCAAGCTTATCTCAGGTGGACACAGGACACACCCATACCAATACCAGCAAAATCTAAGTGTACAGATGTGGCCTCACACTGCAGCTGTGCCAAATATCCCTTCTCTGTTCGCCATATGTGCAACTGTTTGCACCAACAAATGCTACACCCGAATGTAAAACATAATCGCAACGTGAAGCAAGAAAACATCTGTAAGAGTTTGCACTGATCCATTTGACATGTGACACTTGTACAACGGTGTGCGACTGAGTCTGAATATGAAGCACGCAATAGGCATTTTCCAGACACATTCCGTTGTGCTTTGTAGGCAGATTCAGCCTCAGACGCACACAGATGTACCATTGTCACATGTCAAATAAATCATTAAATCATTGCAGTCTTGTGAATCAGTTTGTAGCCTTACAATATGATTAAGCTCACTTTCACACGCCAAAAAGACGCTATGGGGTAGATTTATTAAGCTCGGTGAAGTGATAAAATGTCTGTTTTTTATCACCGGCCAAACACCTCCTACCTGTAATTTTTCATACCAAGCCTGTAACGTCACAGTTAGTAGCTGATTGGCCGGTGATAAAAACTGGACACGTTATCACTTCACCGAGCTTAATAAATCTGCCCCTCAATCGTTCGGTGAACCCCCGTCACACCAGGCGTTTCACTTCTCATGTCGTATTGGGGCAGCAAAGGATACATCTGTATGGTTTGAAATTTAGGAGAGGAATATGTGGGTGCCGGACGGGGTCCCGACAGTCGGGATCCCGACAGGCATTTACCCTACGTCGGGATCCCGACTGTCAAAACACCGACAGCCACCTGCTATTTTCCCTCATGGGGGTCCATGACCCCCATAGAGGGAGAATAGAATAGGTGGCGAGCTCAGCGAGCCACTGTGCCCGCAGTGTGGCGAGCGTAGTGAGCCCGCAAGGGGCTTTGTTGCGCTCACCATGCTGACTGAGTCCGGCCAGTCAGGATACCGACGTCGGGCTAATGACTGTCGGACCCCTATACCACACCCAGAATATGTATGCTCCAGAAAGATCACCTATGATTTTCTATAATTTTAAGAAGAAAATTCACAGCAATTGAGATACAATTTTCAAAGTATGTTTAAAATTGTGTACTAGCTTGCGATAATTATAGTGCCAATAATAGCTGTATGAACACACAACAAATAGAGATAAGAACTTTCCCTCAGTGACTGAACAAAGGTTTGTGTTTGAACATTTACTTCTGCCTGTGAGAAAGTGACTGTAAAGCCATAAAGCCGTGCCTGGGAGTCCCTGGTATCCTATTAGCACGTACAGAGGTATTACACTTTATAGATGTACTTGAAACCACTGACAATAAAATGGTGTCTTGTGGGAAACCGCCAGGCAGCCAGAATTATGCGGTTTCTCTTAACTTGATCCTTCATTATGCAAGTAATAGAGTATGAAAATATCTTGCATCAGGACTTTCTTTAGCCTTATAGCAATTGGCAGTCCTGTGATGACAGCGTCAACATTCTGCGCACATACAGTTGTGTCCATATACACTTAGCCTCAGAAGACGCCTGACCAGGCTGTGTAGCACCGGGCTGTGTAGCGTAGGGAATTTATCTTTACATTTTGCTTATCGGCATCACAGATGCAGCAAAGAGCTACTCACCATGACGCACAACGGAAAGTGGTGTGAGAAAGATCCGCAGCCGCTGCATTGTAGCGCTTTATATACAGATTCAGACTTATTCAATTGTAAGCTCCTTGGATGAGGGCCTTCCAGAGGCAAAAGTCCCTGATCCAAGGGCCTTCCGCCTCTAGAACGGAAGCACCTTGGGCCCCTGAGGACAACTTCCCCGTGCCTCTTCCTGTCACCCACAGCCATGTTGCATATTGTAAACTTAGGTTGGGGTAGAAGAGGGGGGCCCAAAAAATACCCACAAGTTCCACTGCTGTGGCCTCCTTTCCTCCTGTTCTCACAGCTCTCTTCTCTCACATTTTACAGCATTCTCCTACTCAGCGACCGTCTCATTCATTATCATTCATGCCATCGGAGCTGTATTGTGTAGTGAGAATTGTGCTGCTAATGCATTTATTGTCTTACAGTTTCTTATATAGCGCAGCATATTCCATTGCGCTTTACAATTGGAAACAGAGATAAAACAAACTGGGTAGTAACAAACCTACATAGAGGTAGGAGGGCCCTGCTCGCAAGCTTACAATCTATAGATTTTTACCTGTGCTCTGTTTTAGTTTTTCAATTACTTTAATGTTAAGATCTGTGTACCCAGTATTGTTCTAATGTGTGCCATATGTTTGGCGCTGCCAACCACTCGCGGTGCCTTATAAATAAAATGTACTAATATTAATAATAATAATTTGCAGACAGATGTGCTGTACAAAATGCCGCTCATTAAAATGATCAGAGGCGTCTAGCTAAGTAGTTCTGCTGCTTCCAGTTATTTTAGAACAGCAACATCAAAAAAATAATAATTTTAAGCAAATAAGACGCTCGCCACGACCAAGCCATCTGGAACCCGCTGCCCCAATAGGGGTAGTGTTAGTCATTTAAAGCCTGTCACCCTGACTGTCACCACCATGCTCTGACACCCACTGACAGAGTCAGGAACACAAGAACACACAGCACGAGAGCTGCATTCGGTAAATGAAAGCAGAGTATACTGTAAAAATCCTTTGGCTCAAAACCAAACAGAAAGAACAATAAAAGATAAAGAAAATAAAAAAAAACAAAGAATTTTCTATTATTTTCCTATAGAAACTTGTTTCTCATTACAACACAGTGCATCTGTGTCTTTGGCTAATTTAAATGAAGGGTTACTCCTTGTATAATACTGGTTATTTATCCTTATAGGAAACTCACCAGGGGACCTAATAAATAGCAGACACATTAGCGAAGGCAGCAGACTGGCTCCTTACCTGGTGATAAGTACTGCATTGTCGTGGTGAGCGATGCCATTCTCCGGAATGGTGTTCCCGTCACTCTGGTGTGAGAGAATAGATTTCTGCCACTTACAGAAGCTGTCCAGGGACTTGTCCGCGTGGTGGTTTATCTCCAAGTTTGGCTGCAATACAAGAAGCATACCAGGAATGTTCCAAGCAAATTACTAAGGTCAGTTGTTAAGCCTTTTGAAGACTAAAATGAGACTATAATTAGAAGCAGTGGTTTCTAGGAATAATCTCTCCTTGCCAATATTTATCTCTATAAAATCTGACCCAGAGTTCAGCCAGCGTATTACTGAACAGACATGTTGTGTGTTCTAAATGTAATGGTGATTATGTCAATACAACAATTTCCCATTATCAGCTGAGGAACATTTAACACATCGATAAATCTGTAAAACCGCTACTGACAGAAGCTGTATAATTAGCTAGTGGCATTCTCTCAAGCACGGTGCAATCATTCGCAAATACCATAACATTTAAGGCCAGATGCACTAAGCTTCAAAAGTTATAAAAATTGGAGAGTGATAAACAAGCAACCAATCAGCTCCTGCCTGATATTTTTCAAACACATCCTGTGACATGGCAGGTAGAAGCTGATTGGCTGGCTGCTTATCACTCTCCATTTTATCACTTTTGAAGCTTCGTGCATCTGTCCCTTTATGAAGAGCCCATTAGAGAACATCCTGTACTGTGTTTACATATAAATAAAACCAGTGAGCAGAATAAAAGTCACCCACTGTATACCCAGCAACAGTTGTTCTCAGGGAAATGATCACGTACTAGGGACTGCAGGTCAGATGCGGATTCTAAATTCAGCTACAGCCGGCTGACCGTCTATAACTGAGCTGGCGGAAACTGTATTGGCAAAGGGTGGCTCCACCACAAAACTCTTCCAAGCCAGACGGTCCGCATGATAAACCATATAAAATGAAAATGACACAATCCTTTCGAGAGCCTACAATCTATTTTCCCTATCACATGGACACAAAGTTATTTTTTTTTCTGTCAGAAAGCCAATTAACCGACCAGTATGTTTTTGGAATATGGAAAGAAACAGGAGCATCCAGAAGAAACACACTCAAACGTGGTGAGAATATACAATATCTGCACAAACAGAGGGCCAGATGCACTAAGCTTCAAAAGTGATAAAATGGAGTGGGATAAACAACCAACCAATCAGCTCCTGTCTGACATTTTTCAAACACAGTCTGTGACATGGCAGGTAGGAACTGATTGGCCAATGTTTTATCCCTCTCCATTTTATCACTTTTGAAGCTTACTGGATCTGGCCCAGAGTCTTGGACAGAATATTAACTTATGACCTCAAAACTGTGAGGAAGCACTGCAAATTACTACACCAACCATGCCGTTACTTAATTCACCTCTGCACTTACAATGACATCCACATTTACTACAGTACTTTATCTAAGGTTCCAAATCAAGTAGAAGAGATAAGTTATATATTCTATTCATGGATAATCCTGTCTCAATTCCAGAAAAACTCTCAAACTCTTCATAAATTTGGTTCCTAAGTTCCTTTATTAACATGATGAGGTAAAAGTAATTACCTGCAGGATGAAGGCAGCTGCAGGTGCAGACTAAAAGCCAAATTAATTTAATACACCAATTATTTTAAAAGGAAGAACTACAGGAACCAATGACCATCCCCGGTCATGGTGAAATGCGCTAGCAACTAGAAAGCAATCAAATAACAGAGTTATTTACTAATCTTTACTGTGCTAGAATACGGGCTTGGTTCGTCTAAATCAGGCATGTTCAACCTTGGCCCTCCAGATGTTATGAAACTACACATCCCAGCATGCCTTGCAAAAGTTTTAGCATTCCCTAATAGCAAAACTGTGGCAAGGCCTTATGGGACTTGTAGTTTCACAACAGCTGGAGGGCCAAGGTTGGACATGCCTGGTCTAAATATTTTAATATTAACAAGGAAGTTATATATGCTACTTTCACACTGCACCTTAAACCCAAGTTACTGACATGTTGAGGTGTTGTATGAAAGCGCCAAAGCTTATAACCCAGGTCGGCCAACCCTGCATGACCCGGGTTATAAGAAGGGTTACCTAGGTCACCCTCTATATAATGGGCAAACCAGGTTTAATGTGAAAGGCCCAGACCTGTCCCATCCAAATTAGCAATGTGAAAGGGGTAATACTGTACATAATTAACACAATCATCATCACAGATTATAATACCGCAAATATGAACCAATAAGAATTGGATTATTTTACGGAGTTATAAAAGCAGGAATTGACCTGGAAAAAAGTTGGCACCTCAAATATAGTGTAGCAGCTACTGTAATTCATTGACATCTGGTGGCTGCCTGAAACTTTTACCAAGATATATATATATATATATATATTGACATTGTAGGGGCTCTGCACACACTAACTAACTTTAGTGTGTGCAGAGCCCCTACAATGTCTGTTTAAACAATGTGGTCACAAGCCATAGGGCACCCCAAAACTAGGAAACCCATGCAGTTCCTGTTCCCTGCCTGGGGTGTCGCTGTCTGCTGTAGTGCTTCTAGTACAGTGTGGTCTGTATATCAACACTGATATGCAAACCAGACCTGTGCTAGAAACACCACAGCAGACAGCGACACCCCAGGCAAGGAACAGGAATTGCATGGGTTTTCAAAGATGGCGGCTGCTAGAATGAACACTAAGGGGGAAATTTACTAAAGGAAATTTGTAAAAAAATAGGTGTATTTGTATCCAGAAATACGCTTATTTTTGACATTTACTATCCCGAAAATATGGCAATTCGTATTCGTATTGATGTGCTATCAATACGAATACGAATTGCCGTATTTTCGGGATAGTAAATGTCAAAAATAAGCGTATTCCTGGATACAAATACACCTATTTTTTTACAAATTTCCTTTAGTAAATTTCCCCCTATATATACATATATATACACACACACACACACACACACACATATATAATTAATTAAGTGTTTAATTGCCATCTCTCACCTGGTCTTCTGTGAGCACAATCAGACGGGTCACTATGATATTCACTACGTTTCCTAGGCTGGAATCACGGTAAAGTTTGGCAACCTGACCTCCAGAAAAGAAGAAAACACACAAAGTCAGACAATGAAACAACAAGCCATTGATTTCCGTTTAGAAGAGAAGATACATTGTACAAGTAACACGCAGCTAGAGGTGAGGTTTTCAGCATAAATGGTGCAATGATCATTACATAAATGATTAGAAATTATTAGAAATATTTTGATTGTCTTTTGAGGAACATAAAGAAGGCGTCACCGTGCCAAACCAGCATTTATTTACAGATTTATATTACTGTACATCTAGCGTAAGCATTTGTTATTGTGAATCATTTAGAGAAGGCAGGGAAGATGAACTAAGCTATGGAGAACAATAACGTGAAGACATGTACAGTATGGGGGGAATTCAATTAGATGTGGTAAATCACTAGATGCCGCGACCATGTTAGCATTCGAATCTGTGAATTTATCAAGGATTCTGCAAGTTAAAGCTCATTAACATGTTACGCAGGGACTCGGGTAAAAAAGAAGGGAATGTAACTAAACAGCCACGGCATTACATAAAAAAAGTCTACCTCTATTTTTCACCCCTGTTAACCTGACATGGGCAACTGAATTCCCCTGCATAAGGTACCAATCAACCAGCCCCTAACTGTATTTTTTTTTGCATGAATAGTTTTTTATATAAAATTGATTTTTTTTTTTTTTAAACGAACTAATTTTTAAGCACAGTCTGTAACATGACAGTTAGGAAATGGATTAGTCAGTACTCTCTCCAAGGATTAGTACATCACCCCATAGGGCCAAATGTAATGGCTCACAATTTGCAGGAGCCGGGTTGATTCCAGCTAGTTCGATTTAAAGCAGCTACTAGTTTAAAGGCAAAACTGACCTGATCATGGGGGAGGATTCAAGAAAGCTTGGAGAGAGATAAATCAGAGAGAAATAAATAACCGATCAGCTCCTAACTGCCATGTTACAGGCTGTGTTTGGAAAATGACAGGAGCGGATTTGTTGGTAGTTTATCTTGCTCACTCCCCAAGGGTTAGTACGGGATACATACGGATGACCAGTGGTCAGTATGCCGGCAGTCAGAATACAGATCTCTATGGAGGGAATCCCTCCCTCATCCTAACTCCCTCCCCCTGACCCTAACCCCCATACCCCACCACCTACTCCCCCTTCTAAGTGCCTAATCCCCCTGTATCCTTCAGCTTAACCCTAACCTTATGAACCCACCTCCACACCACTGTAAACTGCCACTTAGGAGTTGATTGATTGCATAAGTGCCGGAATAGGTGGGGCAAGGGCGCAGCTTGATCCCCCCAAAAAAAATATTTGAGAGGTGCCAGTCAGGTCAAAGGAACGGCGGCTGCGGATGGCCAGGGACTTTGCATTATAGCAATAGGCGGCACGGCCCTTTCACTGTACTGCACAGAGGAGGAGATGAAATGAGCAGCCTTTTAAACTTAACAGACTGCACATTGCACCACCTTCAGTGGCTGTACAGCCTATTACTATAATGTACACCACAGCACCTGATAGTGGCGGATTGGGGGGGGGGGGGAGGGGGGTGTCACAGGGGGTGAGTACCACTGAGAAACCCTGTCTCTTGGCCTGAGCTACTACATCCCAGCTTGAGCTTTACAGGGATGCTATTGCTCCATGGCAGCAGCACCTCACTCTGGTGGTAGAGCAGAGCGAAATAGCCCGTGACTTCTTGCACCCACACCAGTTGTAAAGTCTAGCTGCCCCAAAATAAAAATATCATCACGACCCTAGATCTAGATCTCTCTCCAAGCTTTCAAGAACCTCCCCCTTTGCCTTTGACCTAAATGCCCCTTTGCAGCTAGTGACTATGGGGGTTATTCAAGTTCACTCGCAAATGCACAATCACTCTCTAATGGACAAAACCATATGCACTGCAGGTGGGGCTGATGTAACATGTGCAGAGAGAATTACATTTGGGTGGGGTTTGTACTTCATACTGATATCTATGTTGCAGTGTAAAAACAAAGCAGCCAGTATTTACCCTGCACAGAAACAATAAAACACCTAAATCTAACTCTCTCTGCACAGGTTACATCAGCCTCATCTGCTGTGCATATGGTTTTGTCCATTAGAGAGTGATTGTGCCTTTGCGAGTGAACTAGAATAAACCCCTATGTCGCCGGCTCGGCAAATCGCAGACATTTAGCAGCTACCTCAGAGATATCACAAATAGTGTGACTGAAAGCCAGGAAGTCAGAGCTGCAGACATGGAAGCTGTGTTCTGGGCACAGTACAGGACATCACAACTGCAACAGGTTTTATACAGATGTTCTACTATGGATAACTGGTGCCAGGCAGAGCTGGAAGTATGGCAGATACCTAGATCTGTGAAATAATGAGACCCAGGCCTGTCACTAATTTGCTTGTCTGAGCCTCAGAGTTCTATTTACCCCCGAAAATCAGGATTCCTTATCGCCACATTAAGTAGCGGAACTCCATTTTGCGCTATTTATAGGGCAAACACTGGAAAATCTCTGATTGGAGTCTATGCCAGCAAATGTGACCTAAGGGGAGAGAGGATTCATTTGATGGTCAGCGATAGAATGATTTATCTCCCCTTCAGTAATAAAAGTCTAAACTGATTTATTTCCGCTGCAGATCGCCGAAAAAGGGGGCGGGCGCTGACGTCATGTGACATCAGACGCCCACCCCGAGCAGGCAACGACCCGCCTGCGTACCTAGGGGAACGCCCACCATTTTCAGGAAGACGCCCATAAAATGCTGGGTGTGCCCCTGCATCAGCCCCCTGCCCGTCCTCGCCCGCTCCTCTGGAGCGACTGTCTAAGCAAGTGTAAAACACGCTGAAGCCATTCGCTCCCAGAGTTTGCACATGTGCATATTCGTGCAGAGAGAGTTAGATTTGGGTGTTTTATTGTTTCTGTGCAGGGTCAATACTGGATGCTTTATTTTTACACTGCAATATAGATATCAGTTTGAAGTACAAACCCCACCCAAATCTAACTCTCTCTCTGCACATGTTACATCAGCCCCACCTGCAGTGCATATGGTTTTGTCCATTAGAGAGCGATTGTGCCTTTGCGAGTGAACCAGAATAACCCTCGATGGCAGAAGATTCTGTACCGCCGAGATGGAATAGCAGAATGAATGGGGACATTGCAGTGTAATGAGTATTCCGGTGTGCTCTTGAAACAGGCCTCGGAGAAATGCCGGCCTACCAGGAATCTTCCCAGCTAACTCTATGACCAATCCGCCCCCTATATTTTGCACGATCTTGCACATCAAAGCGACATATTGGGGACATGGTATAGTGTGCAGCATGGCTGACGGAGGAATGTCGGCAGCGATGGCATGCTACAGATTGGTAGGGCAATACTGCAAAAATAGGATTGACAGCATTTTTAGTTTCCTGAATAAACTGACAGCAATGGTTGTTGCAAGTAATGTCTGGCCTTATTGTGCCATGTCCAGCTTGTACGGTGTCATTACGTGCACAGCTTTGAGTGTACTTTATAGCAATAAAACAGAGTAATCACAGCACAAGCAAATAAACACATCTGCATTTAAAACCATATAGAAAAAGGGATTCCAGACAGAATGGCGAAGCCACAAGGAAGCTCTTCATGGTCTTGCATCCTTTCATCACTTTCTAGACTACATTTTAGTGGTTGCAGACTACACGTTCCGGACTTTGATGGTTCAGAACAAGAACACCTACACAAGGCAGGAAACTCCTTCCATGCGGAGGTAACTCTAGCAAGCATGATAAATGACGGGGTGACGTCAGTGTTTCCCCCGCCACTAGAGCAGTACAATGAAGGAAGTATTCAGGATGATAAAAGGAAAGCAACAGGTAATTGACACTTGTAAAAACTAACAGAGGAGTCAGTGTTTTGTGCAGAACTAGCTCTCGCTCAGCCGATCTGGCAGACACTTGATGTTACAAGCCACAAAGTGCTGTTACAGATAACATCAGCTACTTAACTGGAAATGTTCCAAATCTTCATTTGCATTTCTTAAAAATAAACCAAAATAATTATATTGTAAATTATTTTTTTGGTCTTTAATTCAGCACCACAATACAGAATATTATTATGGGCAGTGGCTGTTTTTACCCATTGGGAGGGGACTCCCTCCCACCGAAGCTGCCTCTTCGGCTTCTATGGGCTGCAGCTGAAGCAGCCCATACAACCTGTGGTATGCGCATGTACCAAGGCCGATACTGCGTATGCACCGGTCCCAGTGCCTGTCATCTGTCATCCTTGATATGACGTCTATGGGTTACAGCCATATGTTACGTCTATGGGTTACCAAGGACCTCACTGCGTATGTGCCAGTCCTAATGCCTGAAACCTACAGCCCCCCCTCGTACATTTAGTTAGGAGCCACAACTGTTTCTTAGGCTTTAGCGTGCACATGGTGTCCCTCCACAATGTTTTAAGTAGCACCCACAGAATCTGGCACTCTCTTTTTAGTCGAGGTTATTCTCCCTTCCTACTCCACTTCCTTTCCTCACATACCTTTATGGAACTCTACAAACTTAAGAACCAGGCCTGGCCTGCATCTCCAGCCATGGCCTCTGGTCACTCTGGGGTAGATTTATTAAGCCCGGTAAAGTGATAATGTCGCGGGAACAGCTCCCAACTGTCATTTTTCATGACAGTAGTTAGGAGACGATTAGCCATTGACAAAGTACTAGCCACTTTCTAATTTCACAGAGCATAATAAATCTGTCCCTCAGTGAGCCCTGCCACAGTCCGTCCTGCTCACAGCTGAACAACACTACAGAATATAATAAGATATACAAGTGCCATATTAAATTAACCAGCAAGAGGAGAAAAATGCTAAAGGGCAGAGAAAATATTTATTCATATCGATTCTCAGTGTGTACTAAAGTTACTTTCTCTGTCTGCAGCCTGCAAGCTACAATATGGAGATGAACCTGGGTACTTAGCCCTGCCATAGCCACTTGGGGCAAAACTCTTTGTGCTGCTGCACTGTACAGCTGGGTACACACTATACAATATATACTCAACATTGCAGTGACGGGACTGACAGGTAGCCAGCATCAGAAAATGCAATCACACATGTCAATGTAAGCAGTTATGGAGGGATAACCATGTTGCATTCAAGCCTCACTGATGATGTACATGAGCAGGCATCGTTAGTGGCACATTGGTCAGATCTGCCAGATTGGACGGTATATAGTCTAGTGCAGTGATTCCCAATCTGTGTGCCGTGGCTCCCTGGGATGCCTCGGGACGCATGCAGGGGTGCCCTGGGTTGGTGGTCCAGGACCAACTCACATTATTAATGGTTCAAAAAAGATTGGGAACCCCTGGTCTAGTGTGTTCCCAGTTTAAGGCACTCATCAGGATAGGTGAGTCTTAAGGAGCCCATACACGGTCCGTTGTGTAGGGCTCCGTTTTGTACTATGCGATGCGCGCTCCCGCGCATCACATAGTACGGTACAAAAAAGTATGTGCTGCACATACTTTTTGTACTAGGTACACATCAGATCGCAGTGCATGCACACTGCATGCACTAGGGATGCGATCCGATCCGATGTGTACTTTAAATGTACTGAACGGACCGAAAAAATGTATGGGGGGCATTACTCACTCACACACTGCAGAGGCAGCTTGAGTCTCTGCTGTTACAGCAGAGGTGGTGACTTAACTTTCACCCTCCTGGATGGGCCTGGTAATAGTAGCGGTAGCCGTCTGCTGATTCACAGTGGTAGCAGGCAAGCAGGAGCGGCTTTCTCGCTGAGAAAAGTACCACAATGGCACATAGACCCTGAGTACCAACTAATCAGCTTCTGCCAGTTTTCAACTACAGCATGTAACATGGCAGTTAGGGGCTAATTGATTGGTACTTTATCTCTTTCCAAGGCTTGGTACATAGACCCTTATGGCTATTCAGGGAGTGGTCATCAGGTTCAGTGCAATTTATTTTATACAGTGAGGTAGGGGTCAAACTTACAATATTCATTACGCTCAGTATGTAGTGTTCAATATCTTTGCGTCCATGATATCCCACCATCATTTTGTCAGCCACTACGAGTGTCTCCACGAAACGTTCAATGCTAACCGATCTCCTCTGCCGACGCGGACCATTATCTGTGTCATTATCCGATGGTACCGTGGGGTTAGATAATGTATAGTTTAACCACCAAGGCTTGTGGTTTCCAGTGAGATCTTCTAGGAGAAATGGAATAGTATGAGATAGGATGACACACACTATCATGTACTCTAATCGCTACCTGTTAGGAATTCAGGGGCAGATTTATTAAGCTTGGAGAAGAGATAAACTGGAGATAAAGCGGAGAAAAGGTAAAAGGAGATAAAGCACCAGCCAATCAACTCCCAACTGTCTTTTTCAAACACAGCTGATTGGCTGGTGCTTTATCTCCTTTTACCTTTTCTCCGCTTTATCTCCAGTTTATCTCTTTTCAAAGCTTAATAAATCTGCCCCAAAGTTTGCTCTGGGGATTTTTTTTTTTTTAGTAATTAATCGTTTTTGACAAAAATTCTAATGGGACCACTATATGCCCCCAGGATTTTTCAAGTTTTGCCACTGCTAATATTCCTACTTATATTGCCCGGAATCCGGACTGGTCTTAGACTGACTCAATATAGACAGTCATATGGTCCACCACTAATGGTCGACAGTCAAAAGGTCGACAGGGTCAAAAAGGTAAAATTTTCAGCTGACATGTGCCGACAGGCGGTATTTCATGCTCTACCATCCACTAGGGCGTGGAAGGTGAATAAAAAAGTGTGCCGAGCGCAGTGAGCTGTGTCAACATAGACACCCTAAAATCATTAAAAAATCATGTTGACCTTTTTCCATGTCGACCTTTAGAACCTGTCGACCATTAGTGGTAGACCATATGATTGTAGACCTAGACACTAGGGACTAGATGTATGAAGCAGTGATAAGGGAGGAGAAGTGATAACGTGACTGGTACTTTATTCACGGCCAATCAGCTCCTGACTGTCCCTTTTTAAACCCAGCCTGTAACTTAGCAGTCAGGAGTTGATTGGCCGGTGATAAAGTACCAGGCACTTTATCACTTCTCCTCCCTTATCACTGCTTCATACATCTACCCCTAGATGTTTTATACCATAACCATATTGCCCCGGAGCATGGGGTTGTATTTATACAGAACTGTGAAGCAGATGTATTAAGCCTGGTAAAGCATTAAAGTGGTGATAAAGCGGCGGTAAAGTGCAAGGTGATAACGCAACAGCCAATCAGCTCTCAACTGTCATTTTTTTTAAATACACCTGGCGCATTATCACCTTTCACTTTATCACTTTACCAGGCTTAATACATTTGCCCCTGTGAGCCTAATGTAGGGAGAACATGACATACCCCAACAATTCAACATCCAATTCAGATATTCAAAATTCTTTATTTACTATACAGTAAAAACGTATAACTGTAAACTACCGAAAGTCAGAACATAAACCATGTTCTCGCTACAATAACATGTGAGGGGCAAATAAGGCAAGATTCCTGCTTGGTGTATACCAGGGGCGAGCAATTATTTCAGCTGGAGGCCGATTAGCTGAGCGCACACACACACAAGGGCTGTTGGTAGCGGCCATTTATTTTGATCACCGGAATGTGGCGCTGTGTTTTGCTATGTTGGTGGCATCAATACCAGACCAGATTCTGAAGCATCACTGGACCAGCTCCAATTGAGTTGGTGGGACGTATCCAGCCTGTGGACCGTATTTTGCCCACCCCTGGTATAAAAATCTATTAATATTCCCTACACAATTCCTCATATTTCACCAAGTTACATCTGAAAAGATAGAGCCCTATTGTCCTATAATTCCATGTGTTATAGTACCTGTATACCTGGGTGCTGGTATATACACATTTGATACACATTTTCCATAAAGGATTTCTGCACCAGCATAGTCTCACAGGATTGGTCATTTTGGAAGAATCTACCGTGTGTGTAAATGTCACATTAATTGCACTCCATGCTACCCACAGGTTTGAGGATATGGAAGTCGGACAGGAAGAACAAAGAAAACCAGTTTAATACGATGCATTCCTCCTTCCACAAACAAGGGAAGTGAAAACAAACACTTGAGGCGGGATGTACTAAGGGAAAAATGCGGTAAAACCCCAGTTTTCGGGGGGTTTTACCGCATTTTCAAATGCACTCAGACCTGGCCGCCACGTCGTCGCTGGCCACCTTTGTCGACCTTAAGTCATGTCGACCTTGACCCATGTCGACCTTTAACCCTGTCGACCTTTGGGCCAGTCGACCTTCCGGGGTCGACCTAATGACTGTCGACCTAAGTGTGGTCTGACAGATGACCGTTTCCCTAATGTACAGAGGCAATCTCCATTTATAGCCTGAAAGACAAGTGCATTGGACAGGCTTCAAATCCAAACTAGGCCGTGAAAGCTCATCGTTCAGTACTACAGACAGAATGATAACCATTTGGCCCAATAGGGATAGTCTGCAGAAACCCTGCATGAGAGGGAGATACCTGCAGCACACCTGCTGTATAAGGGGCTACGTGAGCAGTATGCTACAGCAGACAGATCCTTCCATAACAAATGCTAAAGGCAGTGTGACAATGAATATTTGCACTTGGTCCTCAGTAAGCAGTGACTGTTCTTGCCTGTATTTATTCAGCAACAAGAGAAATACGAGAGCCGCTGGCCCTGGACTTTTTGGCATTTCACATCAGGAATTTCACCAGACGGACTACAAGCCCCACACGTATCTTACCTTTCACACCGCAGAGCCCCTGGTTGCTGGAATGCCGCTGATGGATGGCAGACTTTCTGTAAATAACATGAGGGTGGCCCCTTTCGGAGTTAAAGTGATTGGAGTTTTCTGTGACGTTGTCTAAAGGCTCAATAAAATACTCTTCATCTTCAGTAGCGATTACGCCATGCTTGGATGGAAAAGAATAGGAAAAAAAGGATTTAGACAAACTGCCGAGACTTGTGCTATTTGCATTATAGCGGATGACGTCTGGGAAATGAACGTAAATGTGGATATTCTTACATTTTTCTTATTACAGGACAATTGCACTAATCACCCTGCAGTCTGTTCTGTAATTAACCGTTTAACCGCCCTCCCAGTAATTACATGGATAGTGCCAAAGCTTCAGATTTCCTCTCTGTGCACAGTGGCTGGCCACAAGTCCTAGTAACAGGATGTGTTACAGCTTAAAGTGCACACGTACCCTTCATGCATGGAAGCAGACACTTTACAACCTACCCAGTTTTCCTGGAGACTTTTGATTCATTCATCAATAGCACTTTAGCCCACAGGGGTAAATGTTATAAAGCTTGGATAAGTAGTGTCTATTCTCATAAAGAACGTTATGTGCACCAGCCAATCAGATCTGATATGTAAATTGACAGTTAGAAGCTGATTGGCTGGTGCATTATCACCTTGCTCATAAAGCTGGCCATACATCTACAGATAGATTGTCAGATTGGGCTGGTTGGAACAAAATCCTGGTAATGGATGAGAGCAAATGACAATTGACCATTTGCTTTGAAATGCTGGAAAACTGCCAAAACTGTCATTCAGATATTACAGGTTGAGTATCCCGTATCCAAAATGCTCGGGACCAGGAGAATTTTGGATAACGGATTATTCCGTATTTCGGAATATTTTAATATTTCAATTATGTATTTTGAAGTATCTTGCATGTATGCTGTATAAACACATAAAATACACACAAATATATTTTATTACCACATAAAATTACACACAAATATATTTTATTTGTTCAAAAAACAAGGTTTCAAAACATGAAACAAAATTTGTGTACTAACTCAGATATTGAATTTGAATGCCAAGCAATCATTTTCTTGCACATATATAGTGCCAGTTACATATCATGTCACCAGTAGTGCTGTTACAAATGTCCCCAGTGAGTTTTTAGCAAAAAAAATATTTTTTTTCACTTTCTGGAATGTATGGTTTTCGGAATAATTTGGATAACGGATACGGGATACTCAACCTGTACCAGGTTTTTATTCCAACCAGCCCAATCTGAAAATCGATCTGTAGATGCAGTGGCGTAAGTTTGTCCAAGTTGCCCGGAGGCAAGATGCATATTGGTGCCCCCCCAAACACACACACACACACAACGTTATATAAAATATATACTGTATATATGTCTGTTATAAAATAAATATCTATATATATATATTTCAGGATTCAGCCACAGAAGCGATTTTGATGGCTTTCAATTAATGAATTTAAACCTGCAGAGGAGGACATGTGCCCCCTTGAGAGCAGGAGCCCGGTGGCAGATGACTCCATTGTCTCCCAGAGTTCTGCCTCTGTGTAGATGTATGGCCAGCTTAACGCTCTATATAGTGGTTAGATACCGCTTCTACAGGCTACATACATTTAAGGTGGCCATACACACACAGATTTATCTTCAGATCTGGCTGGTTGGAACAAAAACATGGTTATGGATGAGAGCAAATGACAGTTGACCATTTGCTTGGAAATGTTGGAAAACTGACAAACTGTCACTCATCCATAACCATGTTTTTGTTCCAACCAGCCAAATCTGAAGAGAAATCTTACTAGTGTATGGGCACCTTTAGCCCACAATTAGCAGCAGCTACTGTGTTTAGGTGCAGTAGCAATATCAATATCTAAGGCTGGGTGCACATATTGGATCCTGGGCACACACCACAACAATGTACGAAGGACATAGCAACATGTTGCTATGGGCTAGCCTTTGCTCTCTGCCTTCAGTCAGATGGCTTGCGAAACTGCACTGTGTAAAGTGTGCGCTCCTTAAATAATCGCTCGGGTTGCGAATTCGCAGCCCAGCCAGTGGGTTTGAATTAGGAGCCACATTGTAGTAATATGCTTGCATCTGTAGCTTAAATCTAAATTGCAGTGTAAAAATAAAGCTATCCAGTATATGTGGACTACATGCAAAAGCGGCCAGTGTTTACCCTGCATGCAACACAGACAAAAACAAAATCTGCCTAAAGAAAGTGCTATGAAATATGTGGATATGTTGACTAATTATTAGTTATAATAAAAATAAATAAATAAAAAGAGTATCATGAAATATTTGCAAAATAGTTCCCTTAGATATGTAACACTACGTGGATACCTTATTCAATTGTTCGCATCACTGTAAATTTTACATTAAATAAGGTCAACAGATGAACACTCTGGATGAGAGAGATTCAGAAAGTGAGAGATTTGATAAGAAATCTCCAGTTTTTTAAAGCGGCAATCATTTTCACTGCAAAACCGGTTTGTAAATAAAAGTGTAAATAATTGCTGCTTTAAAAAACTGGAGATTTCTCACCAAATCTCTCCCTTTCTGAATCACTCATCCCATTAAATCTCACCCTCTATATCAGGAGTCCCCTCCAGCTGCTGTGGAACTACAATTCTCAGCATGCCCTAATAGCAAAACTGTGGCAGGGAATGCTGTTTAGCTCCACATCAGCTGTTGGGACAAACACACATGTTCTATATTGGATTTAGCATTGTACAAAACAAGCTTTATGTGGCAAAATCTAGTTTGATTCAAACTACAAATAAACAGAGTTTTAGCGGTTTGCTAACAGTACGCTGTGCTAACATCATCAGCTTCGGAAAACCTAGAACCGGCTGCTGAAGACTTAATTTCTCCATTCTGTGCACACTACTCGCTCTATGCTGAAACACCCTGTACATCCACTAGCAATCTGCACAGAATGATCTGCGGAGTTACAGACAGTCATTCTCTGATAGCCCAAGGTAAAGGCTTAGCAGTAGCCAGGATGGCCATCAGACATTGTGGGGCCCAGGACAGAGAATATAGGCAGGGCCTCTTTCTTCTCAAACCCCTGGTTTGCCTGAGACCTCTGGTGTCCACAGCACTGACCACACTACCCAAACTCTGCATTGCTTCATGGGGGAATGTGAACTTTGTTTATGACAAATTATACTTCAAAGACTCCAGTCCTGGGCCCCCTTTCTGTCTTGGCCCAGGACTAGAGTCCCCGCAGCCCACCCTGATGACTTTGCAAGGGTGGAGACATTGAGGCAGATGTATTAAGCCTGGAGAAGAGATAAACTGGAGATAAAGTAGAAGGAGATAACGCACCAGCCAATCAGCTGTGTTTAAAATATGACCGTTGGGTGTTGATTGGCTGGTGCGTTATCTCCTTCCAATTTATCTCCAGTTTATTTCTTCGCCAGGCTTAATACATCTGCCCCATTGTCCGCTGGCCAATGGCGGAGCAGTTGATGCAGGGCTGGTTCGGCCACTGTTTAATAGAAGAATGGATTGCCGATTACGGGGTGCAGAAGGTCCTTTTGCATTTTGCTGTTTAAATAAGCTGCACCAGTATTTTTATGCCATTTTTTGAATACCTTTTTCTGTGTTTATCTTATGGGGAGTGACACCCCCTTTAAGTTATTTGTGTAACAGCAGCTTGGCACACAGCTCTAATTTCTGAGCACCATTTTGATATCTTGATAACTTTCCTTCTGCAGTGGCAGCACTTGAAGATTATCATCTTGCGCCAGTAAAGTTGTTTTCCCAACCTGCAGGGTTGACCCAGGTTACCAGTTTACTAGTTATAGCAGGGTTAGATTCCCAGGTTGAGTCATTTCCGCTAACAAAAATCCTGGGTCGATGTGCATTCACGTGCAATAACCCGGAATTTTCATGTCCGTGGAAAAGGTTCCAAAAGCTTTCTAAAATGAGCCAGGGGAGTTCTAATAAAATCTGTGCACGTGTACCAAATCTGTGACTTGATGGCAAGTAAAATAAAGGCAAAGGGTTGTTTCCAGGCAGCATCGATCTAGCAGGTGACAGCTGATACAATGATCCAAATGTAAAAGGCTCCAATTTTCTGGTGCAATATACTGTAGCAGCTAGATTTAAAATGGCAATTTGTTGTACAGCAAGAACATCTGGATATTCCTGGAAATTAATTGCCACTTCAAATCCAGCATCTATATCGCCAGGACCCCGGGCCGGCGCCACCACTGGGCAGTGTTAGGCATTTGCCTAGGGCGCCGGCCACTGGGGGGCGGTAGTTGGGAGCAGGGCAGGAGGGAGAGCTGGAGGTCTGGATTAGCGGGCAGGAGGGAGGGCTCGCTGCGCTGTGTGCAGTTCAGTCCCGGTGCATGTTAACTGACATCTTCCTCCACCCGCACTGCGTACAGCCGCTCAGCCGGGCAGCGTCTGAGGGTGAGCCAAGTGCTCAGCGCTGCCCGGCTGAGCGGCTGTACACGGTGCGGGTGGAGGATGTCAGTCACACTGCGCCGGGACTGAACTGCGAGGCCTCCCTCCTGCCCGCTAAGCCAGACCTCCAGCTCTCTCTCCCTCCCGCCCGCCCGATGAGCTAGACCCGGGTGAGAAATTATATATGGACTGGAGGGAACAGCACGGCGGCCGTATCCCTCCCCCCCCCCCAGATCAGCGCGCCGGCCGCATCACGCATCAAACCCCCCCCCCTGGAGCAGCACGGCGGCCGTATTCCTCCCCACCCCCCCACCCGTGGAGCGGGTGAGCGCTGGGGCGCCCCCCCCGCCTGGGGCGCTCCGGCACTGCCAGGACCTATGTTACATTTGGGCCAATATTAACTGTATAGGAGCAGAAGATTTTTTTGGTAGGTAAAAGCATATCTAGCTCTATTCCAGGTGGGTATTTACTAGACCCCACACCTCCCACCAGGGTGGAAAGAGTTTTGGGAATGACTCCATATATGAAGAAATCAGCCATCTAGTAGGAATGGGAGATAATCTTGATAAAGGGTTTTTTTTTTTGGTTCACGCCTTCTGACAAATTTCATCTTAGATGGACAAAACCATGTCCACTGCAGGTGGGGCAGATGTTACTTGTGCAGAGAGAATTAGATTTGGGTGGGGTTTTACTTCAAAGTGAGATCTATATTGCAGTGTAAAAATAAAGCAGTCAGTATTTTCCCTGCACAGAAACAAAAGAAATCACCCAAATCTAACTCTCTCTCTGCACAAGTAACATCTGCCCCAACTGCAGTGCACATGGTTTTGTCCATCTAAGAAGGAATTTGTCAGAAGGAGTGAACCAAAATAACCCCCAAACTGTAGCCCCAAAGTGCGCTCTCTTGGAGAAATCCTTGACTCCTCCGTCTCCTTCAAACATCTCAAAATTATTTCCAGGATCAGAGCCATTCTCACCTAGGATACTACCAAGACAATTGTCCCCTCAATGGTTATCTCCAGACTGGACTGCTGTAATGTCCTCCTATATGGAATCCAATCTATCCTCTGCTGCAGCCCGGCTCATCTTTCTCACCAAATGCAGTACATCCACCTCCCCTCTTCTACAAGCCTTTCCCTTACATCTGGACTACTTGTCCTGCAGTGTAACATGTGACAGCTGCACATTATAAGCTGGTAATTAGCTGGTATGATGGCAGTATGGGCTGCAGTCTAGTCCTGGGCAATGGTGACAGAATGTGGGAATTATAATTATTTTGTCACACTCTTCTTTGGACAGAAGGAGTGATGATGATCGTGATAATTTAATTACACCCAAAAACATTGGTTGTGACCACTTCTGCCAACAAGTAATCCAGGACTTCGGATGTATTAGTGATCACTCTAGGGTGAATGTAGGGTGAATTACACTACAATATAAATTTCCCTTTGAAGTAAAAACCCACCCAAATCTAATTCTCTCTGCACATGTTACATCTGCCCCACCTGCAGTGCACATGGTTTTTTGTCCATTTGAGAAGGAATTTGCCTTTGCGAGTGAACCAGAATAAGGGCCTGTGGCTCATGGGTGGGGACAGCACCCACTAGGCTGTTTCAGAATGGGTGCCATTTAAGTATGTTTAAACTGGGTGTGGCACTAAGCTGAAACATTGTAGCGGGAAAGCAGGATATATTAAAGTCAGACTATATAAGCAATACATGATATGCTATGTAGTCTCCAGTAAGCAATGCAGAATTATAATCCTAATCCCTGCTCTACCAACATTACTTTAGCACTCCTCACCTATCTCTGCACTGTTCTGTACCCGAAGGTGTCACTTACTAAAGGCCCCCATCCACTAATGCAATATGGGCACTTCTCATGCGATTCCAACACATTTCTGCGACAGATTGCATGAAAAGTTTCATATCACAAGTGCTTTTCCTGTGACTGCGATGCAAGGCACGTTCCGGTGTGCCTCGCATCGCAATTGCAGATCTCAGTGGCTGTCACAAGGATCTATCGCAGGGGTGGCCAAACCTGTCCTCAAGATCTACCAACGGTGCATGTTTTCCAAGCAACCTGTGGATCTATAGTAGGAATATATATATATATATATATATATATATATATATATAGTGACTAATAATATATAATGAATAATATAGTGACTGCAGCAAGTTTTAAAATGTGACAGTTAGTAATGGCTACAGCTGTGCACCAGCTAGGTGACCTGGAAAACGTGGAACGTTGGTAGATCTCGAGGACCTGTTTGGCCACCCCTGATCTATCGGATCCAGCGACCATGAACAAGATCACATATGATGTATCGTATGTGATCCAGCCACCCGGTAGCTGCCGGGTGAGTTGGCGGGGTATCGCATGCGAGGTGCAGCATGTGATACCTCCCAGTAGTGAATATCGGCCTTTGCACTCACCCAGATCAGTGTGGACACCTTAACTTCACTGTGTCGAGATTTTTTTTTCTTCATATTTTCAAATATTGATTTCAGAACAACAAACAATACTGCTGTGCTGGTCTTTGTTTTTTGTTTCTGTATTTTGTTTTGGCCTGGTCAAGGACACCTTATTGCCCATCCTGCCGTTCAGGGTTCGGTTCCTGCAAGATAATGATCACGCTTATAAGTTCAGAAACGTATGAGAGTGATCTGTAGAAGTGCCTGGGAAATAAGGAACGATGAGACATTGCTACAGACTCCAACCCTCCACTGCTCTGTATGCCCGTGTTACCCCGATGTTTTAAGAAAATCATAGAATTTGACGGTAGAAACCCACCAGTTTACTTTCGTCTGTCCTAAACGTGTGTTTATGCACACTAGGGTTAATTTTTTTGTCGGGAACCAAATCAACCTAGAAGTATATTTTTGGATTGTGGAGAAACCGGAGTACCCAGAGCAAACTCGTGCAAGCACGTGGAGAGTATATAAAACTCGACACATTTAGGGCCATAATGGGAATAAAATCCATGATGTCAGTGCAGCACTATCCATACTGCCTTACACCTTTACTTGCCCAAATCCCATTTCCACTCATTTGTCTGGATGACAGATTGGTGGAGATCAGGGAGCTGTAGAATATGGAAATAAGGCTTTTAGTGGAGGTATGGCAGATAGATTCTAACACGGATAATGGTCTATAAATGTAAATGAAAAACTAGAACATGCTAATAATAGTATTAATAAAAAAGGTAAGAGGGGAATAAATAAATATTTGATAACAGGAGTAAATTCTGATCATATAGGGAAATGACAGGGCAAGAGGTGGAAACCTGTAACATTTAGCATAGTTATCTTAAGGAAATAAGGAGAGTATCATGATTGGATGAAAGCCCGTGGTTGTTAAGAACATGGAAGCCAATGAAACGCAGTTTGACCAAGGTGAACTCTAGGCTTTGGGTCTCAATCAGCTGTCAGGCTATGAAAAAGGGTCGCAGACACTGAAGTTATTGGGTAGC